>NC_086174.1:141039698-141349612 GCF_023053635.1 Elgaria multicarinata webbii
TCAGTGTGGGTGTAACCATTTAGAAAAGGGGCAAATTCCTTTGTATGAGCTTGTACTCCCAGGAGTAGCCACTTGAATCATGGATCTAGTCTTTGAAGGGAGGAAAGGAGGGAGGGAGGGCAACAAGCTCCAACGTGTCTCTCTTAAAGATGAGGCTCTTCAAGAAATGCAAGCATGATCTATCCAGACAAGGTGCTACTGACACCATAGACTCCAACCTGGCTTGCAAATAGCTCTAGAGATTTAAACGGAGGCTATCTTCCTGGAAAGACGCCTTCCATCTTTGCAGTCAATAGTGTGATCCAGACTCTCACACAGCCTTTGTGACAGTAGCACAGTTCCTTGCCAAGTCAGCTTTGGGACGGCCAACAGCCTTGCGATGGATTACCTCTTTCCTGTGCGAACGCTCTTCCTATCGTGAGCTGGAGAGAAATCTCGAGCTGCTATTAACATTAACTTTATAGACAACTAACTGCGGAGCTTGAAAGCACAGCCAGATCCCTTCTGTTGGCTGGCAATCAAAGTTACGCGTACTACACCAGGAGGACAGAAGTATGACTCAAATTCAGAGAACAAGAACAAAGTTTATTCTGTCTCCCTCTTTTAAAGCATGGATAATTTTTTCGCTAACAGATATTCCATTAGAGGTTGGAATGGGGTGGGGGTAAGTTTATGTGTGCATACATGGACAAGTACGCATACATAAAGGCTGGAGACAAGAAACAAGTGACAGCATTGACAAGTCCGTGACTTAACGGAGGGAGTATGGAAATCCATCCATTTTCAGAAAAGCTTCTCATCCTTGGGCTCTTGAAAACATTGCATAAATAGCCTTTGCATCAGCAGGTTCAAGGCATTCATGTAAAGCAGAGATGGGGTGTGTGTGGCCCTCCAGATGTTGTTGGACTGTAACTCTCATCAGCCCTGGCAAGGGTTGGTGGGAGTTGCAATCCAACTTCTGGAGAACCACATGTCCCCCACCCCTGTTGTAAACTAGCCTTCCCCCAACTGATCTCCTCCAGATGTTTTGGACTACAGTTCCCATCAACACCACAAGGACATCATTCTGGGGAAGGCTGCTGTAAAGGAGAAAAGACAATAAATCACTGCCCCTTCTTTGTATAATGCTTTGCCTACTCTCCATATTTACATTAAAAATGCATTTGCCTGATGTGTCTGTTTCAAGAACAACATGTGCAGCAGATCTGGATTGGGACATTGTGTGGGTGGATAGGAGGCAATAGCAGCTTCCTTTTCATACCAATTAGCTTTAGGAAAGGGGTAATTTTTATTTTCAGGTTATCTGAAAGACCGTATTCTCCCTTATGAGCCTACCCGTGCTTTGAGATCTTTTGGGGAAGCCCTTCTTTCATTCCCACCATCTTCACAGGCACGCCTGGTGGGAACATGGGAGAGGGCCTTCTCGGTGGCTGCTCCAGTGCTCTGGAACTCTCTTCCCAGGGAATCTAAACTGCCTCCCTCCTTGATGAGCTTTTGGAAGCAGGCAAGAACTTCTTTGTTCCAGCAGGCCTTTGGTGAATAATCTGGGCTTCCGTCTATGCTAAGGACGTTTAAAATTGTTGTGTATTTTAAATGTTAATGTTTTAAATATTGTAATATATTTAATATATTTTAACTTTTGTATATTTCTTTTCATAGGTTTTAAAATGTATATGTTTTAAATTTTGTACTGGGCAAAAGGCGGGATAATAATAATAATAATAATAATAATAATAATAATAATAATAATGGGAACACTCTTTGACAGGTGTTGCAGCCCTGGTCTCTGGATCAACCCCCCCCCCCACAAACACACAAAAATAAATGCACCGCTCCGAAATTTTTCAATGGGGATCGGTATATAAATATTCTAAATAAATAAATAAATAATCATTCAAGTCAATGACTTGGTGGTATCCAAGATCCAATCATAGTGATAGTGGTATCCAAGATCCAATCAAAACACCCAAAGCAGTATAAGCATCCACAGCATCAAACTTCACTAAGTTGAGTCCCATTATTTATGTGATTACCACCATTATCACCACCATGGTAAACACTTCGCTCTAATACCTTCTTCTTGTCTCCTGCACACCCTTCATTCATTTTTTGCCAGCTATTCCTAGATCAGACCAGATTCAGAGGCATCATGAAAAGGGGAACTGCATTTCCCCCATCTTTCCCTTTCTGCTACTGCCGCCATGTTCATCACTGCCCACCCCCCTCAGGCTCTTACCATCTTTGCACCCATATCATCTCAATAGAGAAGACCAATTAAAGCCCAGAATAGACACCACATGGATCATCCAGCAAGTTCAGTACTGTTGAATGAATAGTCTGTCTATGACAAGGTGGGGTACATGCGGGCCTCCAAATATTATTGCACTGCAATGCCCATCATCCATACCCAACACAGCCTATTCTGGGAGTTTCAGTCCAATAATAGCTGGTGGACCACAAGTTCCCTATCCCAGGCCTATGGGTAGGCTCAAAGCTGAGCCTCCCATGTGGAACCCTTGGGCATCACCCTTTGGTAGGGGTAGACTGGAAGAATGTCACTTGAATATGTTGGGCAGGGGCATTGATAGATTGGTGATGCCATAACCAAGGCTTATCAGCAAATGTAGAAATTTGACTTAGGGTGGTGATCAAGGAGCATGGATGGAGAAGAAATTAATTCAGTTCACATTTTAATGAGAACTTACTTAATTTCACAGTTTTGAACCAATATGTGACCCAAAACTCTGTTATCCTTCAAAATTCGCCCTTCTCCAAATTTTGAAATAAATGTTTTTGAAAAACGTGTGCAGAAATGTTTATATTATGGAAAACAACATTAAAATGTGAATTAGGCAAGGATACATAAAAATGCAGGTATTAGAAGAAAACGTGCACAAGAATGCTTATGAATTTTCAGCCAAACTTTTTTAAAAAATATATTGTGAAGTTTGGAGAGAACTGAAGATTTTTTTGGAGGGTGGTGGTGGTGGTCTTGAAATACGTGGATGGGATAATGACAGGCCATTGAGGATCCTCCTCCTGACACTCCAAACCACCTACAATTTTTTTTGAAAAAAGGTGCTACAGAGCTCTGTTGTGCATATTTCAGTAGAGCTTTGTTCCAAAATAAGGGGTTCCAGTTATGTGATGTGATCAGGTTTGAATGGTTTTAATTTTTGTGAACCGCCCAGGGAGCTTCGGCTATTGGGCAGTATAAAAATGCAATAAATAAATAAATAAATAGCCATATGTCCCACATGAACAACCGTCTGTCAACATAAAAGGCAAGTATTCAAAGAACAAAACAGCACTGCAAAATAGTTGTATTGTGCATAGCTAAATCCTGCGTATTAAAGTGTTGGTCTAATGCAGGGATGGGCGACTTGAGGCCTGCAAACTACATACAGCTCCTGCTCCCTTCCATCATCCTCCCAAAATGGGGGGGGGGATAGATTGTCAGTTTGCCACTGAAATTTGGTGGAAAACCACAAAATTAGCTTGTTTTTAAGTCTTTTTTTTTTGCTGCTCCAGCAACAAAAATATCACCCGAGGTGTAGGAGGGAAGTTCCCCACCCTTGTCTAATGTATGCTGGGATTCAGAAGACTGAGGGTGCTTCCAGATAAGGATTTTATTGTACTATCACCCTGCCTCATTTATGAAATTTTACGGAGGATCCAGAGAACGTCATCTTCCATTAGTACTCGTTCCGTGTTTTCTCACTGCTTCTTCCACCCCCTTTTTAAAAAAACCCACAGAAAATCTGTTGAGGAAAAGATGGAATGGCTGCACAATGCCTTTTGGTTGGTAATGGTAGGACCTCTCCATCTGGAAGAATCCTGAAACTCTGGCCTAGAAGTAATCAATCTGTTTCTGGACTGAACCAATTCCAGATGCAGCCGGGGGCTCAATTGAAAGAATGCTTCCCCAAAGGACGGTGGGGAGACGAGGGTCCACCTTAGTGCCCAAAGTTAAAGGAGGCGGTAGTTGATAAGATAATAGCAACCAATGAGTGCCGAGGGCACACAACTACAATGATGTACAATATAGTAAACAATATTAACAACGGGGGTGATAGAAATCTCAATAATGTTTTTTTGTTTTTTAATTTGCCATAAAATTCTTTCCACAGAAAAACAAAATGTCACAATGTTTTTTGAACTAACATAAATTTCTTTCAATAGGCTTTTTAAACATAAATTTCTTTCAACAGGCTTAGTGCCCAACATCTAGCTTTCTATGTGAAAGGAGAAATATATATATTTATAGAAGAACATCCCACAATGGAGTCCAAGTAGTACAGCTCTGATCCAAGTCAACCCTCGTGAGAATGGAGGCCTCAGTCAGAAGCTCTGATGGAGATAGAACATGATGAACAGTTTCATGCCAAGAGTACAAAGGCGAAGAAATGGGAGTTGGGGAGGATCCATTAGAATCTCGGTGCATTTCTCTAGCTTTACATACCTGAGGTTTCCAACTTACAAACAAAGTCTCCTGGTAACAGGCTACCTGAAATACCAAAAGGAGTTTTATCCTTAAAGCCCTCCTAAATCATCAACTTTATCAACGCTGGCAGATATTTGTAAAGCCCTGTGGTTCTAACAAAATGTTTGCTGTGATTAACAAACAATTTAGACCTCCTGTTTGCTCAACTGATGGTATCCTGGTAGATATACATGCCCCTAAGTGCAAAGAGGAGAGAATCCAGAAAAGAAGAGGCAAAGATGTTGGTGTGCATTGTTTAGTTAAAGTTGCTAAAGTAAAAACTTCATTTAAAAAACCCTTCAGGTGGAGATGTAAGAATTATAAATGTAGCAAAACTTGGGTGGCCAGGTGTCCCCTTTTATAGAGCACAGTCCTCTTTTTGAAGGCATCCTTTATTTGAAGGGATGTCCTATCCAAGTCTGGTTTAAAGATAAAGAACCATAAGAAATGCTGTTGCCCATCAACACTTAGCATCTGGACAGCAGACCAAACAGTCAGGCACACAGGTCACCTTGTCAAACTCTTCCACACTGTGGTTATATCTACTGTATTTCTATTTAAATTATTATAATTATTTCAAAATGTGCATCTAAACATATAAGTTAGCAAGTGCAAACATTATGCAAATCACTAGTCTCCCTGTTTTAGGTAATGCATTTCCTCTTTTTGGGTCGAAAGTGGCCACCATAAGTAAAACCTATGAGTATAAACATAGGGTATATAAATTCAAGAGAGGGCAGCCATGCCAGCTTGTTATAGCCAATGCAGAGAGTCTTGTGGCACCTTAAAGACTAATAGAGCTAGTCCTCATGCTACCTATCTCCACTAGGTTTTGCTGGGAGCAAAGCAAGGAATTGCTTAATATTTTCTAATAAAAGCCTGGCCCAAGACATTGTATTACCTGGGGCAAGGCAGGCAAGGCCCACCCACTCCCCTGCAAGTAAAGGTGCATAGTACCCAAGTTCAGCCAAGTTCTTTTAGCACCCAGGGCTGAAAATCCCAACGGCACTTCTCTCCTTCCATGGCAGTAAAAATGCAATCCTAATTAATGAAATCACTAATGATTTACTCCCCTTTTGTGACACCCCAAATCAGCAGCCTGAGGCAGCCGTCTCACCCTGCCTAATCTTTTGATAAGCATAAGGGCACATGAGCACTCCAGTTGTGGAGGAAGAGGCTTAAAACAAAATAATTGCTCCTCTGTTTTCTCTCCCCCCACCCCCCCGGCCCGGTCTTTTTAAAAGATCACTGGCGTTACCCACATTTCTATCCCCTTAGGTATGTCTGGTTGAGTATGTCTAGAGAGTGTGGAATGTTGGACTGAGTGGGTGTGGCTGGTGATGCTATGGAAAAGGGGGAGGAGTATATATATGGGGGAGCTGAGTGGTCTGAGGGGTTTGGTTGGTGATTGGGTTTGGAGAGTAGATGTGTTTAGCTGAGTGGTTTCTTGTCAGAAGTTGTGTGAGGAGTGAGTGAAAATAAGATCATAGGGACTAAGGATTGTTATTATTAGATTGGTTACTACCAGTATTCCTAAGAATAGGCAGGGTTTGAATAGAATTCGAAGGAACTAAGAACTGTAAACAACAATAAACATTTTCTTTATTTTGCTACCATAAAACCACGTGTCAGTTTGGCTGTGTCTCCTGCTCTGTTGGTTCATAAATAAGCACTTTACATTAAACCTTCAGCCTGCTATATTCACAGAAAAGCCTTTTCCAAATCTCCTTATTTTCCCTCTGCTATAAGGGAAAGGTTATACTTTTCTTTTTACCCCTTCCTCAGGTATTTCAGTGGTGGTGCTTAACCTGGGAGGTGTGCACGTCAAAGCCTGGTGTGTGAGGTAGTGGCATCGCAATCACCATTTGTAATTTTTCTAACCACAGAAGAGGAGCCGCAATCCAACAGGAAACCCCTCTACAAACATTACACTGACTAAAATCGGATTGTGTTTTTAATCAGAACACATCAACTCGTTCTATGACAAGGAACTGTGTCAGGGGCAACCACATTGCCCCCATTTAGGTAATGTACATATTTTAGATACTAAAAACAACACCATAACTTCTTGATCATTGTTACTGACACTGGTGGGAAGGTAGAGAAATTCAAGAAGTCCTATGTCTTAGTCTGAGATGGTACATTGATCTTGTGTGGGGTGCACAGGTGTTTGAACATCACCGAAGGCAACTCAAACCACAACTTCAATAGCTAGAGTGATACTGGAAAAATGAAGGCAGCAACCCTCTTATACATATCTGATTTTTATTCAGCATTTTCATAATCACTGTTTGGTTTCAGTGAAGGGAAGTGATCAGCAATGCCATGGTCCATCAGATTGGTGTCACTAGATCGTTGGGAAGTATTTGACTTACGCAGCAACATCTATCAAAGCCTTCCCTCAGATTACTGAAAAGAAACTAAATAAAATTTGCTATTATGTAGAATCATAAAGAAAATCTCCAAGCAGCCAAGAGATTCCACCCATATTTTTGCCTGCAAAGTAAAGGTAGGGGGGGACTTATTGTCAACAACTAGACTTAAACTTGATGTAATTTCCTTCTGTTGGTTTTATATTTCTCTTTGTATTTGGAAAGTTAATAAAATTATCATCATCGTCATCATCATCATAGCACCTGACAGCATTTTATGATTGCTTTGAATCTGGCAGGTATCAAATGTGAAATTGGGAGCTGTTGACTACAAAATTCTCTTTACTATTTCATGTCATCTATCAAATACTGAGACAAGTGCCATTGCATGTCAAATATAAACAGTTTCTGTGAATATTCAGCACATTTCTGTTGAATACTGAACATCAAAATCTCCAGGGCAGAATTCTAATTACAGGGTTTTTTGGAGCACATTCACTCCAGCTCTAATGAGAACCTGTGAACGGTCCAGTGATAACGCATTCAGGAGCAAGTAGATAAGCCAGCTTAACAAGTAAGTGCGATAGCTTAAGTGGTTTGTGGTCTGCACTACCTGCCGATATCTGCTCAAATTCCAGCTGTTTCATGTGGATAAATCAGCATGTTCACAGCTTGGTGCTCATTAAACATATCTGTCACAAGCCAGTATTTGCCAGCTGCCCTTGACTGACAGTAAATGCCCTGACCCCTAATCCTGTACTCATTAAACCTGCGTTAATAACATGCTATTAAACATTTTCTTCTTCTACTACTACCCCATTGTATATGCCTCTAACACATGAGCACAACTATATTTTAGACTGCCTTGCCAATTAAGAATTCCAGTCACCAAATACTTCCCAACAATCTAGTGATACCAAAAAACATAATGCAAGACAGGCCCAGCCCAAGGTAGGTCACCGCCTGAAGCAGAGACCCTCTGCTGGTGCGCACCTCGCACGCACCACAGCAGCCCACCAGGTGGGTAGTTACATGCTGCCTCCCCATTGTGTTGCCTCAATGGTACTTCCACCTTCAGTAGCTGCGTAGCATCTGCGCGTCAGGCAAAATATCATGAGAGATCCCAGAAGTCCCGGGATTTCTCATGATACTTTGCCCAACCTCGTGCAGGCGCTGTGCAGCTCCTAAAGATGGAAACACCCTACAAGCAGCATGCTGAAGAGTGCATAGAAAATAAGCCACCCAACTGGCCAGCAGCCATGTGGGTGGAGCCAGCTGGGGTTAGGAAGTGCAGGGTGGTGTGGGAGGCACGGGGTCATAAATCACACGAGTTGCAAGATAAGCCATGGCTAGAATTGTCAATTAACAGTCCAAGGTTAGTATGCCAGAAATATCCATCAGGAACTAAGTGTACAGGTTTCATGGATGCGCAGAAGAGTAGTTGAGATCTTTCCAGGGTCAGATATTGTTCAAACAAAGTCAAGGAGCTGGTAGGCTAGTGACTGGGACAGAGCACAAAACAAGACAATTGCTTCCAGCAATCAAACAGCACCTCTGGCTTGCCTTATATTGGGATGCTGATGATGGATTGAGACCAGCTGAGTGCAGGTAGCTTCTGTCTGCTCACATGAAGGGTCCTTTCCCAAACACTCCCAGGCCACAGCTAGACGTAAGGTTTATCCTGGGATCATCCAGGGTTCGCCCCTGCCTGAGCACTGGATCCCCTGCGTGTCACCTAGATGAACAGGTTTGACCCCTGGACGATCCAGGGATAAACCTCAGGTCTAGCTACGGCCCCAGTTTCAGGTGTTCAGCCTTTCTCCTCTGTCCCAAGTGGAGGCAATCAGAGACACAACACACAGCGTGTGAGGAAGCAGCTGCTTCTTGGTCCTCCTGGCTGCCTGCATGGCCAGTCTGCCATGCACACAGCTAGCAAGACCAAGAAGCGGCAGATCCTTTGAAGGGGGAGTGTGCTGCTCTTTCCAGACTCTACCGCCTGATGCTCCCACTTCCTACAGCTTCATGGTAGGGCTAGCCCTAATGCATGAGGAATGTTATCTTTCCTAACTGGATATTGAAACAGCTTTATACTAGACTGCCTCTGTTGGGGGCAAATCCAGCCCTTAGGGGTCCCAATCCGGCTATCCAGGCTATGCCTTCTTCCCGTTTCCCCCATCATAGATCATTTGGTGGTGTGCCAGCTTTTGTGCAATTGTTTGCGCCATTCTAAAAGGTTGACATTACTGCTGTGCCAAAAAATTCTTCCACATTATTTCCCGATCATTCTCCCTCAGTCTGATAGGATAGAATTCCCGGGTTTAGGGTTCTTTTGCTTACCTTACTTAGGAGGCAGCCGAGAAGCGTGCGGAAGTCTCCTGTCTTTCATAGTATAATCATCTCTCTGGCAGCCTGTAGGCTCCTTGGCTTCCCACCCTTCAATTAAAATCCGGGGGAAGACATTGTGAGGTAATTCCTCCCATAGGGTAATTTCGTATAACAAAATGCCAGCAGCCTAGGAGGCTGCAGAGCAATGAAACGATGTGTAATAGCAAGGAAACACACACAACACTTGGTTCCCTTGCAGTGATTTGGTAAGCTCAAAACGTTCTAGTCCTCACCCGGCCATGGAAACCCACTGGGTGACTTTGGGCCAGTCACAGACTCTCAGCCCAACCTACCTCACAGGGTGGTTGTTGTGAGGATAACGTGGAGGGTGGAGGATTATGTATTCCACCTTGGGTTCCTTGTAGGAAAAAGGTGGGATATAAATGTAATCAATCAATCAATAATATCTCTAGTTGAAAATGCCTCTCCCTAAGCTAAATTACCGGCAGTAAGACCTTTAAGCAAAAATATGTTGCTTGTTTGGCTCCACCTGCTTCTGCCTTTCGCTCCACCTACCAAGAGCTTCTTTAAAATGGAAGTCGGCCCTTGGGCTGAAATGGGCCTTTCAATCACCACCATTTAAGAATCTTTAGGTAAGCGGGAAGAGAATGAGCCTGAGTGATGAAGGTCAGCGGGGGACTCTCAGCCCCCACTGACATGTTAGCTGGAGAGGAGTGATTGCTACTGACTTTGCTGTTCCTACCATGGTACTCTTGGAAGCATTTTCATCAGCTTCCCCGGCCCCCCAAGCCTGGTACTCTCCAGATATTTTGGAGCATAACTCCCGATTTTCATGATTGTTGGCCATGCTGGCTGAGGCTGATGGGAGTGGAAGTCCTAAGCATCTGGAGGGCACCAGGTTGGGGAAGGTCAGTCTATATCCTCCACTTACAGGATTAGGAAAGATCACAGGGTTATACGTCATGCTGGAAAGGTCTGCCCAATTGGGCATTTTTTGCATTGCTCCCTGTATGAAAGTCAACCAGGCCCAGTACTTTAACCACATCCTTGCCTAGGAACTCATCTTAAATGCACACCCTACTCTGCCCAGATAGTTTTAATGCATTGGATCAAACTCAGTAAGGCAAAAAGAACAAACAGAATATGATCATGAACATCATGATTGAAATCAATCACAGTAGCCTCATGGTCAAGTCTGAAGGCTGTGGGTATTTGTGAAAGTACAAGGCACGTTGGAGGGTTTCCTCCCAGGCAACAGTAACTGACTGGTAGGTACCACACAGTGGTCCAACTCCATTGGAAGACCATCTCAGTAAGCAGTATGGGTGACAGTGTTCTAGCAAATCCCCACGTAGCCATGAAGCTCACACCGTGGCCTTGGGCCAGTCATCTACTTTGCAGGGTTGCTGTGAAGATAAAAAGGGCAGAGAAATATGTATGCTGCCTTGAGTCCCTTGGAAGAAGAACTGGAAAACAGGTAATTTAATTCGGTATTAATTAAGCTTTACCTGTGGCATTATCATTGTGGATCGGGTGACTACTCTCAGATTGCATATCACCTTCCAACATACCACTTCACCCAAATGCAACATGCTGGTTATGCAGACGTGTGTGCCAACGCCATTCAACATACACTCTACTGCCGCAGCTGAAACTCCTCATGGGCTGATGGGGTGGTGAAATTCAGCCTCGTTCCATATAGTTCGACATCAGCAGTGTCATAATTAAGACTTCGCATGGCTAAGCCAAGCACACGAGATCCCATCACTTCAGACGCTGAAAGTCAACTCAAGTCTATGTCCCAAAAACAACATTAGGGCAATACGCTTATTAGGCCAAGCTGTCGCAAAATATTGTGCAAGCTGTCGCCTTCCCCAGAGTTCTTTCTATTTTCCAAAAGAACATCTCCTCACGGACCAACACGGCTATCTTTGCTTTCCAAGTCAAAGTGTGACCTGACGTAAGGAGGATCAAATGTGACGGAACAGCTTGGGCTTGGAGAGACAAGGGACTCTATTGGTGCTGGAGCTCTTAAGGGTCACTTACATAAAACAAAGAGGTGCAGAGCTGAATCTAGCAAATCCTGGGCACTGAGCCAGTAATCCCGGTTTCACCCGATTCAGGCTCCTGACGTCTTTGTTGAGAAAGAGAAGGGGACAGGAGAAGGAAAATATTTGGGGGTGTTATCCGTTAAATGAAAAATATTTGTTAGAAACCTCTTCAAACGTGTTGAATGTCAGAGATAGGTAAAAGTTGGTTGAGGAAAGGAGGAAATGAAGTCAAAGAACCCCCATCCCCAAACTCCAGCATGGATTCCTCATTTCTACAGGGCTTGTTGTCATAGTTTACAATTAATAGCCTAAATAAATAGCAATAATAGTAACAATTAAGATCAATGTACAATAAAATAACATTTCATAGTAGTTTAGAATGTTTAAAGTACTTCATGTGCATTCGCTTGTATTCCTTACAACAACCTTGTAAAGTAGGCCAGTATTATCACCCCCACCCACCCCATGTGGAGGATGGAACAGACTTGTTCTCTGTTGCCCCAAAGGGAAGGATTAGAACTAATGGATGGAAATGACAAGGAAGTACATTTTGGCTAAACATTAGGAGAAACCGAATAATAATAATAATAATAATAATAATAATAATAATAATAATTTGTTATCTGCCTCTCCCTCTGGATCGAGGTGAAGTACAACACAATGCAAACACCATAAAATACATATAATTGATTAAAACATATAAAACCTTAGGCTGCAGAAACAGGATAGTGTCTGGTTCACAAGTAGTAATATTTTTGCTCTATTTTGGCACTCATCAGGCTACATCTGGTTCAGGTCTGGGTCTGGTGCCATATTTTAAGGAGGAGATTGACAAACTGGAGCATGTCCGGAGGAGAGCAAGAAGGATGGTGAGGGGTCTGGAAACCAAGTCCCATGAGAAATGGTGGAAAGAGCTGGCCATATGGAGCCTGGAGAAGAGAAGATTAAGACAGCGGTCTTCAAACATCTGAAGGGCCATCAGGCAGAAGATGGAGCAGACTGGTTCTCTCTTTCTCCTGAGGGCGGGACTAGAACCAATGAGTAGAAATGGCAGTGAAGCCAATTTGGGCTAAACATTAGACTTCCTAGGGATGTTCAACAGTGGAAGGGACTGTTTTGGGAGGTGGTGGGCTCTTCTTCACTGGGGGTATTCAAGCAGAGGCTGGATTAGGGTGACCATAGCTATGCTAGAGTGACCAGATACAAAAGAAGGCAGGGCACCTGTAGCATTAGCTGTTGTGATGAAGAGGGAATTTCATGAGGTGCTTGCACACATACAAATGATGCCTGCTGAAATTTCCTTTTCTATACAACTGTTAAAGATACATGAGCCCTGACCTGCTTTCCACATGGTCACCCTAGGCTGGATGGGCATCTAGCAGGGATGCTGTAGTTGAACCCTGTATTGCAGATGCTGCAATGACCAGGGGGTTGGAAGAGATCACCTCCAAGATGCCTCCCAACTCTATGCTTTGATGATAAGTTTCATTGACAGACAGTGTCAAGGAATAAACAGTAACATGGGCATGGACACCTCTGTAGGGTGACCATATGAAAAGGAGGACAGGGCTCCTGTATCTTTAACAGTTGCATAGAAAAGGGAATTTCAGCAGGTGTCATTTGTATATATGGAGAACCTGGTGAAATTCCCTCTTCATCACAACAGTTAAAGTGCAGGAGCTATACTAGAGTGACCAGATTTAAAAGAAGGCAGGGCACCTGCAGCTTTAACTGTTGTGATGAAGAGGAAATTTCACCAGGTTCCCCATATATACAAATGAAATTCCCTTTTCAATACAACTGTTAAAGATACAGGAGCCCTGTCCTCCTTTTCATATGGTCACCCTACACCTCTGTCCATCATGATGAGGGACATCTCAGCTCCAGCAATGGTGCAGCTGTTCTTAAAAGAGGAGAAACTGGAAGGCCTGATAAGTGTAAAAATGACTGAGAACCTTAAAGAGACAATGGTGAAAGAAAGAAGCAAGGAAATAATTCAGTGGAATGGAGGGATGTCCCTCAGCAGTAACTCCATAAATAGACATTAGAGGCAGTGATTTTGGGCATAAAAATAACAAGAGACATTCCTAATTATCCAAGAATACTGCTGCATGTCAAAGATATAGGAGATTCCTTGACAAGCCTGTTAAAGGGGAAAACACCCACCCACATATTTGAAGAAATGCAAGTGAATAAGAGGGATCAGAAAAATCTTGCTCAGATGATCAATGCCTAAAGCAAGGCTACAAAATGTGTTGCCCATGAGGCACCCCTAAGTCCTGTCTGACAGCCCCCCAGACCTGCAGGGGGACACCCCCCCCCCCGGAAATATGCTCCAGGAATTTGTTCTATGGATCCTGCCATAGAAGTCTTTCTCATAGAGTGTCCCTGGAGCATGTTAGGAAGCAGTGCTCCGGCCCGCTTTCTTAGGCTGACCATATCTTGGAAACCAAAAAGGAGGACAATATGGCCACTCTCAAGGAGGCGTGCCCACCCTGACATGCCCAGCCCCCAAAGGGGTGGGCCCATCTGGCCCCCAAGGGTGTGTGGCCTTGGTCACATGTCTGATTCTACAGCTCACAATTAAGGCAAACCTGTTCTACAAAATATATTAATGTTAAAATCACTGAAATAAAGAACAAGTGAGACATTCAATGTATCTGAAATTAACATGTATTTTTAGTTGCTGTACAAATTCCTTTATGGCAGTTCTTTTTGCTGTCCTCATACAGGATCAATAGAAAAGGCTTTCTAGGATGCTTTAGGAATGGGGCTGCTATGGCAGGAACCATAGTGCCTGTTCCTAGAGCAGGTTTTCCTATTCCCCCCCCCCCCCAGGGTTCCTCCCTCCCCCAGAGTTCCAGATAACAGAATATGGGATGTCAGGATCTTTAAGAAACAGCATAGATTAAAGGAAGGAGAAGGCCTTGGATCCAGGATTCCTGGCTGGCTGGCTGGCTGGTTTGAGCACTGAGGGTTTTGGGGAGGAGCGTTGGTTTTATCTGGTCACAGCAAGTGACCTCTGAAACACGCTTTTGGGCAGGAGCTATATTTGAGTGTAGTGCATATGTGTGTGTGTATGTGGAATGAGTGGTGTGTGTGAGCTTTTGGTGTGTATGCACAAGCGTGAGAGTGGAGTGTGTGGATACATACATGCGAGTGAGTGGTGTGTATGCAAATGCAAGTGAGTGAGTGGTGAGTGAATGAGTTATATGTGATTGCATGTGTGTGTGTGTGTGTGTGTGTGTGTGTGTGTGTGTGACATACATACAGCCCCCCTTACCCGCAACCCTGCAGACACCAACTGCACCCCTCAGGGCCTAAAAGGCTGTGCACCCTTTGCCTAAAAGGAACATTATTGCCAACACAAGAATTTCATGAGCCCTGATGTGGTACATCTAAGACCTAGGGTGTTTTCTGAAACTCTCCCCGCTCTCCCTCCTTTCTGGTATACTGTAGTTATAAGACAGGAGCAAGGAGACCCCAACACCACTGCAAACATGCAAGTCTGCAAGTGCCCATTACAAAGGGAAATTGGCAAGTCGGCATTCAGGAAAAAGAATGCCTGGTGATGCAATGTCCTTCGTCCTGAAATGGAGCACAGAAAACCTTTTCATGGGCTCTAAATCTGCAGCTACAATAAAGCCTTCATACAGACAATCTGCTTAAGCAGAACGTCATGCTTGCCTTTATTTTATTTTAATTGCAAAAGGCTATCCAGTTTCGCTGCTAAAATATGCAGGTCTTAAGACAATGTGCGTAGCTTCATTAGCCTCCTTTTTCTTTTTCTTTACGTCAACGTCTCTACAATGGCGAAATGTAAGCGATCTATGATATAGGGCCAACACCTGTGACTAACATTTTCCAGTGAATGGACATTTTTGGGGGTGTGGGTGGGCGGAAATGATAACTTTTCTTTGGTTCTGAAAACTGCCAAAGACATCTCTGGCAAAACAGAGGCTGTTGCTGCTGCAGTACCTCCTTTACCCTTTCTCAAAGTAAAACAGAATTGCTACTGCAAGGGATAACTAAAGCAGCCTTTGATCTGATATGTTACAGATGCCTTTGTAGCTAGAGTATACAGATGAATATAATTATTTGTATGCCCTGACATATCCAGGCCATATTACACCGAGCCATATTGTGACAAATCATGTATTATAATACTAATACTAATAATGTTTTAAAAACATCCTGGATATAGAATCCATAACATCTATGTTCTCCAAAGCACCTCGTACACGGCTGAAGTCAAATCACTATTAAATGCTCTGATGTTTCCTCCATAATTTTTGCTAATACATCTATTGAACACTTTCAGTTTGACCATTAGCCTAGAGTCAAAGCATCATTACTTGTGCATATTGACAAGCAATATACAGTCCTGGATACATTCCTGGCTGGGAAAAGGTGGGAACGGTAGGGCATTTCCCCATCTACACATGCATAGGATTGTGTCATAAACCCATAAAGGGCAAAGTAGGGCACTTATGGCAGAACAGGGTATTTTAAGGTGCAATTCTATACATACCTACTAAGAGGTAAGGCACATTGAGTTCAGTGGGGCTTTCACCCCAGTAAATAGACAGAGAAACAGCCTTTTAAAAATTGTTTTAACTTTTTTATTCTGTTTTTAGTTTCATTTTATCTTGTACACCACTCTGAAATTTTTCAATGGGGAAATTTTTATTTACTGAGCAGCCAACTTTTGGTACAGGCTGAACAAGCCACCCACACACTTGGTCAACAAGGCAGCTAGAGCTGGGAAGGGAGGCAGCAGCTCAAGGCTCAGTCGCTAGACTCGCCTAGGGTGAGGCGGTCAAAGAGGTATTCGCCAAGGCCTTCCTCGGTGGCACGCACACGCTTCAGGTTGGTCACGTGGTCATATAAATATTCTAAATAAATAAATAAATAAATAATAAAAGCTGTTTATGTGAGCTTTGGGCAAAACAATCCAGGGGCTTGTCTATACGGCTGTTTACACTGCCGTAAATGCGCATCATTCCATTTTCGGACAGATGAAGCAGCTGCAAATGCGAAGCCATCCAGGGGCAAACCATGGAAAATCCGCTCCAAAGAAGTCGGGCATTTACCCCGACTTGTTTTGGCAGTGGAGGGGGCACCGAGGCTCTTAAAAGCTTAAAACAAAACAAACAAACAAACAAAACCCCTAAAAAAACCCATAAAAATGGGAGGGGGGAGAGAGTAGAGGAAGAGTGCCATTCATCTCTCCCCTTTTTTAAAATTTTTAATCATCTAAATCTGCAGAGCTCTGCAGAAAAAAATATACATATAAATGCGAGGACCGGTCAACCGCCATCTGAATATGCGGAGCTCCGCATGCTGGGATCTTTAAATTAAAAAAGGGGAGGGACAGCCCCATTTCTTCCCCCCCCCGGGAGGAACACCCCCATTCCTTTCCTCCCCCCAATTTCTTTTTTTAAAAAAAGTTTTCAAGAGGTGCCAGGCAGGATGAGTTGGGAGGACCAGTCAACCCCCATCTGAAAAATCGCACTTGCCTTCCTTTCTGTGCAACCCCCAGGAAGGAAGGCAAATGCAGGTGCAAGGTGCCTCCCGGCACCAAAGCGCCTCTGTAAAGCCGGGGGCCAAGGCACCTTTCTTTTTACATTTTCCCCTAGATCTGGGCTGAAGGAGGAGTCCTTGGCAATAGGGTTCAGAAACTCCCCAAGCAGCTGGGCAGATTAGAGAGTGTGGGGTGGCAGCCTGTCAGTCATTCTTTGGTTTTTTTAGGGACCCTTGTAAAGAAGGGGTCCACCAAGAGGAAAAGCCATCCTCCCCTCCCTATCTGTAACAAGGACCGTTTCCTTTCCTGCTCTGCTTCTGGACTTCCTAGAAACACTTGATTGAGAAGGATTGGGGAAAGATGATTGCCTTCCCTTAATAGTACTCTTAACCCTGCCTGATTCAAATCAAGTTTGCCACTTATAGTTCTTCACATATTTCTTAAACCATGGGGCAGATCTGATGACTAAGATGTGTTAATTTACATCCCAATACAGCATTTTACAAGGGTGTACTTTGTGTAAGTTTTTAAATAACTTGATTTTTTAAAAAATAATGCAGGTAATTGTACGTACGATTGATTACCTGTGCTATGTCAAGTTGCAGATTCAGCAGCTGTACATTGGGGACAGTAAGAACTACATCACACACACAATCAAAATAATACTTATTTTATGAAACCATCTTAAATATTACATAAAGGTGTCACATTGCAATTGATGCAGTCTCCTGAGTTGCCACCTGATGGATGTCTTAAATTACTTTTTAATTTTCAAATTTTATTAACTCTGACAGAGCCAGGCCTTAGCTAGACCTAAGGTTTATCCCGGGATCGTCCCGTGGTCGTCCCTGCCTGCTCCCGGGATCCCCTGTGTGTCATTTACATGAACAAGGATGACCCCGGGATGATCCCGGGATAAACCTTAGGTCTAGCTAAGGCCAAATAGTCAAATTAATATAACTCTATCCATTATTATTATTATTATTATTATTATTATTATTATTAACATTAATATCCAGCCTTTTTTCCTCCCGCAAGGAAACTTGGGTGAATTTCGTGGTCCTCCTCTCTATTTTTATCTTCACAGTAGCCCTGTGAGGTGGGTTAGGCTGAGAGTCTGTGACTGGGGCAAAGTCACCCAGTGAGCTTCATGGCTGAGTGAGGACTAGAACCTGGATCTCCCGGCTCCCAGTCCAACACTAACCACTACACCACACTCTCTTCAAGCTGTATCACCCTTCCCAGGAGATTAACTTTTCCATCTCATGCTGTGCTGCGCTGTACCCAAGATCTACCCAGGTCATCCCTCCTTCCTTCTCATCTCTGTTTGTCCATTGTTTTTCCCACCCTCTCTGTAATAGGTAGTATCCAATGGTGTCCTAGGACCAGCATGAATTATGTAATGCTAATATAAAGCAATGCTTGTGCAACGTAATGAGTGCAGTGTAAAAACCAGCAATTTATGCCACAAATTGCCACTTTTCCTGGTTGTGCTACTTCTGTTGTGCAAGCATTGGTTTACACTACTGCAACGTCACTAGCACTAGTGGGAGCACACCATTGGATCCCACCTGATCAAATGCACTCTGTTCTTATGCTGGTTTTACAGAGGGCTTATAAAAAGAGAAAAGTGCTCTGCTCATGCTCAGAAGCACTTTGCCCATAACCACTTTGCTCTCCCCACCCCAATTAAAAACAAATTTTGACCCACTGAAGGCAAAAGATACTGGCCTGGTTTGTACGTTAATGACAGCCCGTGGGTTAAATAACCCATAGGCTGTTGTGCACGAGCAAGGGACAGCAACCACTCTGCCTACCACTTCCACTTTTACTCAACAACCCATGATTGGCCTATTCATAGGTTATTGAGAGTGATGTGTGGATGTTTATCATTGGATGGTTTAGGCACTAAACAACCCAGGGATTAACCCATGGTTTGTTGTACACTATCAGTGGCACTCATACAAAGGTGCCAGCATTTGGAAAACCAAAGGTAGCAACTTTGAGGCTCATTGAAATCAGTGATATTTTCTCCTGTGTAAAGATAGGTAGGATTTAGTTATTTGAGTTTTGCCTGAATATTCAGCATAGAAGTATAATACTGAGATCACAACTGATATAGTATTTATTTCTTTACTTATACTATGCATATGCTGCCCAATAGCAGGTGGTGAGGGAGACAGGAAGTGGTGGGGATAGAGAAATAACTGGCAACTTTTTGATCGACAAATATGTAAGATTGCCTGAGGGTTGGATTGGATGGCTGCTTGCCCGGTCCAAATAACTCAAGCGTGAATGGGGAAATGCCTCCTTTTTGAGATCCAGTGTGGTGCTGCCGTTGGATTCTATACTCAGTACCAAAGCTGCACTGTTTGAGGCCAGTCTACTCTCAATCAGCATAAATTGCTATGGGGAAATACAATGGAATTGCTTAAATTAAAACTTCCTCACCTCCTTGGAGCAGGGATGTTTAACCTTAGGCTCACAGTCAAAAGCCAGGGTTCTCCAGATGGCTGTGCCCCCTTACCCATGCCCCACCCCATTGTTGGCTTCCTGGCTTTTGTGTGGTTCCCTCCCCCATTTTGAAAAGGCCCAGTGCGACATAACAGACCTTTACACTAGGCCCGTCGCCTAAACCCTCCTCAGGCCAAGCGCCCCCACTTGAAAACCTGAGGGAGGCTTAATTAAAACCTTTCCCCTAGCTATGAGGGAAACAGGTTTAATTCAGGATCTGCTCTAAATATACTGTGGGAATACTCTGGTGTGGGTGTTTAGTAACTGTAAGGGAGGTAAATAATGCCCAGCTGACACGTGGTATTTGGTAGCTAACAAAATAATAATAAGTTTATTGTTATTTAAAAGCTTTAAATAAAAATATATTATTTTCAATTCTGCCTAATCAAAACTCTCCACACACCAACCACCTCTCTCTCTTTACACCAATCCTAAGTCCCTAGAATCTAAACTCCTCTTACTCTACAAATAAACAACTCCCCCACATGCACTCATACTCAAATGCCTTCACAAACTCATACTCAACTCACTCATACTCATACTACCTCACAAACTCTCAACACTCTCCTTATATACTCCTTCCCCCCTATTACATCACAAACCACACCCATTCAGTTCTAACATTCCATACTTACCAGACATACTTATCCAGACATATGCAACATAATCAATTGTGGGGTAACACCAAAGCAGGACACAAACATGTTCAATAAACTGCTTTGACCCAGAGGAAGTTAGTCAAGGAAATGTCCCGTTGAAATCAATGGAGCAAGTCAATTGCGACTAACACAAGTCCTACTGATTTCAATGTCACTTTGGCAGGATCTACACTACTGCTTTATAATGGTTTTAGAACAATATTGACAACGGTTGGGGACCAGGACACATTCCATATACCGTTTCCAAACCGTTTTCAGCGTGTTATATCCTGCTTGGTGTAGATCTGGGCTGATTTCAATCATCAGAATGACTTACTTCAGTGTGAGTAATTTTATCTGGGATTGGGGCCATAATAAAGAGTCCCTATAGTGTGCTCATGGGTTTACAGAACTCCATCCAGCTAAAGTTTCTTTCTTTCTTTTTTTATTGGCCGTTTATGGATACGTGGAATATATATATATATATATATATATATATATATATATCAACCTCTTGACATGTTAAATAAGAGTTTTTCCAGGCCTGGTATGCACAACAATGGCTGCATTTTTCTTTAATAAGACTTATCATCCTAATATAGCAATCCAGCCTTTGTGCAGATAAGAACAGCAGGATATGTGATATAGCCTAGGCACCAGGCATGGGTATCAGATGTTAAGGTAAGGACTTTTTTTTTTCCTGGCATGGTCCATAGTCAAACAAGCTGCAAAGGAAGTTAGATGCCGAAGTGTTCATTTAATGTCAGTGATGTGTAAACTCTGTGGCCATTGTTACTTTGGTAATGATTTACATCATCTGCACGCCCAATGGATCCACTTGAAACTGACACCAGATAAATACAGCTGGTCAGAATGTCACAAATTTAAGCACTACCTAAAACAGCACACTGAAGGGGGGTATGCTACAACTACCATGACTCACATATTCACTGAGAGGCACGGGGCGGATTCAAGACCATGTTGGAGCAAAACGTGATTGTGGGCAGTTTTCAGATCTAGCTATCTTGTGGTCAAGATCCAGCTGCCTGGATGCTCTACGTCATACCTTCTTCATGCAAGAGGAAAAATGAAGTCAGGTGGTCCAGTGAGCCAGAATGGATCCAGTTGCATTTAGATATGATAGATCCAGCTTGAAATGCTTGACCTTTTCAACTGCTAGGTATCTTTGATCAAGGTGCAACTTAACCTGAAAACACCCTGACAACCTCCAGGATAGACTGGAAGTTGCGAAAGGAAACAAATAATGTTCCAATTGATACAAATAAGTTTACTTCCCCACAATTGCGGAAAGAGAGACATGCTCTGGTGCTAGTGAAAACTTATCTTTAATGAATTCTTCCTCAGTATACTCTGCACATACTGAGATAAGTTTTCACTAGCATCACAGCGTATCTCTCTTTCCACATTTGCAGGCTTCCCCCCTCTTTTCTCCACCTACTTTCCCACAATGCCTCATCAGACCTAGCCACTCTACAGCTCAACAGTAAGCTGTTCTTCCCCAATTTTCTTTTCTTTTTGCGGTGCCTGAATGCATTTTGGTTCGCCCACTGCTGGTAGTGTGCTGCTATTGTAAATGTGCTCTTTAGTTTTCTGTCTGTCTCTTTGACTTGAAGACAATCATTGGGGCGGGGGGGGGGAATGGTGCCACGTGGAGTGCTCCTGAGGTGGATTGCAGCTGTCTGGACAAAATCATGTTGGGACCCAGGACAACCATGTTGACAGGCATCGGGTTTTTTTAGAGCATCTCATCCAGGGCTAGAAATGGATGCCAACCAGGGGGATGAGGCATCAAATGAAGTTGAGAAATAATGCCAGCTCTGTATGACAGAAGGTGGGGTGTGTGGGCCCAAAGTGCACAGAGTTGGAGCCAGTGTCAAGGGCCCTGTCTAGACGTCGTACTGAAGGTGCATGCATGCGCCCCGAGTACGACCCCAAAACGATAGTGTAGTCTACAGCCAGAAGAGACGGAGGAGGTGGCTGGGGAATCCGGGCGCGTCCTTGCCGCCTCCTCCTCCTCCTCCCCGCCGGCCTCCTGCTGCCTGGGTAAGAGCGACCCGGGTCGGAGAGCTCGCCTTCCGCTTCCGCCGAGCTCTCCGACCCGGGTCGCTCTTACCCCGGCAGCAGGAGGCCGGCGGGGAGGAGGCGGAGGCGGCGGCAAGGACGCGCCCGGATTCCCCAGCCTCCTCCTCCTCCTCCGTCTCTTCTGGCTGTAGTCTACACTATCGTTTTGGGGTCGTACTTGGGGTGCATGCATGCGCCTTCAGTACAACATCTAGACAGGGCCAATGGTAGGTATAATTGGGCATCTGCTGAGGGGGGCACACCTCAAAAGGCCCCCCTGACATGCCCCACCCCAGGAGTTGCTCCTCCTCTTCACCATGGCAATCTGCTTGTTCATCTGCCTTTTGCTCTGGCCCAGACAACACTGGTGGTGAGAAGGAGGAGGAGAAGCAGAGGCCACTGTGTCCTTGTTCACTGGGGCAGGATCTACACTATTGCTTTATAACGGGTTATAACAGTTTTGACAACTGTTTGGGCCCAGGACACATTATATATACCATTTTCAAACCGTTTTCAAAGTGTTACATCCTTCTTGGTGTAGATCTGGCCTCTGCCTGTCATGCAAGCAAGTAGTAGCAATGATGAAAAAGAGGAGGTGGATCAATCCACCTCCTTGAGATGATGGCGATGAGAAGGTACATTGAGGGAGCAGGCCCATTGAGGGTGTCTTGCCAATGACCTTCCAAAACCTTGAGCTGGTACTGAGTGTAAACCATAGGTTTTGGCTGACAGTTGTTCAAAACCTAACTCACATACTCATTGGCAGTCTACAGGATTGGGATGTGGCATAGTTCTGTGACAGAACAATCAACCAACACACAGAAGGTCTCAGGCTCAGTTCTTGAACAGAACTTCCTAGATCAGCCTTCCCCAAACAAATGCCCTCCAGATGCTTTGGACTACAATTCTCAGCATCCCCCCGTCAGCCTGGTTGGTTGGGAATGCTGGGAGTTGTAGCACCTGGAGCCCACCAGCTTGGGAAATTCTGTTGTAGTCTTTTCCCCCCAACAAGAGTGTTCCAAGGATCAGCTATCTTCTGGCCACAATCCAACAGAGATCAAGGCACATGTGAATATGGCAACACAGGCACATAGCCAGCCAGAGATCTCCTGGGGCTTTGCCCTGAGACTATGCAGGGAGATCTGGGGAACCAAGGTTGTAGTGCCTGATAAGATCTGGGGTGGAGCCTGGTGGGGTCGGAGCAGCACTAATGATGGGTGGGAGATGGCATCTGGGGGCGGGGGCAGAGCTTTGATGTGTGTTGTGGACATGAGGGATGAATGGGGAAGTAAATGGCAAATGTTCTTAAGCCAAAGTAGCCCACCCACCGACCCACCTTTGATTCTGATCCCCCATCATGAGATTTTACTTCTGCCCCAGGAGACCCTGAAGCTCCAGTTTAAACCCAGTGACTTGACAACCCAAGCCAGGGGGAGAAATGTGCATTTTGAAGACACCTACAAACTGCAGTGAGCTGAAACAATGGGGACTTGGTCATGGCTTTATTTTTCCTAAGCAGTGTTTGAAGGTGGAGACCATCTTAGTAGTGCCACATTAGCAACTGCAACAGGCAAAGCAGTGTCAGAAAAAGTGAGCTGGAGGGAAATGGAAGAGGAAGACTCTGTTCAACAACCCGAGTTCTAAACCTATCATTTGGAAATAAATCCAGTTGGGGTCTCATTTCCATCAAACTTGCTTAGAATGCAATGAAAAATTGGACCCACTTAAGTAGATCATGAGTGATTCATACTATACAGAGGGGCTGTGGCTCAGTGGTAGAGCCCTTGCTTTGCATGCAGATGGTCCCATGTTCAGTCCCTGGCATCTCCAGTTAGGGCTGGAAAAACTCTTGCCTGAAACCCTGGAGAGCCATGGCTGCCAGTTAGTGTCAGCAGAACTGGGCTACACAGACTAAAATGAGCCCGCCTCAGTATAAGGTAACTTCCTATGTTCCTAAACACGCTTGGGGGAAATTATTATGCAGTAGTTGAAGGACTTGAATTCCCAAGAGGGTTTGGTCCCTTACCTATTTTGACATCTTTCTTAGCCACTGGTTTTAGAAGGCTGCAATATGGCTATAATTGGGGCAGGGGGTGGGAAGTCTGCAGTGAGGCTTATAGTTTTATTTAAGAGCTCCCTTCTTTCTACCCATACCAATTCTAAGGTTTTCACAGGAGCAGTCTCTGCTCTAAAGTGTTACAGTAATGATCACACCAATTACAGGTTTATGTGCACACGAGTGAGATGAGAGCAAGCGGAAAAAGGCTTATTAACTGAAGTAAATCACCATACTTAGCTGGCATCAAACACATCTAATTGGGACTTTCCTTTCTTGTTCTGATACATTTCCACCACAAGAGGGCAGCCATTTCTAAAACAAAATAAAAATGTAAAAATAAACTCCTGCATCCCAGAAAAGGGGGTGGAGAACCACAGGTCATATCCTCAAAAAAAAGTACAGTTTTTAGAACTCTGCCATTTTTCATGTTTGGTGAGGCTGAAAGAAGGCTTTTCCAGCTGTCGATGTTATTTATAGGGGGTCTAAAGTACGGTAGACATTCTGTGAAGCTTGGCTTTCATCTGCAGCCTTCTCCTCTGGAGAACCCCAGAGTAGCAGCTGTTTGTAAACCACCAGAAGGATGGTGAGAACACTGGGCAACAATCTAAACCTGATGCCCTCCAGAGGTGCTGGACTACAAATCCCACCATTTCCAGGCAGCACAAATGATGGGAGTTGTAGTCCAACACATCTGGAGGGTACCAGGTTGGGGAAGGCATTGTGCCTTTCCATAGGACAGGTTTCATGTGGATTTCACTGTGATGTGAACAGGGGGGGGAATTAAGAAGAGTAATCTGGCAACGGGGAAATGGTTGTCTGAATCGACTCTGAGATCTTTTTTCTGAGTCCTTTAAAAAAAAAAGTTGCTTTTCAAGGATCCATTTTTAAAAACATTTCGGTATCAAAAAGGCATTTAATGCTGTAAGGATCTTTTGAAACAACCTTCTTCCTGCTGGGTCCTACCCTGCATGGTGCAATCCAGATCACACTGATGTCCGTGAGAATACTCACACTGCTTTCCCCTGCTTTTTATTGGTAGGCACTGATGTCCTGGCTGGTGGGTAGCTTCTCACCAGTCCCAACTGCAAATTTGGCCAATGGTGAAGGGGCAAACAGCAAGAGCATGAGGGTCTGTACTGGACGGAATGCAACAACTGGGGCACAAAATGATCTTTGGCCTTGTACAGCTGGTATTAAAATCCATCCAAACCCTGTAACCACTGGGGGACCCTGACCCATTCAAACTTTCTCAGCTCACCCATTTGTAAAATCATGACTAGTCACAGCAGGGATGAAAGATCGATCACTTTACATGTTAAAATCAGGACATCACCTGCTCTGCATTTTATGTTCAGAAGCTGATACTGGATGGTGTGTCCTTGTGTTTATCCGTTACAGCAACAGAACAATTTGTAGTCATTTCCCACAACAATACGGTGTCACTTACACACCAGTGATTTCCAAATGGTATGATGTCATAGAACAATGATACACTTAGGTGATTTTAGACACTGGACTTAATGCTCTTTGTGTGTGAGAGCAGGTCTCCTCTTTAGACGGCAAGGTGTATTTCTTCTCTGACTTTAAAATGTGGTTAACCAGCCCTGCTGCATTCAAAGGGCCTCTTGCTCATTCTGCTAAAGGGGCCCTGGATGTCTGCTCCAAAGCCTGTCCTGACAGTGCCACTGCCTTAGAATTCCAATGACAGAGATCCTGGATAGGTTCTAACGACACATTTTCCATTGTTGTGTCTTATTAGCCTTTGCAGTTGCCACATGGTGAGAATCAAGTGTAATTGGGTTTTCCAAAGGAGTTCAGTCCTAAGTGATTGTCAGTGCTGCCCACACTTACCCGGAAGCTAGCCCCAATGAACGCAGTGGGACTTACCTCTGAGTAAGCATGCCTGTAAGACTTGTTGGACGACCTTGAATTCTGCAATTAGGATAATGAGAGTGGGGAGTGGAAGCCATCATGCATCGGACCCCCTTTAGACAACCAAGTGTCAGTGTGACGTAGTGAGTGTTGGACTTTGGGAGTGCTGGGTTCCAATCCCTCCTCATTCAGCCACAGCATTTGCTGACTGGTCTTTGGCAGGTGACTCTCTGTCCACATTAACCTGCCTTACAAAATCGTTGTGAGAATAAAATGGGATAAGCCCTCTGAGCTCCTTGGAGGAAGCCTGTTATAATGACGCAATAAATAAGCTGAAAAGTCAACATACACCAAGAGAAAACTGGGGGTTGCAGCCAATTAGTCCTACTTAGAGTAGATCCAATGAAACGAATGCGACAAGTTAGACTGCCATTGGATTGTCTGAAACCATACTGATGTGGCACGAGCAATTTTAAAAGGAGTGTTGGAGCGCAAACAAAGGCAACTCTTCAAATTCTGGGGTCTGATCATTAAAAGTTGGAGAAATAGCCTTTTTGCGTCCTCTCTGGGATCCTAGTGGTTTGTTGAATAGCCCACAGAATATGATAGTCGGCGTGCAGGTGAACTATACCCTCTTTTCTTTTTCTGCTGTGTTTGGATTCTTTCAAAATGCACCAATTCTCCTTCTTTGACCTTCACACCCTCAAAGTCAGTAAACATTTAAATCCCACCCACCGCACGAAGCTAATCCGATTTGTTAGAGGCACAACTTGCGAATTACTTTACTTCTCTTCCCTTATAGACAAAAGCCACTATAATGGATCATTGTTCATCTTGTCTGAACCGCCTTTGTCTCTCTGCAGGCCTTCGGTCGCGGCCACCCGAAGGAAAACCGTTCTCCTCCCCAGTCCGAACGGGTAAAGCGGAACAGCCCTTCCGAACTAGCCCAAAGTCGAAGCCCTTTTCAAGTAGCGGAGGCTGCGATCCGGTGCCCGTTCACCTAGGAGGGAGAAGTCCCACGGGACACGTTGTGGGTCTTTCTCGGGGATTTGCGCTGCACGTTAGCGGGCCGGTTTTAGCGCATTGATGGGTTTCGGCGCGCTGAACTTTGCTGTACGTAGTAAATCCCTCAAAATGGCCTGTCACCTTCAACGCGTTTACTCGGGAGTAAAGTCTCTGGGGGACTGATTCACGAGCCAGCGAGTTTAGGATCGCGGTCAAAGAGCCAGGGGAGCCACTCCAAAGGAGTTCAGCAGCCTCGAAGGCAGCGCTCCTTTCCAAAGCTGGCGCGCAGCCCCCAAATCGCACCGGACAGATCCCCTCTCCTGCCCCCAATTGCCGCGATCATTTCAAAATCTCAACTTTGGGACTTATTTATTTATTTATTTATTTATTTATTACATTTTTATACCGCCCAATAGCCGAAGCTCTCTGGAAGTGACTTATGGAAGTGAACTCTATTTCTCCATGGGAGGCGGCGCAAAGAATCATCACTGGAGGACCAAAGGTGTGTGTGTGTGGGGGGGCCCTTTCTCCCCCAGACCTTCTGCGCGTGGGGTGGGGCGGGGAACGGGTCCCCCCCCTGAAATGTCCGCCGGGGGCCGGGCTGCTGCCGCCGACTGACCGCTGCGAATAAAGCGCAATCGCCGCACTTCTCCCAAGAGCGGGGCAGGATGTTAAAATAAGAGTATCGCGGCTTGGAGTTTGGCAGCTGCAGCCAACCTCGGCAGCGGCGGCGGCTTCTCCTTCCCTCCCTTTGCGAGCGTTACTGAGCCTAATCCGGAAAGTTGGGGAGAGAGAGAGAGAGAGAGAGAGAGAGAGAGAGGACCGCGTTAAATGCTCCTAGGAGCGCGCGGTGGGGGGGGGGAGGAGGTGGAAAAGGGGGCGGCGTTCGCTTTAAAAGCCGCCCGCTCCGCACCGTCTCCTCGCAGCGGCGGCCGCGGCAGCACTCCTCAGCACCCCCCGCCAGTCTCGCTGGCTCCCGGTTCCCACACAGGCCGCCCTGTGATTGGCGAGCGAGCCTCAAGCCCCCCGCGGCCGTGACATCACCGCCGCCGCCGCCGCCGCGCAAGCCGAAGCGAAAGGGGAGGCGGCCCAGAGCCAGGCGGCCCCGAGCACAGCGCAGCCGGACGCCGAGCTCGAAGGAGGGCAGAGCAGAGCCGCCGCCGCCGCCGCCGGAGCAGCAGGGAGCGCACGAGCAGCGCGCGCGGAGCTGAGGCGGGGAGCTCGCTGCTGCCGTCGCGGCGCTCGGGCAGGAAGGAGACCGGGGGAGCCGGCCGGGCTGACCCCGCGCAGAGCTGGGCGCTGCTCGCTCGCTGGCGGCGGCGGCGGCGGCTTCTTTCCGCACTCAGGCACGAAAGCGCGCGAGCCAGGGGAAGGCAAAAGTGACCCAGCCGCTGCTGGGCGGGATCGAGCCCGGAATCCGGCGGCCGCCGCGAGCCCTGCTTTACGCCGAGGAGCGAGAAGGAGCGCCTCGCTAGCAGCCGCGCGTCCCAGGGCAGGGGGCATCGCCGGGGGCGCCGGCTCCCAAGCGCCCCGGTGGGCACGGGACACCGCCCTCCCTTCGTTCTTCCTTTTCTGGCCTGGGCTTTCGTTCTCCGCCAACCCCTGAGCATGTCCCCGAGGCGGAGCGGGCCCCGGAGCAGGACGCCGGCGGCGCGCGCGCTTCCCCCGAACTCGGCACCGGGGCCTCGGCACCCGGGGAGCCTGGAGTGATGCGGCAGTCGGCACGGGCCAGCGGGCGAGAGCAGCAGACCCCCGTCCCCGCCGCCGCCGCCGCCGCCGCCGCGCCCAGGTTGACGATTCCGAGAGAGAGCGAAAGACCCGCCGGGATGTGTTCTTCGTCAGCTTCGCCGAGCAGCGCTCCGGGGCAGCCGCCGCGGCGCAGGAACTAGAGCGTCCCGCGGCTGAGGCAGCGCTTGTCCTCGGCTGGGCGAAGCTTCCCTGGGAGGAGAGCGCTGAGCGCGTGAGCGCCTCCGTGACATCCCTTCGCCTCCACTTCGCCCCGGTGCTTGCTCTCCTCCTCCTCCTCCTCCTCCTCACTGCGGACTTGCCCTCCTCCCGTCCCGTCCCGTCCCGCGGCCGGAGCCAGGGAAGGGGCGACGGCGACAGACATAGAAACGCCTCGCAGAGCCCCGCTGGATCGGCTGGCCTAAGCATTCCATGTGGAGCTTGGCTCAATGGACGTGGCCGAGTGTGCTGCCGCCGCTGCTGCTACTGCTGCTTCTTAGGCGATCGGCGGGATCCTAAAAGGTAGCGGGAGATGGGGGGGGGGGGGCGGGCTGTGGAGGAGGACGAGAGGGTGGCACGGAGGGCTTGTGTGGAATGGAACTGGGCAGATGTCAGCACCTGTTAGGGGAGCTTCCTGTGGGGAGTCCCCACAAACGCCCCCCCCCCCGACTGTTGACCACGCACAACCCATCTCTCCCACAATATCAGTGGCGTTTCTTCCCAAGAGCCCGTATTCATCAGCTCAAAGAACTGTCCTTTTATTTCAGGGCCACAGACCCTCCTGTGAGCCTCCCCCCCTGCCCCCACCCCCACCCTGTGCAACTACACATCACCCTGTAGTTGATGTGCTACATGGATCCTAGCACTTTGTTCCTTTCCCCCTTCTGCCTCATGATGAGTTGCTGCACAGTTCCCCCCCCCCCCCAAAAAAAAAAACCCCACAATTTGCTGCTGCAAGTATCTGGGCACTTCATGGATCTAGGCGAAGTGTCCTGGAGTTATCATGAAGTATGCTGGGGGATGTAACCTCGGAGGTCATGGGTGGGCTTCTGCGCCATCCGGCATCCTGTATGAGGGAGGAAGCAATCTGGTGCCTCCAGATGTTTTGGACTACTACCCCCATCATCCCCAGCCATCATGGCTAATGGTCAGGGACTCTGGGAGTTGTAGTCTAAACCATCTGGAGGGCAGCAGGACGCCTACTCCTGCTTCTATGAAATTGCAGTAGGTCCTGGCTGGGTCCCACTTCCAGCATGCGCTGATGTGCAGTGAGGCTGGCCCAGCCCTTAACTGAAATTGCTTGATTCAGTCTTGCCACTTTGCTCTGTGAGTTGTAGGATCTGCCCCGCCACACACTCCCTTTGACTACAACCATGTGTGATGATAGAACACTACTATCCCAAGTCTGAACTCCTCCTTCCCACTCAGTGTGTGTGTTCTCTGTGTTTAGTCTCGCGCTTTTGAAATCTTTCAACACATTACAGTATGCAGTGTACGTCCTCCCTGGCCCCCACCCCCCACCTCAAAGCCCATCACCTATGTATAATATCTCCTCCATATCACTGAATAGGACACAAACAGTTACATAGGATCTGTTAACTCGACTGAATAAATATGAATCGCATAAAGGAGAAGATCAAACTTAACTGGAGAAACTGAACAACTCTATAAACATAGGAATATAGGGAGCTGCCTTATATATACTGAGCCAGACCCTTGGTCCATCTAGGCCAGCATTGTCAACACTGGCTGGCAGCACCTCTTCCGGGTTTCGGACAGGATTCTTTCCCAGCCCTAGTTGAAGATGCCAGAGATCGCACCTGGGAGCTTCTCAATGCAAAGCAGGTGCTTTACCACTAAGCTATGGCCCACCCCCTTCAGAAAATGTATTCTGATGTAATCTCTCTGTGAATGAAACAACCGATTCACAAAACGCTGGGTCGCATACATGGCTCTCTGGTTCTGCTTAACTGAATCAACAGCAAGGTTCTCCCTCAGCTCATGTGTTCGCACGATACTTGAATAGAATACAGCTTATGTGAATGAAGATCCCTCTTGCAATGGTAGCAATCTTGTACCTGGATGCCCTGTTTACACTTTGTCCAAAAGCTATTGAAATGAGGAGAGGAGAGGCGGAGAGACAGGGAGGAGATGAAATGAAATTTTCGCGCATTAAGAACAGAGGTTTGAGAGTATGGATAAGGATTAAGCCCCTTTATTATCTGAAGAACAGAAGCAGTGCCAGGTCACAGTCCAGCATACAGCTGCACTTGATCTTAATGGGGTTATGCACACCCACCTTTGCACTCGAGAGTCATCTACAGTCGAGAGTCATCTACAATCACTTGGTAGACTGTATCACTGCCTCGGTGGTATTATTGCCCACTCTGAGCCCTTGGAGTATCAGCAGCCTAGAGCACTAAACCCATTGCTTTGCTGATCAGAGGGGCTAGAAGTTCCTCATGCTAAGTGCTCATTGGAATCAAAAAGAAACAGGCTCCCGCCAGTGATGTTTTCCTCAAGAGCCACACCATAACTGTACTTGTTGCTAACTTTCCTTCCTCTTAATCACTTCCCCCACCCCCTTTGCACATGTAAACTGTGCTTCAAAGCAATGCACCCTTGCCTTCTTCAACAGCAGGCTGGCAAACACTCCTATGAGGCTACCCCACAAGGATGCAGTCCCATGACGCTCTCCCTCCCACAAACATACCCCTCCCCACAGTGCTGCCTTCTTCAGTATCTCCACTGCCTTTGTCCCGGCATGTACTGATATGCTTGTGGATTCTCTATGCATTAGTAATTCTATTTCCATTTACTCTATAGAGTGAACAGCTGCACTTGAACGGCCCAGAAATCACAAGGTGGGCATGGATATCACTCTCACAATTCCTGTGATTGTGGATTCATCCAACACTCCCCCCCACCCCCATTGCAGACTAACATGGTAGTATCTTGCTGCAAGGGATGCAAAACCAGCAAAGAGTTCAGAGTGGCATTTTAGGTGAGCTGCTGAAATCTAGGCTGGTGGCTGCAACAATCCTGCATACATTTGCCCCCTTGGGAAATTTCCAAAATATTGCTGTGCCAGTGAGCACCAAATGTACCATGTGACGTTGGCAATGGGGGAAGAACAGGTTGTGTGTTACCTATATCGTCTTCTGTGACTTTCCATTCCATGAGGAATAATAGCTTCTGTGTAGCATGCACAACGAGTTTTCTCAACCTATTACTAAAAGGATCTGTCAGTGGAATTTTGTCTTGGCTTGGGCCTTATTTATGCTTTCAACTGCAGAATCATTTTAGCTACTTGCTTCCCATTGTCCAAAATACCAATTCCTACCGAGCTTAATCTACTTGGACAACTTCAAGTTGTGCTGGTGGATTTCACCTTACTCCAGGGATTGTAACCCTAGGCCAGATCTACACCAAGCAGGATATGACACTTTGAAAATGGTTTGGAAAGTATATGGGGTGTCACTACTATTATAAACAGTTTTACAGTTGTTGTGTAGATCCTACCCTAGAGAAACAATATCCTGCCGCAGTTCAAGTCACAGCATCAACATTCCCATTGAGATCAGGATTCCTTTTCAAAATTCTGACTTTTAAGGAGATGGGGAAAGCCCTCACACTTCAAGTACTGGGACTGGCACCATTTCTACACCTGCCTTATTTCCAGGGATTGTCTCGGGATCATCCCTGTGCATGTAAATGACACACAGGGGATCCCGGGAGCAGGCAGGGAGGATCCCTCCATTTCCCTGGGATAATCCTTAGGTGTAGAAAGGGCCTTGGAAAGCAGCAGCTAAGGAACGTTGATATCACCGAGTCTTGTTTGTAGGAGTTTTACTCTGTAGCATTTATTTCCCAGATCATTTTATGCTGACTTACCCTTCTGACATTACCCTTGTGTGTACAGGTTGATGACCATGGTTGCCAGGACCTGTTCTCTACTAGCGCTGCTGCTTTATCACATATTGCTGGGTGGATCGGCCAGCCTCATCCCAGAGGTGGGCGACGGGCGACGATTCAGTGGCGATTTGGGCCAGGTTGCTCCACTGAAGCTCTCGGAAGGGATTCTGCACGAATTTGAGCTGCGCCTGCTCAATATGTTTGGGCTTCAGCGACGGCCCACTCCAAGCAAGAACGCCATTGTCCCCCCCTATATGTTGGAACTCTACCATCTGCACACAAGTCAGAAGCCAATGGCCATGGACTATAAATTGGAGAGGGCGACCAGCAGGGCCAATACCGTCAGGAGCTTTCACCATGAAGGTAAGTAGGAGAAGGTTCCACACCAGCTTTCACTGCCCCAGCCCAGATTTGCAACCTGTGCATTTTAATTCAAGGTTGGCCAAGATGTTTGGAAGATGAGTATGTGTGAACTTTTAATTCACGCATTTTGATATTCACAACTTGTCATTAAATAGTGAATTCCCTGTTATCTAATTTATATGTGTGGATCCCTGCCTCCCCTCCCCAACCCCCCCCTCCCAGATGTACCCCAAACAGTGGTGGTCACATCTATTTTGCCTGACAGAATCAAAACTCCAACACTTGAAATTCAAACACCTCACTTAAATTTCATCAGCCAGTTTGAAAAGGTGCCATTTAAAAGTCAGAAATAAATGAGGTAAAATATTCCCACCACGTTGGTTTTTACCGAAACGCCTCTTGACTTCTCACAGTTCGATTTAGCCCTGCCTGGACATCTTAAAAATGAACCAGGGTTGTAACACTTAACCTACAACCTTACCCACATTTACTGGTAACTAGCTTAATCTTCTTTCCAGTAAGTAAGCTTTTAATGTGAAATCGTAGAATCATAGAATCATAGAATAGCAGAGTTGGAAGGGCCCTACAAGGCCATTGAGTCCAACCCCCTGCTCAATGCAGGAATGCTTTTATTGACTGGGTAGGGGGGAAGCTTTCAAACATGCACTCCCCCAATGTGATTTTTGAAATAAGCATGTGTGAAGAAATTTGTATCATGTCAATTTCAGTGCTTGCAACTTGGCCCTTGACTCCTAAATGAAATGAAAGTCTTGCTGCTGAAGACCTATAATAGCTCCTGATTACAATTCGGATCTCCCAACTGGACATTGTGTAAAACATAATATTTAAACAATGACACACTAGGCTTCCTCTATCCTAACCTTCATAATAATAAGCATTGCTCTAGAACATGGCCTTGAATGTTGAGAAATTAAAAAAACCACCACCACTGTCAATTATTATAAAACCTCTTTTTAAAAGAAGTTACTTTTATGAAAAAAGAATTGATGCATTTCTGAAATTTGAGTCTGGCACTGCCATTGCAATGGCAATAAGATCTTCTTTCTGTCCCTTTTGAAGAGTCAGGACCTTGCTCTATTGTGCTTGCATAAGATTGTGGGTGGTCCATTTGCCTAGAGGATTCTGTGAGCTCAGTTTTTGCTTCAGGTGATGCGTGTGCCGATTGTATGAAACAACCTGGAGCAAAAATGGGGCGGAGTACAAGGATTGTCACATTTTTCTCTAAATAGGTAGTAATCCTAGTCACTACTAAGGTTATGTTTCATTAAACATTTAGAGAGTGACAAGAGTGTATTTCTAATTCAGCTAAGTATTTGTTCTGTACCTTGTGCGTCTTCCTTCCTTTCTTCTTTCTTTCATTCTGCTTTCCTTTTAATGACCTTGGTTGTTCTAGAGGAAGAGAAAGTGAGTTTATTGTAGGTTGGAGGACAACTCACATAATCTGTTCAAATTATGAATTCCCACCAATAACTTTAACTTTCAGAGTCCAAAAACCAGGAAAAAGTCTATCTAATTTACAGTTGGCTATAGGGTCACTTGGAAGGTTTTCTAATCCCTATCTAATCCCCGTGAGAGATCAATTTAACAATCAATTGTATTGTCTCCACCATGACTTTGTCTTCTCTTTAAATCTAGATTTAGTGTAGACCTAAGGTAAACCCTTCAGAAAGCAAGGCTGATAAGTTTTTAGAGCAGCTGTCCGCTGGAATTCATGGGCAACTGGGGCTTTAGGTCACTCAGATTAAAAGCCACAGGCAAATATGTACTTAACAGAGACAGAACAATTGTGAGTTAATGCAAAACACTGTTCAGATACTCTGTTACCACTTATCCTTGTATTTTAGGACTAGGCCATTTTGCTAAATTAAAGGCATCTTTCCTGAAATTTTATGCAAAGTGCTCATATCAAAGCTCCTTAAACTTGAACAAACTTGTCCAGAGCACTAATGTGCAAAGCGCTTGATCTTTTATATTGAATTTTCAAACTATTGTTTCTTTTTGCTGTTTGCAATCTCTGTTTAACATACATCCAAAAGTCACCCCAAGATTCTTCTCCATTTCATTCACCTTCCTAAACACAATTTTTGTGATTAGCAAGCTAGGCTTCTCAGCTAATAAGCATAGAACAAACAACAGTGTCCCACAAAAGGTGAGCTACTTGTTCTGTGTTCGGTTTACATCCCACCCTCACTTACTTTAATGCAATACACATAAGCATGCCAAGGGCACTCATTTATTGTTTACTGCAGCAAGGCTATAAGCTCACAATGGCTCATTTTTTTCAATTAGTGCCGTAAATTTATTGTAAAAAGTGGAGTGGAAAGCACATTGGAACACGTTATGTAGCATAAAGTTAGCATGGCAAAGGAAAACACATAAATATGTATTTTAGGTTTAATTAAGTTTGAGTACAAGGGGAGTGGCCTAAGTTGTGATTATGCTAACTAATAAGAAGTCTTAATGTGGCAAGAGATTAATGGTGTAATTTAACCTTGTATTGTGGTTTATGCTGCTTTGTGTATAAATGTAAAATGAATGAATGGGAGAACATACAGCCAAAATATGTCTTTATTCAGAGCTACACACATATTGTACATGATTGGGAGGAGGGGAAGGGCTGACAGGTATTTTAAAGTGCAATCCTGTATGCACTTACCTGGGAGTAAGTCTCGTTAAACTCAGTGGGGCTTATTTTGAGCAGAAAGGTATAGGATGGTGCTGTCGGTCTAGTTATTGTAACTCATACCTTCCTTATACCAACAGAGTAACTCCTCAGTCCTCTGTTTTGGTGCACTTCATTACTCATATAAATTCCAAATACTAATTAGAATCAAACACGTATGTGAATTTTGCCCCTCATTTTGTCAGTGCAGAGCTGGAAGTTTTGCGGTTCACACGGACCCTTTCAGCCTGGTGGGCCCTACCCCCACCCCGTTTCTGTTTTGGTCCACCTACATAAACATCTAGTTATAGATGTCATGAGCTGAGCCAGTCATGAGCATTCATGTTGCAGCTATGGACTAAAGAAGGCCCAGGGTTGGCTATTGATAGCCTATCACTTCTAAAATTTGTCTTATTGTATTTGTAACCTAACCTTCCTCCAAGAAGTTCAGGGTGGAGTATGTGGGGCTATCCCTCTTTAGCCTCACAATTGCCCTGTAAGGGAGATTACACTAAGCTTAGAAGTAGTGATTTGCTGTAGGCTGTCCAGTAATCTTTGTCACTCAGGTCTCCTTGATCTAAGTCTAGTGCTGCATTACATGCTATGGAAAGTTCCACCATGCCATTCAAACAAATTCCCAGGGTGGCTTACGAGAAAAATAATAATCGGAAAATTTAAATGAAAACAATAACAAACAATATACAAAAAGCAACAAATCTGAAAAGGGCAGCCTCAAAACAACAGCTTAGATTTAAACAACCCGAAAAAATTAAAAGGATGTTCATGAAATGATATGAACTATAAGTGCCAAGTGAGCCCCCCTGGGGAGAAGCTTCCAAAGTTTTGCTGCCTCTACCTTGGGTGTCGCACCTTGGGTGATGGCAGTACCCAGAAAAGGGTCTCAGTGGAAGATCTTGGTGACAGGCATGCGTGAAGATAGGTGGTCCTGTGTCCACTACTCTGTGTTGGCTATGAGCTTTAAATGTGTGTGACCACTTAATGAATCCGTAGTGTATGGAAGGAATTGAGTTAATGCTAATTTGGCAGCTGTTGAGGGTAGGAATTGCAACACTTTTGTGTGCCATTGTTTGTCGACACGCCAAATTATCTGTGTCTTATGCCTTAACGCTGTTGTTAATTATGTATTTTGACATTTCATACTGCATAAGGTAACCCTTTCCCCACAGCCATGTAGCTCTGAAATATTTTATTTGAATTATGTATTTGATACATTTATATCTGACCTTTCCTCTGAGGAACCCAAGGCAGCATACATGATTCTCGTCCTTTCCATTTTATCCTCACAACAACCCTGTGAGGTAGGTTGGGCTGAGAGTCAGTGGCTGGCCAAAAGTCATCCAGTGAGCTTCATGGCTGAGTGGGGATTAGAATCCAGGTCTCGCTAGTTATATTGGCTATTGTCGTTGCTCCCACCCCACACAATTTTGAACTGATGTATAAACTAACACACATATGTAGGGTGTGGCATAATTGCCATGTCCGAGCCATCATTGTAGATCTTGCAGCTGTGCGAACTGTTAGCAGAAGCTGCCCTCATTAAATGGAATAGTTGTAGCATTTTGCAAATTAATTGTGTTGCATCAGCTTGCACAGAGGGAGTGTGAGGCGGGCTGAAACCTAATGGGTTGAATCCAGGATAAGTCATGCTTTAGTTCCTTTGAAATCTATGGGGCGTAAACTGCAGGACAATTTTATACATGTCCATTCTAAAGTAAGTCCCATTGAGTTCAATGGAGTTTATTCCAGGAAACTGGTTAGAGGATAGCAGCCTTAGTCATGACTAACTTCTTCCACTGGTTGCAATGGATTAAGTGTACCTAACTGTACAATCCTAACCATGTGTAGTTGGAAGTATGTCCCATTGGATTCAATGGGATAGACTCCTAGGGAGATATGTACAGAATTGCAGCCTTACAGTGTGATCCTATACACATTCTGGAATAAGTCCTATTGAACTCAGTATGACATACTTCTGAGTAGACATGGATAGGATTGTGGTTTAAGTCTGGATTGAATATCGATGTGCTATGAGGTGTCCACGGGGTGGGTCTGGACAATGACCCTTTCATCACAGGAAAACTTCTTTAATGCTAAACTTATTTTTAAGAATCTGACCAAAATAATGACTTTTTCTAACAATTTAAAATACCATAAATTATTTAGATTCAAATTTACATGACTACTGCTGCTTGTCTGTCTGGATCACAAGACCAAACTCAGGTTTGGAGTTTTTTGTGAGGTGTTTTGTTTTGCTCAGTTTAAGGGCACTTAGAGAAGTGTTGAATTAAGATACAGGCGATGTAGGCAGGTCACGAATTAAAAACCAGTGGAATGTGAGGTAAACACTGCCTGGCCATGGCTTGTTGTTCTGGTAAACCCTCCCTAGCCATTGGGTGAGCTGTTGCTTTGGTGTTGTGGGACCTGGTGGGGAAGGGCGGGAATGGGGAAGTGGAATGCAGCTCGAGAAGTGAGGACTGAAATGAAAGGGACTTAAAAGAAGGCTGGGTCTGAGTCTGAAGAGAGTGATAGGCCCAAAATGGGGCGTGATGTACTCGGACGGGCTTGAATATCATGGAGGTGAGGAAAGGAGAGGGCCTGACAAGGAGTGCAGGATAAAAAAAATGGAAGCCATATTCCTCCCCTAAGAAAGAGGAATATCCCTAAAGTCAGAATGAGGAAATGGGGTACCGGGGGGGGGGGAGTGGGGCTTAGGGGAGAGATGCGGGGGTTAGAGGTGGATGGAAGTGACAGGAAAGAGTGCAGACAGAAGCCCTGTTCAGGCGTTCCATATCTGTGGAAAGTAAAAGGAGAGGGAGCATGGCAGCCCTGATCTCTCCTTGTGCATTTCCATCACCCTGTACTTGTGGAGGGTGACATTTTGAAGAAGAGACCCTCCTGTATCTGTGCGATTAAGAACAATGGGAAATCAAGGTTCTCAATTTTGTGGAGAGTCTCCCCTGTTACAGGAGGCTCTCTTCAGAAAGACATCTGTGAGGAGTTTTTTTATAGAGAGAGAGGATTCCCTCTCCTCGTGCATCTCCTGACTACAGACATCGAACACCTGAATAGTGCTTGAAAACACTGGAGAAACTTTGGTTTATCTTCTGCTGCCTCTCTCAGAAATGGTTCCATTAGCTGTCTAGCATTTTTAGAGTTGCTTACAAAGTTGCTTACTGGAGAGCCCAGATACCCCACCCTCACCCTAAGGCCAACCCTTGAAAAAGTCTTGCCGTGGTGTCTTTATGTAACAGCTGCACTCCCACCCCAGGGTGTTGCCTGAAGCAGGTTGCTTCACCCTGCTGCATGGCAGGGCTGGCCTTACAAGAGAGGAACTCAACGTGCGCAGGCACACATGTGGCGATGGTGCAAGCAGGGGGGGGTGTAGAAACATGAGACAAACCCAATTTAGAATAAATCACTTACAGTAAGTTTGCTAATGTTTGTGAGCTGCCACTTGGCCTTCCTAATGTTACTTAACTATTATGTACTTCCGCCTTACCAACCTGAAGTGGGTAAGAAGTGTTGGGCTGTGACTCAGCAGAGTTCCATTGGCCATGCTGGCTGGGGGACGATGGGAGTTGCAGTTCAACACACCTGGAGGGCACCAGGCTAGGGAAGGCTGAGGTGCCTTAAATGCAAGTATTCAAATGGACCTTTGGCGACCAGAGTGAAAAGCCTGTGAAATTGTTGATTGTTCAGACGTTCAAGAATAAAAAGAAGTTTTTGAATTACTGCTGTCTTTCCAAAGCTGCACCAGGGTTGGGGACATCTGAACGTCCATTAAAATCAGCGAGACTTCCAACCAAATACACTAATGGAGTAATGTAAAAATAATTCACACTATGCCTAGATTTAGCCACAGTTGTTACACATATGCCTCCACTGTTCAAAAAAATGAGTTGGATCCAGACTTAGTCATGCTTAGCGTAGACCCAATGAAATCAATGAGACTTAATTTAGGTAAGACTAACCCAAGTTCTATTGATTTCGGTGGATCTACTCTTAAGCATGACTAAGTCTGGATCCAACCTAGTTGTGTGGTTATATTGTTATCATGTAGTGCAGGGGTAAGCAACTGGGGCCCTCCATATGTTTGGGGCTTCCATTATCCATTAGCCGTGCTGACTGGGGCGGATGGAAAGTGTAGTCCAAAACATCTGGAGGGCATCAGGTTGTTAACCCCTGGTGTAGTTCACTGAGTGGCCTGGACACATTACTTGTTCTCAGCCTGACTTAGAGGTTTTGTGAGGATGAGATTATCCCATACTGCGCCCCAGGAATAAGATGGAAATGTGGGGTGGGGGAACAGCCATTTTCCCCACTGCTCTTTGCTAGTTTTCATGTACTTACATATTATTTCCAATCCTAAAGGACATAACCATATTTGGCTGCAATTGTACATACCATCAATATTACATGGCATGTTCGGTGTTATATAAACGATAAACCGAAGCAGTTCACTTTTCATAGAATTAAAATCTGCACCTCCAAAATACCTGGGAATGGTTTTTCAGAACCAGAACCTACCCTCTGATCCCAATATTCTATCCGGGGGGGGGCACTTTTCTCTCTCCCCCCTACATAAGTTTGCCTTTCTGCTTCTCTCTTTTGTAACTCCACCCACCCCCCATTTCTGCTTTAGTTGCTTTACTTCTTTTACCCTCCTACTCAGGCCCTTAGAACCCAAATAAAATTTTGTTTATAGAACCAAAGGGAAATTATATTTGTGCTTCAGATCTTCTTAGCTTTGCCTGCAAACCAATTTTCGGTCCCAACCCACCGATAAGCAGATGACCCCAGTTCAAACCTCAGTACAGCCCTGAATTTAGTGGGTAACCTTAGGCACACCCTGGTTTATCTGTCCCCCACCAGTCATATGGGGTTATAAGCAAAGACAATTGAGATAATGGAGGTGATGTGCTTTGAACATTCAACTGTTCAATTAGTAGCTGAAATATTTCTAGGGAAGAGCAAGAAGGCTCTACTCTCAAAACATCCTAAAACATGCCCCATATTTTGAAGTTAACTGTTCATAATAGGGCTGCCCTGGTGATGAGCTTGCCTTGCTCGCCAAACTGGGTTGCAGCTGTAGCGAAGGATATCCAAAATAATGCCCCTCCCCCCATGGTTCAATATTATGTATTATGTATGTATTATTGCATTTATATCCTGCCTTTTTTCCTCCAAGGAACCCAAGGAGGCATACATAATCCTCCTCCTCTCCATTTTTATCCACACAACAACAACCCTGTGAGGTGGGTTGGGCTGAGAGTCTGTGACTGGCCCAAAGTCACCCAGTGGTTTCCATGGCCAAGTGGGGACTAGAACCCGGATCTCCCGACTCCCAGTCCAACACTTTAGCTACTACACCACTCTGGCTCTAATATGCCAGTAAGACTGTGGTGTAGGCCATTGCAGTGCCAGCCCCACCCTGGGTCTGATTCAAGTGAATGACTAGACCCATCCATGTACTTTTTTATTTAGGGCCCTCTTGACTTGAAATGACTGGGTGTGCTTTGCAAAGGGGTTTGAAAATAAGATACAAGATTTCGGATAGTAAGGTTTGAAAATCGACACTTGTGGCATGATGCTTTGGGAACAGATTGTGGGAGACTGACTTGAAAGCTGTAATAGGGTGGGTTTTGTTTTTTTTAAAAAAGAAGAAATCTAAGAAATGCAATCCCTTTTCTTGTTCCTTAGTCACTTTTTAATTACACTCACAGGGCCCCTGCTAACCACAGTGTTAAAAAAAAATTCTTTAATGCCCTTGAATTCCAAAGTGATGCCTCACATTTCTTCCCCGTTATTACGACCTCCTGGAATTCACCAAGTAGCCCTATTAGGTCTATGCGCAGGATAAGGAATGAAGCATTATAACATCATGCTTCCTGCGCTTGCTTAAATAAAGACAAGAGCAACATTTTTTTAAAAAACCCCCACAACCCTTCAAATCCCTAATGTAAACATGTGTTGGCTTATGCTCATGTTATTTCAAAGTTTCCTGTAGTATCTAAATTACTGATTGTGCTTTTTTTTTGCTTTCCTCCCTTCGATCAGAAGCACTGGAAGAGCTTCCACAAAGAAGTGGGAAAACAACCCGGCGTTTCTTCTTTGACTTAGCGTCAATCCCTGATGGGGAGTTTATCACTTCAGCTGAGCTTCAGGTTTTTCGGGAGCACATCCAAGATGCCTTTGAAAGCAATGGCAGCTATTACCACCGTATTAATATTTATGAAATCATAAAGCCGGAGAGAGAGGCCTCCAAGGACCCTGTCACAAGACTCCTGGACACCCGCTTGGTGCATCGTAATGCTAGCAAATGGGAAACGTTTGATGTAACGCCAGCTATAATGAGGTGGATTGCACATGGACAACCCAACCACGGTTTTGTAGTAGAAGTGGTGCACTTGGACAAAGAGAGCAGTGTGTCCAAGAGACACGTCAGAATCAGCAGGTCGTTGCATCAGGATGATGCCAGTTGGTCTCAGATCAGGCCGTTACTAGTAACTTTTGGGCATGACGGAAAGGGACATCCTCTCCATAAGAGAGAGAAACGTCAGACAAAGCAGAAACCACGCAAGCGCCATAAATTCAATTGTAAAAGACACCCTTTATATGTGGACTTCAACGACGTAGGGTGGAATGACTGGATAGTGGCCCCGCCGGGTTATGGTGCCTTCTATTGCCATGGAGACTGCCCTTTTCCATTGGCAGATCACCTGAACTCCACAAATCATGCCATTGTTCAGACTCTAGTCAATTCCGTGAATTCCAAAATCCCCAAAGCTTGCTGCGTGCCGACAGAACTGAGCGCAATCTCCATGCTCTACCTTGATGAAAATGAAAAGGTTGTACTAAAGAACTATCAAGATATGGTTGTGGAGGGCTGCGGTTGCCGCTGATGGCAGCAGCAAAATATAATGGACAAATACAAAATAATAATAATTAAAAACACAAAAACAAAACTTGACACTTTAATATTTCCAATGAAGACCTTATTTATGTTATGAAATGGAGAATTAAACGCATCTATTTTGAAAATCTATTTATGACTACAGAAAAAAAAGCGAGGAAAGATATTTTAATCAGAGAATTATTCCTTTTAAAGATTTTTAAACATATTTTAGTTGTACATTTTATATGGGTATAACCCCCCTTTCCCTCAGCACATGAAGTATAAAGGTCAGATTCTTATTTTGTATTTATTTACTATTATAACCACTTTTTAGAAGAATAGCTAATTTGTATTTATATGTATAATCAAAAAAGCAGAAGAAAAAATATAGGGTTTGTACATAATTTAAAACAAATGGTAGCTGTTTTCCGTTGTGTGTATTTAAATGAGTTGAAAATGTGTACATGAAAGGGTTACTATGGCAAAGGTGCATAACGCATTTTGCTTTCTGCAGTTCTACTGTTAAGGTCACAAGTGCAAGTCCAATGAAAAGTGGCTAATCCACCCTGCTGACTCAAGATTATATTGTACAATTCTCAGGAATGTTGCAGGGTGGGCTGCCCAGTCCATGAGAAACTGGCATCCTCTCGCTGTGGAGCTTTTGGATAAGAACCAGACATTGGCGAACAAGTAGAAATAGAACTGCTGTTCCTCATGGAGGTGTGATGTGACCACCAACTGGGCTGATAGAAAACTTCTCTTTCCGTCCTCCTCTCCCCACGCCCCATCGCCCCTTCACACCTACAGAAAAGCAAAATGTTTATGCTGTTCCTCCCCTTTTAAGTAGTTCATCCATTGGAATCCATTGTCCTGGCCAAATATTAAATAAAAGACCAGATTTCTTCAGTTTTTAAAAGCTTATTTCTATTCACCTTTCCTAACAGCTGGGGAGGTGGATTTTCTTTGTTACTAAGTAACACTTGTTTAATGACGGAGCTGTACTATATGGAAGACTCCTCGATAACTCAGGCCTCATTCAAGCCCCTTACGCTCTGTATCACAGTTGGGGAACACGTGGTCCTCCAGACGTTCATGGAGTCATAGAATAGTAGAGTTGGAAGGGGCCTATAAGGCCATCGAGTCCAACCCCACCCCCCTGCTCAATGCAGGAATCCACCCTAAAGCTTCCCTGACAGATGGCTGTCCAGCTGCCTCTTGAATGCCTCTAGTGTGGGAGAGCCCACCACCTCCCTAGGTCATTGGTTCCATTGGCATACTGCTCTCACCGTCAGGACATTTTTCCTGATGTCCAGCCAGAATCACATCCTGTAATTTGAGCCTGTTATTCCGTGTCCTGCACTCTGGGATGTTGCTGGACTGCAATTCCTGTCATTCTTCACCATTGGTGGCTAGGACTGATGGGAGATGCAGTCCAACAATATTGGGAGGGTTACATGTTGGAACTGGCCCTTTAACTGGAATGTCAAACGCATGCAAAGGAGATGGGAGGAATTACTGGGGCACCGTAGCCAAATAACTCCCTTCCCCACATATGTAAAGCCTCTAGGAAGGTCAAAGTTAAAATAGAGCAATATTCATCTCGGATATGCGAGCATAAAGATGGGCCCACATGTGCCAGCTACAGTGGAGCAGGGTTTCTTGCTTCCGCATGAGAGCTTCCAGGATGTCCACAAACAGAATGTGAAGGGAATTACCCCTGCCTGCTGTTTGCCCCCAGCAATTGCAGCTCTGAGGTACACTATCTTGGAAGCTGGAGGTAACATCAAGCCCTCAGGGCTACTAGCTGTGCGTATGCATGTGGCACAAAGTATACTTCAAACTTGAGAGATGAAGAACTTGTGGATGGGGCAGCAGGCAAGTGATGGTTCACATAAGTTATCACAAGTTGTGCACACTCAAGGTCATGATCCTGGCAAGCCTGCATTCCCTGTAATAGTCTTGACTGTATGATTTGAGAAAGAAACACACTGATATACATTAGTTCCCGCTGTATTATGAGGCTATGACAGGATATTTGTTTTTTTTGTGTGGGGTGTGTGTGTGAGAGCATGAGTTTGCTCAAATTACCATAAGATTTCCACTGGTTGACCATAACATTTCCACTTGTTGACACAGAACTTTCTATCTGCATCCCACCCCCCAAACATGTATCACATGGACTAAGAGCATGTAATGGATAAAACATAAAACAAGAACACACAGACCCACCTACTAATAGACTGGAAGATCCTGTCAAATATTAAAACCGGAAAGAATCTATAGCAGCACCAAAATCAAAAGGCAAAATGAAGTTACAGCATAATTCATCATAGTCCCATTTCCACGGAGTTCAACAGGTGTTACTTCCAGGTGAGTGTGCACAAGATGCCTACTTACCTGGGAGTTAGCCCATTTAACACAATTTCATTTACTCCTGAATAGATGTGCATAGAATTGTGCTGCTAAGTCTGTTTTGATAATGTCATAACCATTCCTGAAATTATGCACTATGGAATAATTTCACTTAAGTGATTTGAGAACTGGTTATTAGGTGTCCACTAAACCATATGATTATTTTAAATTAAAGCTATATCCCTGGAGGCATTTCAGTTTCACCTTCTTCAAAATCAAGCAGCCTTAGTTGTATCTGCTAATATAAACTAGAATACACAACACAGTGTTTGTGGGATGGGTGGAAGGATGGGGATTGAATGGTATTGTTCTCTATTTATTTAGCAACTTCAGGGGTGCAGAACCTCAAGCCTGGGGACCAATTCTGGCCCTCTGGGGTTCCCCAAAAGGCCCCACCCCCTTTCCCTTAACCATCAATCATTTGATGGTTGCCTGGCTGTTGTGTCATTTCCTCCCATTCTAAAATGCTGAAATACCTCTCTTAAGGCTTAGTTACTGGCAGTACAAGCTTTAAGCTAAAATATGCTGGTATTTGGTGGGGTGGGGATATTTTGACCATGTCCTCTTTGCCTTTTGCCCTGCCCACCACTGGAATACAACCCTGAGAGTTTCTCTGAAATGGAATTCGGCTCTCCGCCTCAAAGAGATTCAATACCCCTGACTTCCTTACTCCGTTTACATCCCATCTTTTCTTCAAGGAGTTCATGGGAGTGCACATGGTTTGTGCTGCTAACTTAACATGTAAAGCCAGTAGTTTTTCTTGCAATAACTTATCTGAGGTGACCTTGAGAGGGCTGATGTTAGGATTTCCACTTAAGCACAAGGAAGAATTTATACATTTGTTTCCAGGCAATCAATCAATCAATCTTTCTTTCTTTCTTTCTTTCTTTCTTTCTTTCTTTCTTTCTTTCTTTCTTTCTTTCTTTCTTGGCTAAGGTACAGATGAAATTTTCATTACTCTGTGTTCCTTAGCAACAAACACCCCCAAACCTTAGCAAAGTATCTTAGTAAATACTGATAAGTTTTCACACATTTCGGGCTCATTTTCCATTCACCATGATATTTGTGTCAGCCTGGATTGACCACTGAAGTGTCCCCCCCCCCCCACCAATGTATGTTTTAAACTTTGTAAGGCCACCTTGAGGCCCAGCACTGGGCAAAAGGTGGGATACTACTACTACTACTACTAATAATAATAATAATAGATCAATCTGATTGCTTCTCTATGATCCCAGATGCCAAACTACTGCATCACTGTAAACTGTCTTTTAGAAATGTTTGTGATAGGGTGTTAAAATTAATATCTGGGCCTTGTTTCTAGTGAGAATGCTCCACTTGCTGCTTCACTACCCCAATATTCAATTTGGATGGATGGATGGATGACCACACACACACAATGCCACAATGAACAGAAAATAAGCCTACAATGTGGATAATTGAACTGGCCCACAGTCACAAACAAGTGAATTCAGAGCCTTTGCATGGAAAACCTAATAATTTCATGGGCAGGTTCAATCCTTTCCTGGATTGAGTGACCAGTAGTATGAGGGGGGACAGGGGACGGACTGCAACACAAAATCTGCTGAAGGCAGGCATAGACATGGCTTCAGTGAGATTTTGAAATGGACCAGTCTCTCAGTTGTCCAGCCTATTTCGCAGAACTTGTCTATCTGAAGCTTCTTCCAAAGAATGAATGACATGAGGTCACAGTGGATTGTCCATCGTGCTCAAGCAGAACTGTAGTGGTCAGACCGGCAAAAACGTACATTGGGAACTTCACAACTTAAACAAAGAAGAAGATGGAACTGCAGGAGTGGAGACTTTAGGTTTGCTGGGCATCCTATTAAAGGCAACTGGACAGAGACTTACTAAATGAATTGCTAAAATGTACCCCCTCCAAATCATTTTTTTAACTCTAGCCACCAGAAGCCAACCCAACTTGCAACACTTCTGAAAGACATACAGATTCCATGAAGCCTTGCATGCAGGCATAACAAACCAATTTCCATTAAAATAATATATTTTTTTTCTTGCCTAACATCTTAGTCTCATTATAGTATCAAAAATGTCACACTGCCAAAGCAGGATTAGTAGGCTTTAAAAACAGACACACAACACACACACCCCAACACCAATCCATTCATTTGTAGCCAGATTGAGGTTGCATGTGCACATGAATCAGGACCCATTAAAACAGGTGGATAGAACTGATAACAGTGTCACTTTTCAATTGCTTCAATGGGATATCATGCCTATTCTGTGACTCCATGACAATTCAAAGTAGGGCTGAGAGCTATTGTTTCCCATGCCTCATTTTTTGAAATAACACATAATTCATTTTGCATCCTCCACAATGCCCCATAGCATCACTCCAGGGCATTGAAGGGAGGGAATGCAGCCACCACAAAAAATAATGGTGAAGAAAATGTGATAGAATTCTGAAAAGGGTCCTTTAATTTCTAGGAGGTAAGAAAAGAAAAGTTTCCCCCTCCACCATGAAAGGGGCTTCCATTTCCCCCTGCCTCATTCTCAGGGCAGCTTATTATTTATTTTGAATGTGTGTCAGGTGGCTGTGAGGGTACTGTCTATATTTTTTCGATCTATTACACATCTCCCCATTGCTCTATAGTCCCCTGGGCTGCCTCCACTTCCTGATCTGAAAAGGTCCTATGGGAGGAATAAATTTATGATGTCTTTCCCTGAGCAGGAAGTTAGTAAGCCAAGGAGGCTGCAGGTGGTCAGAAAGATGATTGTACAATGAAAGACAGGAAAAACACACCTCAGCCACCTCCTAAGTAAGGAAAGCACAAGAACACTGAACCAAACCCATGAGAATTTCTCCTAAAAGTCTTCTTTGAATTTCCGCCTGAAGCAATTTCTTTCCTATCAAATTGAATGAGAATAGTTGAAATTCTCAAGGGAGAAATTTTCAGTACAGCACTAGAATGAACCCTATTCAGACTGTTTCTGTTGCCATTGATATTTCAACAGTTTGCTGATATGTCTTATTTATAAGCTGAGGTCTCCTTGGCTGGGACTTGTGAGGTGTGTATACACCAATCCAATTTCAATGACATCTTTGCATTATGAAGTCATTATTGCTGGGGCCTGGATATGAAATCTGCCTGCTTATAACCTTTATTGAAAAGAAAGCTGATCTGGATTACTTACTCTCAAAATGCACCAGAAAAGATTTAATCACTGATCTGGTGTTTGTTTTAAAACTCTAAATCGTTAAGTGACTGCTAATCACTATTTGCCGCGTTTGACATAATTTATCCTTCAGTTGGTTTCCCTGAGGTTGATGTCAGACTTTGTTCCCTGATTTCCATTATGAAAAAAAAAGTTTGTGTGCAGTTACTGCAGAATTTCAAGAACTGTTTTATACTTCCTGACAGTGTCGGTCTGGCTTAATGGTTTGTTTTTATTGCTTAAGAGTGTAAACCTTTTTTCAGCCAATGCATGGAAAATGTACTCTCATCCTGCATTACAAATTTCACATTACTCATTCACTGCTTTTCCTTTCCGGCCAATGAAGCACCTTTGCTTCAGCGATGTGTAAATACTTCTATGATTTACAAGATAAGATGCTTTTCAACTCACTCATTTCCCTCCTACACACACACACACACACACACACACACAGAGAGAGAGAGAGAGAGAGAGAGAGAGAGAGAGAGTCTGTTTTGTAGCATTTTCCTGTTTGGAGTGGTCTCATGTCTGATGATGTCAGCATCTAGAAAGTAAATGCATGAACGGCACATGGGGGAAGCCACCAAAATTCAAACATGCCACCGCCTATCTGAACTATTATCTAATCAAGCAGAGAATACCATTTTGTTTCTAAGGTTACTTTTTCTCTTCCGCTACACAATTTGTTGTACTATTACTGTAATCAAAATACTTCAAGTGTGGATCCCATTGCTGCTTTAAATATGAACGAAAACACAGTGCGAAAATATCCCAATGTAGTTTTTTCCTGTAATCTGAGGTTAGTTTTAGACCTTCATCCCACGTATAGTACCTGTTTCCTTCGAATTATCCCCTACAGCGTTTAGCTTTCATTGTTGTTGTTGTTCCCTGGGCGGCAGTGCTTTGCATATCAGGAAGAGGGTTTAAGGGGGGGAAATGTAAAAAAAAATAAAAATTAAAAAATCAACGGATGACCCAATCTGATTCAAATTTGGTATGCTTAAAGCTCTCCTTAATATCTATTACTGTGCTGATTTTGATGTTTCTATCTTTAAAGCTTATGCAGATGTTATCATTTGTTTATTTTTTTCCAAATCCTGCTCCTGCGCCCCAGTGGCCGCTCGGAAGATACGCTCAAAAACTTGTGGCTAAATACAGCGAGACTTTTCCCTTTATAGTACAATTAAAGCAGGATGCATGGGAGTACTTCACAGTCAAAGCAGATTATAAGGTGGAAAACTTCGGAATCCTTTGCACGCAATTCGCAGTGATTGCACAGTATAACCCTGGTGTGATAAAGCTCTTAGTATCTTTATATTGTAGATGTGGGGCAGAGGTGGGGAGACGGTGGCTTTCTTTATTAGGTCCCCTATGTTGCCAGTGTTAAAGTAAGATGCAGCTGCCAATTCCATCAGTTTCTGTATGAGGACTGGGGAAATCCTGTCCTTCGACTCAGGCAGCAAAATGTCTTGGGCTGGCCTTGGCAACTGGGATATATTTGGGAAGATAGCAGCAAAGAGAGAGAAAGACCTGCCGAAAGCTATTTTCAGGCACAATGTTCAAAACGGCGAGAAAGTGTTCTTCCGATTCAGAAAGTTCAGTTTCCCACAACAGCTGTGATGTGGCAGATTTACAGTTTAATGAAGCTGTTAATCCCATTAGAGATTAAATTAAAAAGGGCTTTTTGGGAGATCACCAAAAGACCTTGAATTATTGTACTGTAGCTATTCCAAGTGTACGTGCGGGGGCGGAAGAGGAGGTTGACATGTGTGTCTGTCTTGAAAATGCAAGATAGCAATTCCTTCAGTCGTGTCTCCCTAAAGCAGAAAGCAGCACATGAAAGAAAAGAAAAGAACACTTTGATTCTGCAAAGCCACACGGAGATAAGAGCTTTAAAATATAAAGCTAATCCTTAACTGGTGTAAACTGGCCTCGGTCACATTAACTGAGGCCCCAACCTCTGCTCTTCTAAACCCAAGCCCTAAGGAGCCAGAGGCAACAGCCCTTTATTGGTAGTGACTGTTGGGATGATAACACAAGACGCTCGCCCAAAAGGGTCCCATGGCATCTAGCAGCCACATTCCAATGGTGTACAGGAGCAAAATATTTTTGGTTTCGGTTCTGAGATTAGTTTAGTCCCGATGATTCAGTGACAGTACTACACTTGCATGAGCGTCCTTTCCCTCCACCCCACCTTCTTTTTGCAGCAGTGGGGAAAAAGAACCACAAGTTTTTGGAGCCTTTTCAACACACACGGTTTCATTTACTCCACACACCTGGAAGATGCAGTGCAACATCTGGGTGAGTGGCATGTAGTAGCAAGTGAGGCTGTTTAAACTAGGCTTTCCCAACCCAGTGTCCTCCAGGTGGGACTAAAACAGGGTGATGGGAGTTGTAGTCCAACACTTCTGGAGGGCACCAAGTTGGGCTGAATGAACAGAGACAACACTAAGCTCCACAATTATTATTATTTTATTTATTTATTTATTGCATTTCTATACTGCCCAACAGTTTAACAGAGAGCTTCGGCTATGGGGTGATATATAAATGTAATAAATGTAATAAATAAAATAAAATAAAATAAAAGGCAGGTTGGAAGGTCTCCCTGACTAGTCAACTCTTTTAAGTTGAAAAGCAGAGGGCAGCTGGACTTGCTACTGGCTACGGCATCTTTACTAACAGAGTGCCCAGCTAGTTCCTGTTTCTCTGTACTTTGGAGCATAGATGGTGAGGAATTGTAATATCATGTGTTTGTACAAACATGATTTATTTATTTGTTACATTTATATCCTGCCTTTCCTCCACAGAGTCCATGACCCACCTCCTCTCCATTTTATCATCACAACAACCCTGTGTAGTATGTTAGGCTAAGAGTCCGTTACATACAAGAAGTTATCCAGTCAGCTTCATGGCTAAATGGGGACTAGAACCCTGGGTCTCCCTAGTCCCAGTCCAACACTCTAATTACCACATCACACTGGCTTTCATGGGTTCCATGTTCATTTTCCCACCCCCCTGTGCTTCTTCCTTTGAAGGTGGCAGTGGAAGAGGAGAAAAAAAGAAGTAGATGTGTTTCTCTGACCTCAAGCAAGCACCCCCCCCCCCGAGCCTCTGTTTCCCATTGGTAAAGGGAGAATAACACCTGCCTGCCCATCAGGAATGTGAGGGCAAACTCAATAAAGATGGGAGGGTGTGGCATTTCTGTTGTAAGCTTGGGTGTTTCAGTTTTCTTTAAGTCTAGATGGAAAGGGGGGCAGGCAGGCAGGCAGGAGCACAGGCGTGGAATGTAAGTGGGTGTGATAGGTGGGGCCAGATTTGCATTTGCAAGGCTTGGAATTAAGTCCCACAGATCTGCCATCCTCTCGGTAGGTGTGGACTTGGTCAAATTGCCTTCCCCCACCTCTCACCCAACTGTCTGCCCATTCAAAGCACCCTGTAGGCGCTTTTCTCCAACCTGTTCAATGCTTACTATTGGGCAGGATGGGGATCCTAATCCACACTGATGACTGTGCATGCAGAACTAGGGGGTTGTTTGTTATTCCTGCTAAATTGGCCTAGATTTCAAAAAATGCAGCCTTGTGAAGGGGCATAGTTATTGTGAACCGCCCAGAGAGCTCCGGCTATTGGGCGGTATAGAAATGTAATAAATAAATAAATAAATTCACCCCACCCCTCCCCACTCAAAATAAAGGTTTAACAGAGTCCTGTCTTTCTTTCTCATATGTGTATTCCCTACTCCCACTGTAGCAAACTCCTACCTATATTATTTTTAAATGTATTTTTATTGTAAAATTTCAACAAAAGGGGAAAAAAAGAAAAATGTGGCTATATAGATGTGAATATATGAATTTCAACATTCTCACGTTGGAAGAGAGAGATGGAGAAGAAGTTACTTAGGCTAGGATTCTCTGTGGAAGCTGTGGACAACTATGGGCTTCAGAAGGCCAATCTCTTGTTGTTCAAAGATTAAGAGACCTAGATCTACGGCATTTAAGAACGGCTGGTAACAAATCTTGCTCTCCATTGCTCTATAATAACGTCAATAACTATGGACCCACTGCAGCTTCATATCTGTATGTGTTAACCATTCCAAAGTACAGAAGAGCATTTACCCTGGCTCGCTTTAATGTGTTGCCATCAGCACTACTAGAAGGACGATTTAGTAAAATCCCGGTTAATGAACGGATACGTCCCTGTGGCTCTGGAGCAACAGAATCTGTCGAACATGTCGTTTTGCATTGTAACATGTGTGAGGAATGCAGAAGGAAGCTAATCTTTTCATTGTTAACAGCCTTCTCTGGATGTAACCCCACAACTTTGGTATTAAGTTGTTTAAGGGATGTGTACTGAAAGGGTCTCTAAGTTTCTTATGACCTCAATGCAAATTAAAAAATTAACGTTGCAATCCTCCTGAGAGAAGGAACTTCACAAAGCTGTATTTTGTTCTTATGTCACTTTTTAGTCTATCCTTTGTATGTTTTATATTGATTTTGCTGGGCTGCGACTGTAATAAATAATAATTGAAACTGAATTTCAACGCATACGTATGAACTCTTTGTGTGCGTGAAAATACCATTTCTAAGATTTATGAATAAATGTCAACAAAACCAGACTAAATACCCCCAAAAGTATCAAACTCCTACCTATATTAACTAGTGGATAACAGAGCAGTGCATGCTAGGCCATAGGTTTTGCTGGCAAAGTCCAAGGTACTGTTTGTTTATTGTGGGGAAGGAGATATCCAACCTTGAGTTAAGGTGTCTTCCCATCCCAATACAGGTTGAAGGTATTGGATATCTATATTACAGATGTCTGTAAGAAATATATAGGTGAATATATCTATATCTATATCTATATCTATATCTATATCTATATCTATATCTATATCTATATATATATATCTAAAAAGAAGTGTTTGTTTCTGTATTATTGATGGATTCAAAACCGTACACCCAATTGTTATGAAACTGTTAGGATTTGCTAGACCTCTAACTGGGATGGCTTTAGGCATAATGAAAATTTCATCTGCCATCTTGAAACAAAATGGTGACCAATCATTTTTTTAAAAAAAGATTTACAGCTTCAGAACCATTTGATTGATTCCAACCAAACTTGGCATGATGATTCAGCACTGCAGCGAGCACATTTTAACCATATGATTCCCTATAATCATAAAAGAGGATGTCTGTCTGTAATCACCATAGTGCCAAGACCATGAAAGCTAGACACCTGAAATGTGGCATGTATAGTAAGAAGAACCCAAGGAATGTGCACTTTGGGGTTATTTTGCTTTTAAAATGCCTTATTTTTAATTAATTTAAGTGTGTCCTTGGGGTTTAAGACTACAGTTACATTTTCAGCCACAAGGGGCAGACTTCAAAAACCAGCCCACAGCTTCGCATGCTGTGGGGCATCCCCCTCAGATGCCTTCCTCGGGGGGGCTATAGGGACATCATGGCAGGGCTGTGCCTATGGGGTATCAGTGGGCATGGCTTCACTCAGATGGGGCAGACACAATATGTCGAACTCTGAGAGCTGTGTAAATTTGCTTGAAGGTTTCAGTATATAAACATAAGGGCTGTTCCCACCTGTGTGAAGCTGGGTCCATTCACTAGTTATATCTAAGGAGTTAGTTCCGGATTTACACTGGATCAACTGTACTGATGGAAATGAACTTCCCTGCCACTCTCCTTCCTATAGCAACTTCTCCAGCCCTCTGAAAATGCTACACAGGGTGTCAGGAGACGCTGCTGAATGCTGTGGTGTGGGGAGAAGGGAGAGACACCCCTCCCCCCCTAAAAAAAAATTGGATGGAGAGACCTTCTGCAACTAGAACCCCTCACTGAGAAAGGTCCTTTTTGCATAAAGTAGATCCTGGAGCCAATATATTTATTTTCAAAGAAAGAGTGCACACATATTATGAACTGTCCTTTCTTGCTCTATCAAAATAACCCTGTAGATACAGTACAAAGCACACACTGTTTCATGGGCTATTCAAAAGAAGTTGGAGGCAAAAATAGCTGGAGCCTGATTGGCCTGACCAGAGTATTGAGCAGCTCTTGTAAGTCAGCAGGAAAGAATATGACAGAAGATGCTCCAGAAATATCAGCCAGGGAACCTTTTCAGAGACTACTCATCACAGTCACCACACCCATGCCTACAGTAGAATCAGATTTATCTCAGCACCACGATGGAGTCGCTGCTGAACATGTTGGCGATGCTATCTATTGAGAAGTGCATTCAGAGCATTGCAGGCATCCATGAGAAGTCCATCAAAATATCTCTGTGGTGCATAAAGAATAAAAGAAAAAGTAATTGCATGAGCAGGTCATCTTTAGATCGGAACTCTCTTATGTTTGTTTCAGGAAGGTGTATCCCTCTTTGAAATTTTAAATAACCTTGCCAAAGTGTTGTGCAATGAATATTAAAAAGACAACTCAATATTCACTGTGAGTCACTTTGGATTTTTCTGCCTTAAAATCAGAGTGTTTTATGTTTTAGTTACTTCCAATTCTTTGATCTGGACAACCTGGGCAGTGGGAGGTCTGTTTGGGTGATTCTCCTCCACAGATTATCTTGAATGTAATTGAATAAGTTTTCTTACTGACATCTTTTTTGTCAAAAGTTTGAATATCAGTACGGTAGGGTCTGGAAAACCACTTGCATTTTCACTAGCATGCATTCCAAAGAAAATGGCAGATGGAACTAAGGATGAAGGACGTTGGAGGAGCTTGGGTGGGTTAAACTAGAGCAGGTGGGTTAGCACATAGTGTGGACCTTTGCATAGGTGGGCACAGCACATTTCATTCGGCTGTAGACACAGATGCCTTACTCTGTATTCGGCTTGCAGGTGAAGGGGTAGTGGATTGAGGAGGCGCTCCTCAAGCCCCAGCATTGGTGGGGCTTTGTGGCGATATTAGCCTTCAGGGGCCCTTCTCCTGGCCTCTTTGAAGTGTGGCTCCCGACGGAGAGGCTCCTAGTAGAGTGATTCCTTTTTGCTCCTGCTGCCAGAGCAACGGCACACTGTCATGATGGCGGCAGTGAAGCCAGGGCTGGTGCCAGACTATTTTGCACCCTAGGCAAGGCGACCTACTTGCACCCCCCCCCAATTGCCAACTTCGATTCAGCTGTTCAAGAAGAGTTTCTGAACTATTATATTTTCCTTTTATTATGTTTTTCTTAAAACAGCTAATTTGTATAAAACTGTGGCCCTTAAAGGGCAGTACTGCGCCCCTCTAAGGTCTGCTGCCTAGGCGTCTGCCTAGTTGGCATAATGGTAGTGCCGGCCCTGAGTGAAGCAGTCGGAGGGGAGCTGAAGGATCACTACTCAATGGCCCCCTCAATTTGGCACTTATTGTTGGAGACTTTAGGGTGTCCCTGGGCACACCCAGCACACCCCTTGCACCCGCCTATGGACCTTTGAGAAAGGGGAAGTTGGTGCTTGTGGGCCATATTTTAAATGAGGAATGAACTGAAAGCTCAGAAACCAAAGTGGGGACTGAGGAAAGTGTCCTAAGCAGGAGTGGGAAGACTTCAGTCCTGCAGGATCTACTTTTTCTTTTTATAATAACCCCTGAGGTCTTACAACCAGAACCAGGTGCTAAAATGATGGCTCAAGGGGTGGAGCCACTTGCCTCTGGAACCCCATGAACCATAAACTGCGATGATCCATGTGTAACAGCCAAACTACACATTATGCTAATCACGTAACGTGGAACTGAAGGCTGCTCTTTATCTACTGTAGTGTAATAGTGCACAGCCCTGATTTGGATTGGGACCACACACACCAGGAGAGGAGGATTAAACTTCGCCCCCCCACTGTTTCCCCCCCCCAAATTCCCCCATGGAGGGGTTCTTTTCCGACACCTCCGTGGGGGGAGGGAAGTCAGGGGAATTTGGAAGGAAAAGCATTGGGGGAAGATTTAATCCTCCCCTCCTGGAACATGATGAACCCAATCCAAACCAGGGCCAGGCATGCTTACACTAGAATAAAAAACTAACCATCACCTATACAATTAGCCTATCATGTAGTTTAGCTCTGAGTTAGAACAGTTCAGGATTCTAACAGTGCGATTGGGGAAGGAGACCCTTTTTGTTCTTGCTGCTTTTAAAAACCGGGAGTCAGAAACTCTTGCCAATCTGCGGCAAATGACTGGGCAATCTTGCAGTCCATCCAAATCTACCTTGTGCCCACCCTGTCCTAAGATATGGAGGTGCATGTCTCAGTTTTTAAGGTTTGGGTGACTTGTCAGAGTCACTCTGACCTAGGAGAGGCAACTGAGCCTCGGTTTGAGCCATTCAGATGCTTTACTGTGGGAATTAGGCCAAAGGCATAGGAGGCATAAGGTATTCCTACACACACATAATCCTAATTAGTAGAGATGTTAATGTAGACAAGATTTTATGAACACAGCACATCAATTTATCCAGCCCTGTCAAATCAGCACACTCCAAGAAAGGGTTTTGAGTTCAATATTGCAGAGCTGTATATATCTGCCTGTCAACAAAAGATATTGTAATAATAATAATAACAATAATGGAGGAGAGATATGAGAGCTTTACATATTAGCTGAACTTAAGTCTAATACAAGATAGCACCCTACCCATCCCCCCCCCCACAAGATAGGGGTGAGGGAACTGGTGTTTCTCCAGATGTTCTCAGACTTCAACATCCATCAGCCCCAGCTAGCATGACTAATGGCCAGTTATGACAGTCCAACAACTTCTGGAAGGCCACAGGTGCCTCACCCATGCCCTGAGAGAGCAACAAAATACCAGTAGCACTCTGTCAAGCAAAGTAACTACATGAGTGCTCTTAAACAGGCCATCTCCTGCAATCTAAAGAATTCGCTGGAAGACACTGACACCCATTACAATTTGGTTTTGTACAGTCACATTAGGTCTAAGAGTATACCTTTTCTTTTCGCTTTGTTAAATATAGTTTTTTTTTAAAAAAAAAGTGTCAGAAACTACATCAGATCCTTCTATTCACAGGTGTATCGTGCTAAGGTGAACACAGTCTTCTTGATAATTGCAGTTCAAACTAATTAGGGGGCACTATAAAGGCAGAAGAATGAATATAACTGTGCATTACATGGTTGATGGTTTCAGAGAGGAAAAGACTCAGGTGCATTGCCCTAGGGTGCAATTTTCCTTAAATTAACATATTTAGAGAAAAGAAGAGAGGTGGGACAACGCTTTAGATTGCTTACCCACCCACATTCCTGCTGCACTGGAAACCAGTATTTATAAATTGTTAGGAACCTTGTTATCACTTGGGCATGACAGAGCACTTAACTTCGTATTATGCTTTACATAAACTCACATTCACCCAGACCAAAGCTGAAGTGTTTTAGGCTGGATACTATGAAAGTGGCTTCAAAGATAAGGATCTTTCAAAGGAACAGGGGCCCAAACTATCTGTTGCAAAAGCTTAGCCCCAAATCATCTTTCAGCAATATCTACAGAGCAATCAGAAACCTAGTATTTTTCATGGGAGCAATCCATTTCACAACCGACAGCTCCAGGCCATCGGCTTCTGCCTGTCCCCATGGAAGACATGCAAAATAATCCTATATGAATGTCTAGAATATCCAGAGGTAAAACCCAGTGACTTCAATGGGACTTACTTCCAGGTAAACGTATATAGGATTGCAACCTTAATCTGAGCCAGTTTACACAACAGTCAATCCCAGAACTTTTTTTCTTCTTTTTAATGCTGGGGATCAGCTCTGACTAGTCAAGAGAATAATACACCCAAACAAGCACAGAATGTAATTTCCTTTCCACTAGGCTACTTTTAACATAAACCAGGAAGTGCTTAAATCAACCTTTAATGCAAATTCAAAACCTATATTGTCTCTCTAGCATACACATTCATTTTGTCTTCCACATTTACCCTGCATTCATCATGCAAACGGTTTTTAATGTTCAATGTTTTAATCTTTGTAAAACATCCAAAGAGCTTCAGCTATGGGGCGGTATATAAATGTAACAAATAAAAAAGGGGGAAGAATTCTAAAAGGGCATCTTTGACAATACATATAACTTTTAGGAACCTTGAACATGGCAACTCTACTTTTAGAGGTAATTGTTGTGCCATGATGACACACACATACAACTTGCTTTGTTGATGTCACTGTAAAGTGTGAAGGCAACGAAAAGGGTGGCTAAACCTATGATATCACTTCTTTGTATAATTCATGAAACCTGAGACCTAAACCGAGATTTGGGAGCTTCATCCTTTTATCTAACAATAGTGAATGTTCTAGTTCTGAGCCAAAACTATGGGTGAGAAGAGGGTCACTGGGGGAGGGGGAGGGGTGTTGCATGGAAAAAAGAGAGTAAAATTCACCCACTCTTCATTTTGGAATTTGTTCACGGATGCTGTAAAATCAGGTGAAACATTTGAACATTTAGAGCAAAGACATGAATATTTGCCCTTACTCTGATTTGGCTTTGTGAACTCCTTACATACCTAAATCTGAATGGATATGTGGCATAGTCAGGAAGCCTATTCAGAATGAGGGCAATGCTTCCTGTCTTCATTCTGATTTAGTTTCATGACATCATTATGTAGCCCAAAATGACTGGATGGCTGATAGTATGGTATCATCACATGACCTACCTGAGCCCTAATTGGCTGGTATTGCCTATGGGTGTGTGTTTGTGTATATTTGTGCGAAAGCAACAAATTAGAGAATGTAACAGCCATGACAGCCAGCATACAGTGTTTGAAGAGGGGGTTTCATGAAATCCCCTCCCTCCTCCCTCTAACTTTTCATTCCTCCTCTCTCCTTCCATGTACATATGGGAAACTATGCTTAAATGTTTTTCTTAACAGCCCACTTGCTCTGCACATTGCACAGTCCACAACCTTTACAATCTGGGAAAAGACTCTTTTAAATGGGTTTCCTTTGCGGCATTAAAAAAAAAATCCCTCCGCTTTGCTCTTTCATTTATAGCCTGTCTAGAGGCTTCCAAGCATACTTCTATAAACTTGATAAACTCATGCTATTGCGTGCCAAATTATAATCTCTATGATCTTTGAGATCAGGCATCTGTTATCTATTGCCTCAGGTTTACTTTTAAGGTAAACACAAACCCAAAGCACTAATGTGTGGAGTCTTCACAAAAACATGATCACGGCATGACCTTTAGTTTCTAATGTCTATCAAAGGCCAACATTGCTTAGGCTATATATCAACTCAAGAGAGAGATGTCTAATCTGGGAAGGAAGGTTTCCTCCAGAGCAACTTTACAGCCACAGGGAGAGGGGTCTTTTAGGAAGAGCTGCAAGTTTTATAGCACAAAGAATCGATTTTGCAGTCTCTTCCTCCTCCTGAGAAGATTTATCAAGTCAGGGTTATTTGGGAGGCTTTTGTTGTTTCGATCATACCTACATTTTTCAATATGTAATCCTCAGGTGTAATCATCGCATCACCAGCAGATGGCAACAGTCAGTTCAGATAAATGGGAAAGACTGGGATCAGATTACCTCTATTGAGCATATTTATGCAAGTCGTCTTGACTAAAACTAGTCCTGAACTTTAAAAATCACATGATTCTCAAAAGTGATGTTATGGGTATCACACAATATCTCCTGAAAAGGAAGCAAGGCTTGGAGTATTTTAAGGCTGCAAGCAGCTGAGATACAGTTGTGTTGGTACCTAGAAATTGTAAATCATTCTTGAGCCTTGTGGTTTGGTAGAGGAGAACAACAGCGGCTTGGTTCCAAAGTCCTATAGGACATGGTCCACTTGCACACAGTCCCTGTTTAGCATCTTCTTCCTGAACCCCTCAAAAGCCCCCCAAGTCAGGGGATGCTCAGGGGTGGTACTTCATGAAGCAGAAGGCGCTACTGTCAAAATGAAACATCGCCTCCTTAATGCACATGCAGATAAGGGCTTTCTGCTCATGCAAAGATGGTGGTGAATCCAGGTCAATATGTTTGAAGTGAAGATGCAGAAAATGGACATCCTTACCACTTTGAAGCAACACACACACATCAAGATTTGGGATACGGCATGTAGGCCCACACAATATCTACACCATTTTGAACAATAATCAAGGTTAACATCTTCACAGTAATCAAGGTTAACATCTCCTGCATTGATTGCAGATCAACGGAACTATTTCTAACTGTCCTTGAACATCTACAGCAGGGTTGGGCAACCTCCAACTTGTAGGACAAAGCCATCCCAATCCAGCCCACACAGGGATTATACAGCGACTACAGCTACTTTGGAGCGTGCCCTTTTTGTGCAGAAAATTTCAGTAAGCTTTACAACCACAGTACAAATCGGAATGTTTTAAAATTCTGTTCTCATCAACTTCAATGAGTTCCTTTATCTGTAGACATCTAAGCTAAAATCTGAACTCTAGGTACGTCTTGTAAATCCTATGCTTTCGCTTTGGTGCCCCAGGTAGAAAAACCTCTACAATCTAATCCCAGTCCAAACACAACAAGTGCGATCTGTTCACAGTGCTGGTGAACATCTGCTAATTTCAAACCGCACCCACAAATTTGGCACATTAACTGCAATGAAGCTTTGCAGAAATAAACTTTCTTACCAGAGCAATATCTTTATATGCTTTATATATTAAGAATGGTTAACTTCATATCCACACATAAGCATGACATACTCATAAACAAATGGGGGGAGACTAACATCAGAAACCTACAAAGAGTAGATTTTAATGTCATTTATATTTAGCTTCTGAAAGATTCACAGAGCATTAAGTGTTTCCTTCTTTCATCTGTCAAATCTATGAAATTTGTGTGAACTCATTAAATTACACACACACACACACACACACACACACACTTAATGAAAAAAGGTATTTTTCAGGCTGCTTTTTCAGGCAAAAGCCTTTACAAGGTGGCTTCCATAAAAAAAATAACAATACAACATACATGATTGAAATTAGCTCATCATAAATGGATATTTTCCTAATAAAGTTTTGGTTCCCTATTAGCTAGTATGTCAGGTCTAAACTACATACTAATGTGTTTAATGCAGCCCCAGTGGAGTGGAGAAAAAGGTGATGAAAAAACAATTATGACTCCTTCCCCTACCTGCCACTATGCTCAAAATGGGTCCCTTCCAAAGCAACTTTTCTTGGGAACCAGAAGCCATAAAGGCTGCTTTACATGCATTTATGTCTAACTTATCTTTCCCTTTATTAATCATTATATTTTTACCCCACTCTTTCTCCAAGCCACTCAGGACAGCAATGTACAAGGTTGTACATTTTATCGTAACAATCCTGTGGAATAGGAGGCTGAGTGAATGGGCGGGTGAGGATTTGAACTCAGTGGTCAGCAGCCCTAATCCAACACACTAACTGCTACACTGTACTAGCACATACAGATTTACAGATCTGTATGACAACTACAAGGCGTAGCAGATATTTCAACTTTTATAGCCACCAACTCTCTCTCTCTGTATATTTTAAAATACTAATTTGAAACACAATGTATCTGCAAGTTAAATCACACAAGGTCAACTAGAAACATAAATAATAAAATTTGCCACTGCACATGAGGAAAGCTGTACAACTGTACAGAAGGATTCATCACTACTAACGCATTTAATTAGTACCTCTCTATCCTACCTTTCTTCCCTCACAATTGGGCTTTCCTTATGTGCGGTGGCAAATGTTATTATTTATGTTTCTGGTTGACCTTGTGTGATTTAACTTGCAGATACCCTGTGTTAATTGGGCATAATTGGGCTTTCAGATGGTCTCCCATCCAGGTTGTGAACAGACCCAAACTTCTTTAGCTCCAGCAAGATGGCTGCTTCATGTGCTCTCAGACCTGAAAAGCAGAATTAATCTATACTGTAATGTTATCAGAAGGCACACAAAGACCAACACGTTGTTGGTGGCGCTGAAGACCTCTAGGCAAGCTCTAGAAACGAACAGATTAAGGGTGCAATCCTATGCATGCTTGGACAAAGAAAAAAAGGCCCTACAACTCTCAGCATTCTCTAAGAAGAGGAGAGGAGAGGGGTTAATCCTTCCCCAATGATATTTACCAAGCTGTGATTTTTCCCTCAGAGGAAAACATACAAGTGGGGCAAATAGCCGGGGGTGGTGGTGGATTAAATTACAAAAATGCTGTGGGGAAAAGGCTTAACATACATCCCCCTCCTCCAGTGGCTGCTATTAACTTTTTTAAAAACAAGGGGAAATCCTGATCATGGGTCTCTTGTGTACCATCTCATTGCTCCTTTAAGCAATAACTGATGTGCGAGACCGTTCCATTGGTGGCCATATAATAAAAATGAACATTTTATTCCAATCCTCCTCCCGCCGCCCACTGCATGGTATTGTTCACTTTGGCCAATGTGATGAGAAAGTTCTAGATCCTTGAGGGCCCCCGTCCCTCGAAGACACACTAGCCAATAGCAAAAGAAAGGCCTGTATCGTTATTCCAGAAATGGGTTTGTCATAGCCAGATTTCCCACTTGAATATACTGAGAGATTATCAACCTTTAATCAACCCTCCTCCCTGCCCATTTGTTAAGAAAAATCTCTTTCTCCTGTGAGATACTAACCTTTTCATATATAACTTAAGTTGCTTCTGGAGCATTCATTTGCTCTGATGGGAATGAAATCCAGTAAAAGAAAGGATCTCCAACATGTTCTTTCAGGAGAGGATATAGAGTAAGGGTGCAGAACCTCTTTTAGTCGGAGGGCGAAATTCCATATTTTAGCTCTTACTGCCAGTAAGTAAACCTTAGGAGAAGCACTTCAACCTTTTAAAATGGGGGGAAAGACTTCACAAAAGCTGGGAAACCATCAAACGGTTGGTAAGGAGGAGAGAACCCATGGTTTGTTGATGGGTTGTGAATTGTGGGTAGCTCATGATTAACAAACCATGCTTTGTTATCGCGTGGGTTCAGACAACACAGCAACCCATGTTTCACTAATAACCCATGATTCAATGACAATCTACACTCAACCCATACCCAACCTTGAGGGTGGGCTATCATGTTGTGTGACCCCAGTCAGTGTGTTCAAGTATACTAAAATAAGTCACTGCATTCTCAGGGGTGATGTGTGCATAAGTGTTATAGTTGACATGTATAGTCTCCATTCAATGGTAGAGCACATGCTTTGCATGGAGAAGGTCCCCAGCATCTCTAGGTAGGGCTGGGAAAGACCACATAAAACTCTGGAAAGCTGCTGCCAGCCAGTGACAACAACACTGAGCTATTTCTTTATTTGTCTTTTATTCAATTTATATTCCACATGATGGATGAGTCATCTTCCTATAATACTGGAGGACAACGTAGATTTTGCGTTCAAAGTATCGCAACATTTTATTCAACCAAACAAAGGCTTCATCTGGCTTCAGTTGTCTATCTTCTGCTAACCTCCGAGTTAGATTACTGCAATGTGCTCTACGTGGGGCTGCTTTTGAAGACAGTTCCGAAACTGCAGCTCATGCAAAATGCAGTGGCAAATTGATAACAGGGACAAGAAGGTCCAAACATATAACATCGATTCTAACCTGCTTGCACTGGCTGCCTGTATGTTTCTGAGTCCAATTCAAGTTCCTGGTTTTGACCTATAAAGCCTTACACAGCTTGCGACCCAAATACCTGACTGAGTGCCTCTCCTGGAATGAACCTACACAGACACTAGGCTAATCATCTAAGGCCCCCTTCCAGATGCCTCCTCCCGAAGGAAACTCTAAAGGTGACAAGACGGGAAAGGGCTTCTTGGTGATGCCACACCCCCCCCCCTTTATGGAACAATCTCCCCGCTGAGGCCCATCTAGCACTAACATTGTTCTCATTTCAGCACCAAATCTTCCTCTATTCTTAGGCATCTGGCAGCATGTGATCGGGTTTTAATCAGGTCCTACAATTTTCTTATTGTTGGTTTACAATTGCTTAGGTGTGTGTGTGTGTGTGTGTGTGTGTGTGCGTGTATGCTCTCTCTGTTTATATGTTTGTATGTAAATGATTAATGTTAAGGTTTCTTAATCCTTGTAAGTCACCCAGAGAGCTTCAGCTATATGGACAGCATAGAAATGTAATAAATGAAAGGGGAATGAAATGAAAGTGATCCTGTTTGCATGTCACAACAGTCCACCAGAAGTTAGTTTGCACACCATGCATTATTCGAGGGTTGTCTAACCCTCAAATAACCTCTGCCACTGGGTTTGCATGGCCCGGCAAACCATGACAAACTGGGAATCCTGTGGGCGCCATGCAAGAATGCTAGCTGTGGGTACCAGGCACGATGCAACAGCCCCTGCAAGTAATGTAACACACGGTGGGTTGGCGTGTCATGTGAACCAGGTCAGCGTGTTCCAGGTTTGCACAACACAGCTAACCCACTTTGGTTTTATCAATAGCATATCTGAACCTAGATTATATACTTGTGCTGATCCAAATGCAACAATGTGGATTGTGTACCATAATTGCCCTCTGTTCTTGTTGTTGTATTTTTCCATACTGCAGGGAGGCTGGTAGAACCCTTGTTAGTACCTATTAGCACCCAGGTGATTTATGTATTATTTACTTCTGTGCCTTTGTAGATTTCTCTCCCTCTGCTCTAATCAAGACGCATTGTTTGAATTGCAGCTCCATTTCCTTTTCTCTTTGTTTAAAGTTCATTCATCCCACAATCGTTGTTGTTCTCACCCCTCCCTCACACCAAATGTCCCTTCTGTTTTTTGTAGCCTTCCCACTTTTTCCCCATTAGATGCACAACTGCGGGGAAAGGGGAGTGGGGTGGAACAAAGAGGATCAATTAACTCCCTAATAGGTAGAGAATCTGCATTAGGGCATCAGCAAGTCATTTGGGTGGGATGTAGCCATTGCTTGCCAATGTGGTTTCCAAAGGGTTAGCAGCAAAAAGTTTCATCTCACTCCTCCCTCGCTTCTAGGGATGCCCTTGAATCAAAGGTGCCACACCATCTCAGTGTGGATTTAAAAATGTATACTTCACTTTCCTTTTAAGAAAATCTAAAACAGCTCTAGCAAACTAATACAAATCAATAAAAGTAATCACACAACTAATAAAAAATAGCAGCAAGAACAAAGCCTTAACAGCATAAAGTCAGACTAAAATCGCAAGCAGAACATGAAATCAAAGAGACTTGTAGCACCTCAAAGACAAATTTATTACAGCATAGGTTGTAATGAACTGGACTCCACTAGTTTATGCCATAAACATGTGTTAGCCTTTTAAAGTGCCAGAAGTCTTTGTTGTTTCCGACATAGCTGCCCTCTGGAATATGAAAATAGTCTGCTCAGCAAAACAGCAGAGAAAACAAAACCCAGGCACGATTCCCTGGTACTCAGCTCAAAAAGCCATGATACACCTTACCCCAACGGTGGAACTAACTTTAAATCAGGGCCAAGTGGGCTTTCCTAAGAAGGGCATTGCAGAATATTGGTGCCACTACCAATAAGGCCTTGCTCCGTGTGTTCAACATGTACAGTTTTTTTTCATGAAACTAGATCTTAGATGCTGATTGGAGTGTACAGCGTAGGGGCGGGATAGAGAAGTTGATCTTCACAGGAAGCCAAATTCTGGCTGGACAACAGGAAAAACTTCCTGACTGTTAGATCAGTATGACAATGGAACCAATTACCTAGGGAGGTTGTGGGCTATCCCACACTAGAGGCCTTCAAGGTGCAGCTGGACAGACATCAGTCAGAATGCTTTAAGGTGGGTTCCTGCATTGAGCAGAGGTTTGGATTCAATGGCCTTATAGGCCCCTTCCAACTCTACTATTCTATGACATCCAGGTCCTAGGCCATTTGGGGCTCTGAAGTTAAGAACCAGCATATTGAACTGAGACTGAAAACCAACATTTGGACCAATTGCAGTCTCTGGATGCTTTTCAAGGGCAGTCCCATATAATAATCCAGGCTAGCAGTTACTATCACATGAATGACAATAGCTAGGTCTGCATTCTACAGGAATAGGAGCAGCTGGCAAACCAGCTGAAGCTGATAGAAAGACTCCTAAACACTGCTGCCACTTAGGCATCCTGTGCTACATAAAGTACCTGCAACCTGCTTCTTAAAGGGGAGTGCAACCACACCCAGCACAGGCTAGCTTATGCTCTGATTAAGGGCTTACATCACACTGCTTTAAAGGTTTATTTGGAAGCCAGTCTCCCTGTGTAGAAGAGAGGGCTACTGGATATACTTGGGTAGACTTGGTGACGATACACCATGCTAGGACACAGGGGCTGAGTTTGGACAACAAGCTAATCAACTGGGGGTGGGTATTAGGAACAGAATGGGAAACAACCGTTGATTAGCATGTTGTGTTGTCCGAACTCAGCCAGGATGTCACGTTTGATATTCAGGCACTCAACCTCATCGGAGAAGAGAAAAGGTGGAAATAGTCATCAGAATGGCTCTGAGGATCAAACACGTCATGAAGATGTTAACACGTTGTAAAGTATGATGTTGGTTTTCAGTATTACAACACATCTATACACCTGCATAGTCCAATGGTGGCATTTTTTAAAAAATTAAAACAAACAAACAAGAACTTAAGTACCTCCCAGCCTTTCCTCATCCTCATCCATCTATGAGCCATTATATTAAAAAACTTTTAAAGGATTGTTCAGGTGTGGTTTTTTTTTACATGGCAAGGCACCTTATAGAATTGAGGACTGAGAGGAACTCAGAACTCAGGCCTGGGAGCCAATCCGGCCCTCTGAGGTCCTCCGGATGGCCATGCCCCCTTCTCCCAACCACTAATCATTTGGCGGTTTCCCACCACTTGTGCAGTTTTTCCTCATTCAAAAAGCTTGAAACGGCCCTCCTAAGGCTTAGTTCCTGGCAGTAAAAGCACTAAGCTGAACTATGCAGGCATTTTTGGTATTTCCCCCTACCCTTTTTTGATTTTGGCCCCACCCACCCCACCAACAGCTTCTCCAAATTGGAATTTGGCCCTTGGGCCGAAATATTTCCAATACCCATGACATAAATGATGACAGGGCAATTTAGGTCCCATTTGGCTACTCACTTTTCACTTGAGGAAAGTGCTCTTCTGTGCTCAGGTATGTTTGTTTTTAAAAAGCTCTAGGGGCGCCATCCTATGCCTGCTTAGACAGAAAAGGGCATGGCTGGCTGGAGGAATCCTGGGAGTTGTAGGGCTTTCCCCCCATGTCTAAATTGGACCTTAAAGGTGCAGGCAAGACTTTTATTATAACCACCCAATATGTTTCAAGTTAAGGAGCTTATGGGACTACCAATAATTGTAAAACAATATATAGTTTACCAACTTGTGACCTCTAACAGAAAACTAGCTTGTTCAAAGATAAACAGACTGAACATCTAGGCCAGGCTTTGGGGCTGAGAGGTCGGTCGGTCGAGAAAGAGATGGGCTGGATAGTGAAAGAAAGGGGGAACCCTAAGGCAAAGCAGCTGCTTTTTATGGCCAATCTTATTTTTGAACGGAATGTGTGGCAGATAAGCAGTCATAGCGAAAATAGATAGGCGGTATAGAAGTGCTTCATGCAACAAAAGAACGCACCAATTTGCATAAAACGTGCATAAGCTAATTTAAATGGATAAATGCAAATATAGAAATAATTGCTAGGAATTCAAATAGAAATGCGATACATCTCACCCCAGTGGGGAAACCTGCCATCAGGTGACATGTGGGCCTTGCTCAGTCTGCTGACCAGGTGCAAACTGCAGACAGTCAACTTGATGACTTCTGCTTGCCCTCCTTCCCTATGGTTCTTTATCTTTAAATCAGGCTTGGACTGGGCAGCCCTTTAAAAAAGAGGGAGGTTTCAAACAGAGGATTGGCCTCCAGACAGTAGGACACATGGCCACCCTAAGGGTTGGTAAAAATGAGGTCCTTCCTTGTGTTCATATTTTTATTTGCAGCATACACCATTTTTCCTTTTGCCACTCTGATGTGAAAGGATTTTCTTGCATACTGTAGTATTGTGTTGTTGTTTTCAAAAAAGACGTTTATGCAGAAAAAGCCACTAACTATAGTTTTAACCACCATCCAATAATAATAATAATAATAATAATAATAATAATAATAATAATTTCTTACCTGCCTCTCCATTTGGATCGAGGCAGGGAACAACAATAAGTATAAAATACATAAAACTGAATTAAAAACATAGTATACATTATTAAAACATCCTAAAAACATCCTAAAATTCCACTGGATAGGCCTGCCGGAATAGATCAGTCTTTATAGCTTTCTTAAGTCTCCTCCGACAGGCCATTCCACAGTCTGAAGAGAAGAGAAAGTCCTCTGGGTAATACTTGTCAGCCTAATTTTGGAAGACTGAAGTAGATTCTTCCCAGAGGACCTGAGAGTGTGGGGTGGATTGTATGGGAGAAGGCGATCCCGCAGGTAGCCTGGACCCAAACCATGTAGGGCTTTAAAGGTGATAACCAACACTTTATACTTCGCCTGGAAATGAATTGGCAGATGGTGAAGAGATGTTAAAACTGGTGTAATGAGGTCCATCCTAGGTGTACCCATGATCAATCTGGCTGCCATATTTTGAACTAATTAAAGTTTCCGGACTAGACACAAAGGTAGCCCTATGTAGAGTGCATTGCAGAAGTCGAGCCTCAAAGTTCCCAGCGTGTGCACTACCGTCTTTAGGTCTTCCAACTCTAGGAAGGGGCACAGCTGGCGAATAATGGTGAGGCAGAAGAGCACGCCATTGTGTTTCCTCTTTTCTTTTCCAAGTCTGATGAATAGGAAAGAAGACCTTTCCTCCCAGTTTCTATCCAAAGCTATCTGCCTTTGCACTTAATAACCCTTACATACATTTTTTGTAGTTTTCACTACAACCATGGGTTGACAGTCAATTTCCATGACATCTGAATTGAGCTCCTGATGTCAAGATAATTTCTGAGTTGTTTAACCCAGGAATTTGGGGGGGGGGGGGGGCTGAGCAGAAGCAAGCCTGCTGCCTCCTGCATGCTAATTGCTTCTGCTTTCAATTAACAGCCATTCATCCGAATCTGGAACTCTGGTTTGTTTAGGGATTAAAAAACCCAGAAGTAACCCAACGAACACCCAGGATTTGTTGCTGGATTAATTCTGGGTTGTTTAATCTTTAAACAACTCAGAGTTCCAGGTTTGGGCATCACAATATCTCGGGAATGGGGCATTCCTGAGTTATTAATTGAAACTGGAAGCAACAAGCATTGCACTCGCTGCTTCACGGCCCCAACAATTCCTGGGTTAAACAACGTGGGAATTGTCGTTATGTGCAAACTGGGGCCTCAGCTAGATGAGGGGGGTCGGAGGAAGGCGATCTCATGATTTTATGATCTCCAGATGGTCACCCAGGTTTACACGTGGCGTGCGACATCGCAGCCGCCATTTTTCTTTTAAAGAACACAGAGCACACGAGCGCTTGTGCACAGAAGGTAAGTTTGTTTTTTTTAAAAAATTCCCCACTCCCCCCACTTCACCCCCGATGGAGCTCTGTACCCTGTGCATGGCTCCCAGTTACTCACGAGGAGCCGGGACAAACCACGACACCCTCACACGTTCCGCAGTCTCAGGATCAGCCTGGGACCGTGGAAAAACTGGGCTAGAAGGGTAGGGCAAAATCCCGGGGAAATGGACGGATCATCCCTCCCTGTCCCCAGGATCCCTTGTGCGTCATCTGGACTCACAGGGATGATCCTGGGGCGATCCCCAGGATAACTCCCTGTCTAGCTATGACCTATGTCAACTTAAAAGTGAGCTAGGATTCAGTTCCCTGCTAACAATCTTTAGTTTGAAGCTTATTAAAAAACAGCTTAACAAAGTGTCAAAATCCAGGCATCATAAATTAATGATTTGAAATAAGTGCTTTTATTTTCCTGACAAGTGCAAGCTTAAATAGAACTGAATAGTGTGAATAACTTACTCCTTCAGAAATAATAATAATAAAAAGATGAAATGTAACATTAGTCTGACCGTGAACAGCGGAAGTCAGATGAATCTGATCAAAATAAAACTACTTTTTTCATGAATGTAAACCCAGCATAATTAGGTTTACATTAATGAATTAGTCAACAATTGATTATGATTCTATGATTCTATGATTTGGGGGAAGGTAAAAGCACTTTAGTGGATTGCACTAAACTAACTTTTAAGAGGAAACCGTTCATCTGCTTGGATGTTTCATAAACATTTCATCGCGCTATGTCAGGACACGCTGCATGCTTTTTCAGCTCCCCTAAATAAAGTTTGGGCCTCTTAAGTCTTAAAGAGAATACTTTGGGGGTAAAAGAGGAGGATATATTTTTTAAAAAAACCAATTTTAAAATTAAGCATAAAGCGGTCCCTAAAAGCAGCTTTGTGCCATATTTTGTGTAAGTTTATAGGTTGATTTTTTAAAGGACCACAGTTTCCCAAATAGCGGAAATTGATCTCTTCTCGATCCTCCCAGAGTGCAGGACACGGAATAATGGTCTCAAGTTAAAGGAAGCCAGATTCCAGCTGGACGTCAGGAAAAACTTCCTGACTGTTAGAGCAGGACGACAATGGACCCAGTTACCTAGAGAGGTTGTGGGCTCTCCCACACTAGAGGCATTCAAGAGGCAGCTGGACAACCATCTGTCAGGGATGCTTCCTGCATTGAGCAGGGTGGATTCCTGCATTGAGCAGGGGGTTGGACTCGATGGCCTTGTAGACCCCTTCCACCTCTGCTATTGATTCTATGATATGATGATTCTATGATTTTCTGACCTTAACTATTAAGCAGCTGCCATCACTGGCCCATGGCCCAGGCAGGCCACCAGCTTGAGAATACGTTGCTTGCCTGTTTCATTTTACCTGCAGCAATCATGGTTAAGAATCATGTTCCCGTCACTGTATGACTGGATTTTCTTCCTCTGTATGATCAGATATTTTTATGATGTCAGATTATTCTTTCACTTTAGAGGACGGCATATAAGCAATGTGGCTCTGTTGTGTTTGTTTTACCTGGGTTATATTTCTCTACTGCTGCCTTTTCTTTTCTTTTCTCTTTTCTTTGCTTTAAACTTTCTGAGGTTAAACTCAATGTTAATCTTATACGCGGGCTCAGAGAAACTTTTGGAAGGTTTTTTTTAAATTTTTTATCCTTCTTTGGGTTTTGATCTGTCTCCCTTTGAAATGGAAGCAAACTCCTGCAGGGTGCTCTGTGATCACTTTCTGGGTGTAGTCACATGCTTTCACTTCTTGCTGTAGGTGAAATGGCTCATGTGCAATTGTATTAACTCTCTAAGCTCAGCAAAAGGAAGAGAGCAGAAGCTGAGTGCCAGCGAGCTGCCTTGTCACTCAGCAGCATTGCGTTGTCAGAACTCCTCGATGTAGATCTGGACAAAATGAAAGCACGCAAAGATACAAGAACTGAAATGTTTGATGACGTTGTCTATGGAGATAATTGTTGTCAGGAGGCAAATTTTGCAGGAGTTTGCAGTTGGGGTGGGGTGAGTGGGGGAAGAGCAAATCAGTTTATCAAATGATTACAGGAAACACTTGCATCCCAACTACTGAGGATCAAAGCACCACATCATGTCAATGCAATGGCAAAGTACCACTATGCTGTGCTGACAGAACTGCCTCCCCGGAGGCACTGATCAGGCTTTAGGAGTGAGGCAGAAAGCATCTGTTTAATATTAAGAATAGGGATGGTTTCACTGATATTACTTTCTAGTGATCCTCTCAGATGGGTTTACAGGGTCGTGGAACTGAGCATTCGCCAGGGCCCTAAGACTGGCAAAGGACCCGCAGCGCCAACAGCCAACCACGGGTTCTCTTCCTGGGTTGTTCATGGTTAACAACCTATAGTTAAACCATAAGCTCAGAGTTCACACACAATGACAACCCACGCACCGTAATGTCTCCGTGTAAGCAGACAGCATTTCCCAAAGTGCAGAGAATCACTGTTCTTTACCATCGAAGTGGTTTGCTATTTCTTTTGTTGCTCAAAACATCAGACTATTGTGCTCCTTTCCACATTCTGTCCATTTGGTTTAACTGCACATTTCCCTGATGTTTACACATATCACTGATATTTACTCAGGTTGCTATATTTGGGACCCTTATGCATAGCTGTGTTTATGCCAGTTTTTGTTCCCCAAATATAAAAATGTCAAGTTTTCATTGCATCCCTAATTCCGATTTTATTCAGTGGTGGCTTTGTGCTAAGGATAAACACGTCCATTTGTGCAAGGTGGGACAGCCAGTTCTCACCAATCCCCCTTACCCACTGTAGCCCCTGCAAACTCCCCCCCCACACACAAAGCTGCTCCTGAAGTTTAGGGGATTGTCCTGAACATTACAGGATACGACACAGAGAGCTGCAATAGATACCACCGGTGACTGAAAAACAGATGCTTTGTTTTACATGCATGTAAGTGTTTTCCACTAGCACAAAACCACCCACCTTTGCATACAACCTCTGAAAAACAAAACAAAATCAGAGTTCACAGCCCACCAACAAACCATGGGTTATCTTTCTGGGTTGTTTGTGGTTAACAAATCATGGTTAGTTAGCACAGCTGGGTTCACACATCATGACAAGCCATGGTTAGCATTATGTGCGAACTAGGGGGGAATCCGCACGTCGTTCTCAGGCCGCTTCTAAGCGACCCCAGTGCGGCCCCAAAGCGATAATGTAACTTACCTGGAGAAGAGCCGAGGAAGAGACGTCCTTGCTGCCGCCGCCGCCGCCACCACCCAACTCCCTCCTTGCCGGCCGGCGAGGAGAGCTCGGGGGAAGAAGGCGGGGTGGAGAGCCCCGCGCTCTCCTCGCCGGTTGGCGAGGAGGGAGTTGGGTGGCGGCGGCGGCAAGGACGTCTCTTCCTCAGCTCTTCTCCAGGTAAGTTACATTATCGCTTTGGGGCCACACTGGGGTCGCTTAGAAGCAGCCTGAGAACGACGTGCGGATTCCCCCTAGGTCAATGCCTCTCCAGCTGTCCTGCAGGATCCATGTCATTCTGGAGTTCTAGTATTTGGCCTTATAAGCAGAGAGGGTGCATCTGAAGTTTGTGCGGCCAAGAAATTCACTCAACTATCAACAATGAGTTTATTAAGAATGTTGTGTTGCGTTGTGCTAACCGCCATGTTAACCCATGCCCTGTTTTAGCTTTATGTGAGGGTCCTTTAACCCATGCGCAACCCAACCCTGCCGGCTCCAGACAACATGACAAGCTTGAAAATTCAAAAGCCACCCGGCATGCACAACCTGCCGTGGCTTATTTAAGCCACAGCGATCATGTGAACCACATCAATGTTACAGACTGGCTAAATGTCAAGGAGGGGAGACTTCAACATTTTATTTTCACTCTTTGGGAGGAACCAGGAAAGAAAGTAGGATGTTAATGCCTCTAAAATAATAGAAGCAGAAACCCACCTAATATAATTTGTCTAAAAGGAAATACTCATCTGTCAACAGGACAATTCCAGCTTTGCTCTACATATGCGAGCACGACTGAAACCTTGGGAGCGCTAATAATTTTTTGGCAAGCTGGAGCTCACACTTGACTCTCCGAAACATAACTCATTTACTCTTTGAAAGATGCTTTGATAAATGTTCACATGCGAGACAGGGGAACTTCAAAGTCCATTCAGCTTTTAAATGTTTGAAGGCACAGGCAACCATAAGCGGCAAGATTAGCATCTCGGTTTTAGCTCACTTGTGTGGAGAGACCACCCAAAGATTTTTTAAAAGGTGTCCGGATCTTAGAGGAGTAATGAGAAGCCGATTTCCCTTACGAGGAGGCTCCTCCGCTCCCTCCTTCCCCGCCCTGCCCCCGGTCCCACTTCAGATTGGGTGGATGCCATCACTACTAAACAAACCACTTGTATTTTCTTCCTTACCTACAGCTTCGGTACAGGAAGGCAGCAGCACAGTCAGAAATGAGCTTCTCAAGGCCTATTCTCACATGCCCCAGGGTGGATGGGGGGCTTGATTCCAGCCAAACCAGACCCTGTTGATTTAGGGCTCATCTACACCAAGCAGGATATTGCACTATGAAAGTGGTATGAAAGCAGTATATAAAAGGCAGGAGCCACACTACTGCTTTATACTGGTATTGACGTGCGCTGACAACTGTTGGGGGGCATAGACACATACCGCTTTCATAGTCTTATATCTTGCTTGGTGTAGATGTGTCCTGGGCCCCAACAGTTGTCAGTGCACTTCAGTACCACTATAAAGCAGTTGTGTAAATCCTGCAGTGCACTTCAATACCCCCATAAAGCAATAGTGTGGCTCCTGCCTTTTATATACCACTTTCATACTATTTTCATAGTGCAATATCCTGCTTGGTGTAAATGAGCCCTTACAGACATTCCCAGTGAGTGTTAAGCCAATTAAGAACACTCACAATTGTGTGCTGAGATTCTTCTTTTGGCACCTAACAGGCAGCAAACTATCCTAAATGTGGGACAGTAACGGTGCGACAAAACCTGACTTCAGCACGTTCCCCTTTTACTGTTCCACTGCCACCATGACATTACGTTGACTGGGTTCACACAACACAACAACCCAGAATATGGGTTGTTCTTGAATCGTGGGTTGTTGTGTTGTGTCAACCCAGCCATACTAATAAGCCATGGCTGTTAGCGCAGCTGAGTTCACCCAACACAAAACCCCATAATTCATGACAACCCATACACAAAATACTCTTGGTTGTCATGATGTGCAGACAACCTCATTGGAAGCGAGTCCTTGAGATTTGGATGGCTGCTCTCCTCACAATATTTTCCTTTGTTTGCACTACATTGCCTTGATTTTTCACAGAGAACATATAACTGCACATTTCAGGCTTCATGGGTTTTGTCCAACCACCTTGTATATGGTCCTGACAGCTGAAGTTGCCTCACAATTATCTGGTCAGAAAGTTGGAAATGATTCTGGAAGAACTGACCAGGCCTGGACCTGAGAGTTTTCTGTGATGTGCTCAGCTGCCCTTTGTGGTGAGCTATCGAAACTGCAGCTTGGAACATCTTCCTGGCAGTAAAGTATTCTCAGGTTCTCAATTGGCTCAGCCTACCCAGGCTGGCCATTGGGCCTTCATGGATAGGAAGCACTATAAAGGCTTTCTGTTTTACTTGGGACCTTGCCTGAGCAACAAGGTGTTCCTGGTGTGTTTCTGTGCATTCTGCACCTGTTCACCTTTAACAGTTTAGACTCTCAGCAGGGGCTGTGGAAGAATAAGAAGGAAACCTTCAACCTAGGGTGTTTCCAGGAAATTGGATGCCATCATGTGAGTCCTACCCAATATACGCAGCTTCCATGCCACCCCCTCCCCAAAGAACATAAGAAGAGCTATGCTGGATCAGACTAAGAGTCCGTCTAGTCCAGCATTCTGTTCATGCAGTGGCCAACCAGCTGCCCACTGGAAACTCACAAGGAGGATACAGGTGCAAACCTCCTAACAGCTTATAATGATACAGTCCCCCCACTTTTAATCAGAGAAGTGACTTGCAGAGTAAAAGTGGTAACACTGGAAAGTCCAATTGCCTTTTCTACTTTCACGTCAGACCACAGGTATGTCAAGATACGCAGAAAGGAGCCTGCATACCAGTATTTTACTTGCAAATAGGCACAGCTACAATACATTCCCACAGGATTTTCATTATAGGAGTGCCTTGAAGGTGTACTCCCGCAAGTGATAATAGAATGCAAGCAGCCATGAATGGCAGCCATCTGTCCCTCTGAACAATCCAGAGAAGAACCTGTTCTTAATCCTGTCAAGTAGTCAGTAACTCAGCACCTCCAGTCCTGTGTGTAGCTGGCGCTTGGCAATACCTGAGGCGGAGGCACCCTTTGTCTAACCAAGTAAGCTATGTATGCAGAGATGTATGACGTGAACCATACAGAAATTTACTCATCTGGGGTTGGATCCAGATTTAGTCATACTTAGACCTGGTTTGGTACACAATAATCATCCATGAGTTGTTGTTGGATTAACTGCTCGGTTGTTCAGCCCCTAAACAGCCCAGCATTCCAGGTTCAGACGTCAGGCTGCACAAACTATGAAGGAGCCTATCGTGAGTAGTGTGGTAAAGCAGAAGAGGCAGGCATGCTGCAGGCAGCACACTTGCATGTCCCTGACAACGTACCCGTTTTTAAACTGATGGGTTGTCATTATGTGCAAACAGTCCCTTAGAGTTAACCCACTGAAATTAATGCTGAAATCCCGTTGATTTCCAGTGGGGTTACTTTAACTATGACTAAATCTGAATCCATCCTCATGAGTGTTACAGTCTGTCATGCAAAAGGAATGAAATATGTCTCCTTTTCCATTCCTCTCAACTCTCTTGAAGTCTGTGGGCCTGTTCAGACGACACTTCAGGCTCTGTGGTTAGCGAAATTGTGGTTCTCACTAACCACAAGCTGTGCTATCGCACACAACACTTTAAGCCATGGTTAGAGCCCCTAACCCTGACTGTGGTTAGTGAGTGAGCAGGCTTTAGCAAAACACATCACACAAGACACCTTAAACCCTGCTGCTTAATCAGCAGGGTTTAAGGTGTCTTCTGAACAGGCCCTGTCTCAAGTCATCTACACAGAATAAGAAGGCCCAGTTGAGTTCACTAAGCCCTAGATTCTGGAAAGAGGCAGCAGGATATGCTCTAGGAGACAAGGGTGCTTAGACCTTTTCATTCCTGACACCCCCAACACCATCGGAAATCTATACCTGGTGATGCAGTAGCAGGCACTGTTTGAACCCCCAGTTCAGCAGGGACTATCTGAGGAGGCACTGTGTGAGACATCGCAACAAGTAGGAGTCATGTATCACCTCAGGGCACCGACTGGCGGGAAGGCCAGGCGGCAGGCAGCCTGGGACTAGGAACTCAAAGGCTGAGAGCCAGACAAGACACACCTTGTTGCTGGCAGGCGTTCAGCAGTAACTCTAGGCAAGAGGACAGCCCAGATGGGATGGGGGGAGGGAGAGGCATATAACATAAGCAGCTTATTTTATACTCCTATGGCAAACTAGCCTTGTGGATAGGGACAAAACTGGCTTAGTGGTGTGTGTTTAAAAGCAAAATGTCTACGCTTTATAATACTCAGAAAGACATGTTATTGGAGCCCTGTTAGTTTACACTAGGGGTGGATAATTTGTGGCCCTCCAAATGTTTTGGCTACAACTCCCACCATCCCTCACCACTGGCTCTGCTGGGGGGCATCTACACATCGTCGTGAAGGCGCTTGTGTGCGCCTGCAGTGCGCCCCGAAACTCATTGTGTAGATCCTGACCTATCCTGGCCAGAAGAGGCGGCGGCGGCGGCGGCCCCGCATCGCCCCTCGCGGGGACGGGGCGAAAAGTTTCCGGGCTCGGTGGCTTCGCTGGGGAATCCGGCTGCGTCCTTGCTGCCGCTGCCCACCTCCCCGACAGCCTCCTGCTGCCGGTGAAAGAGCCACCCGGGTCGGAGAGCTCGGTGGAAGAAGCCGCCGCCCCGCCTTCTTCCGCCAAGCTCTCCGACCCAGGTGACTCTTTCGACGGCAGCAGGAGGCCGTCAGGGAGGTGGGCGGTGGCGGCAAGGACGCACCCGGATTCCCCAGCGAAGCTGCCGAGCCTGAAAACTTTTCGCCCCGTCCCCGCGAGGGGTGATGCGGGGCCTCCTCCTCCTCCTCCTCCTCCTCCTCTTCTGGCCAGGATAGGGCAGGATCTAAACGATGAGTTTCGGGGCGCACTGCAGGCACATGCAAGTGCCTTCACGACGATGTGTAGATCCCCCCCAGGTTACAGCTGATGGGAGTTATAGGCCAAAGCATCAGGAGGTCCACAAGTTGCCCCCCCTGGTTTCCACTAAAGGTCCATCTAGACAAGAGATAGGCAACCTGGTGTCCTCCATATATTTTGAACTACTATCAGCCCTTACTATTGCCATGCCTGACTGGGGCTTATGGAAGTAGTAGTAGCCCAAAACATATGGAGGGCAGAAGGTTGCCTGTTTCTGATCTAGACACGCAGCCAATCAGATGATCCCAGGAAGCCCCAAGAGATGAAGGGCACAGATCTCTTTACCTAGCAACTGGAATTCAGGGGCAGATTCCATTTAGCCATTGTGGCTAATAGCCCTTGGATAGGCCTGCCTTCCATGCAGTTTGCAAATCAAAACTGCAATGTTGTGTATTTAAAGCTGGCATCAAACCTTCCCACTTCTGAGCAATATTTTGAAACAAACACATCCAAGAATGGAGCCTCAAAACACACAGAGATTCCTCAAGGGATAGAAGACTATTAATTGAGAGAGGCCTTAGCTAGACCTAAGGATTATCCCAGGCAAAGGGGTCGTCCCTGCCTGCTCCCGGGATCCCCTGTGTGTCATTTGGATGCACAGGGACGATCCCGGGATATAGGCCTGGTCTAGCTATGGCCAGACAGACAGTGAACGAGAGGAGTCAATTCATGTTTTACCACAGCTGAGGGACTTTGCATTTACCAATATCTGGGACTGTTTGTCCTATGTCAGCCCTTATTCAAGTTAAAATCTGGTATATTACAGTGCTGTGGTTGCTTATGGAAAATCATGGAGAACCCTAGTTGGCAAACCAACAGGACCAGTCCTGGTGTCATGCTGCAATAGGCTCATATTTGATATACTTCACTGCATTCTTTGCTGCAGGCTTCCCCAATCTAGTGCTCCCCAGATGTGGACTGCAACTCCTATGATCCCCAGTTAGCATGGCTGTGCTTGCTGGGGTATAGAGAGTTGTAGCCCAAAATATCTGGAGGGCATCAGGTTGGAGAAGGCAGTTATACTGGAATCAATTACAACCAACCAGAAATGTGGTTAGAATCATAGAATCATAGAATAGCAGAGTTGGAAGGGGCCTACAAGGCCATCGAGTCCAACCCCCTGCTCAATGCATTAGATGGGATAGGTAGAGAGTTCATAGACAAATGTTTGCTTACCCCAGCCCCATGCCTTCCTTGGGTTTTTTTTTAAAAAATCCAGACTTTCAGTTTCTTCAGCTGAAGGTTTCTTAGGTCAATGAAAGTTTTAGATTTCTGATATTTTGTGAAGAGGTGTTCTTAGGCTGCATTTCCCAAATACATAGTACTTCTGAGGCAAACGGTCACCCCCACCCTTGCCCTAGTGACTGGCATAGCTATATAGTCCTCTCCCACTTAGTATGCACATTTCATCTTAAAATAGTCTTAACATTTTTATCTTAAATTTTGCCATAGGACTTAGTGAGGGCCACCAATTTGGATGGCTTTAAAAGGGGATTAGACAGGAGAGGGCTCTCAATGGCTAGAAGTCCTGATGGCTATATCCTACTTCCAGTATCAGAGGCAATATGCCTGTATACACCAGTTGCTGAGGAACATGGGCAGATGGGGGGCTGTTGCACTCACGGCCTGCTTGTGAGTTTCCCGTGGGCAGTTTGCTGAACAACGTGTGAACAGAGTGCAGGTCTAGATGGACCCTTGGTTTGATCCAACATGGCTCTTACGTTCTTATGTGCTGTGCATTAATTACATGCAAATTCCTTGGATAATGGCAATTTAGGTGTTGTTTTTTGCTGTAAGGGGAGCCTGGCTTCAAAGGTTACATAGCCCCAGTTTAGCACTTCTTCCTGAAGTGCAACTGAGGCACTTTCATCCCTTCAGGGCGGCTCTCACTTGCCGAAAGCCTTCCAGAGAATGGGCCTTCTAGAGCATGGGTCCCCCCAGCGTCAGGGACGCCATCTGAAGAACTATCAGGAGGCATCCCACCTTAAACAGGTCTCCCTTCAGGACAAGTGGAGCAGAGCCAGTCTGGCTGTGCAAAAGGCTGGGCTTGGTCTGTGCTGTAGGGTGTTACTGGTCTCGCTCGCTGGGGTTTCCTCCTGAGCCAGGTGGTGAGTAGCTGCTCCTTTGGGAGGGAGGAGGTGTGGCTGCCACCTCCGCTTCCCCTTTCCATCTACCTAGCCTCCCATACTCTCTGGGCAAGCCCCTTTTCCAGGGATGGAGCCGGGTGTGGTGGGAGTTGCTGCCTCCCCCATGCTGCCCACTTGAGGCCTGGCCCAGCAGGATGGAGAGATGCCACCACACCCTGTGCATGTCTTCATAGCTGTTGCAGTCCCTTGCTTCTGCAGCGGCTCCTGATGATAGGGAGTGGTTCACATCACACACACGCCACACATGCTGAAAGCATGCCTAGGGGGAAGGGGGATGCAGCAGCTGGCACCACCTCCTCTGACCGTGCCTTTGCTGGCCAAACCTATATGCTGGCCGACACGCACGTGAGGTGGAATGGAGGAAGAGTGGATACGTCCATCCACATACTGTCAAACAGGCAGTGTGCGCACACCGTTGGCTGTGGGCAGAGCTAGCCAGTGCAATGGCCTCATGAGTTTTCAATGGCCTGGTTAGCTTAACCATGTTCAGCTGTGGTTAACACTAACCACATGTGGAATGCTTGCAGGCAACACTTTTAACCCTTTTGTGCTTAAGTTTTCCTTAGTGAGCCTAACCACAATGTGGTTAACGGGGCAGATGGTTAGGAAAAACGTGTGTCAGACGACACCGTAAACCGTGGTTAAGCATTCCGTTAACCATTTTGTGGTTAAGCAGCATGGTTTAGCGTGTTGTCTGAATGGGGTCAGTGTGTGTGTTTGGAGGTAAACCCCATTAGTCTTTCAAAACTGCAGAACCATAATGGCCCAGACAGTCCAACTGAGGCCAGTGGTGTAGAAGTGCGCAGGTACTCATCATGAGAGTTCCCATAACCACACCACCAAGGAGAGTCCAAAAATGCAGGCAGCTGTGCTGATACATGTGTATCATATATGTGTGCACCTCACAACAATATATTGTTGCTGGGAAAATCCATCTTTCCCCCCAGCTACTGTAAACTCAGAGGGAAGAGGGAATTCTGAGGTGGGCAGCAGATGATGTCGTCGCCCCTGCTAATCAGGAAGTCCCAGTGCTTCGGCCCTGTGAGGCCTGGCTCTACTACGCCACTGACTGAGGCTACACTATGGAGTTTGACATCAGCATCAGGAGGAAGAATGAGTGACACCGTTCACCTGCCACACATATAAAGTATTTCCCAGAAGATCCTGCTTTAAGAAATAAGGAAAGATGAAAATGCTTTCTTTGCAAATATAGATAAAACACACATTTATATTCATCACTGTGACATCAAGTGACGAGTTGCTTGAGTGAAACATCCACCACAGACGAGACACCACGGACAGCCCATATCATTCAGCTAATACCTTCCAATGGAAGCAGTTCACACAGTCAACTTCGAGTCAGGAAATGGCCTGTTACCACTGAGTGATGAGACAATGATGGGTGTTCATGTATGAATCAGAACTATGAATATCCTTATGTCAGAGCAATAAGGCCAAGGATGTCCACATCTGTAAGCTCTCAGTGGGAAGTCTCTGGGGCATTGGGCCAACGCCACAGTCAAGAATGGTAATACTCTGTGTAATACTCTTTCCTGTCACCTTGATTGCAGCCGCTCGTTCCTAACCAATCATGCAAAGGCAGCATCACATTTACAATGTCACACTTGCAACGGGTAACAAAATAAGACGGGGGAAACTCAAAATGTGATGGGACAAACTCAGTATCACATCATCAGCAATTTACATTGTGTGGTGCTTTCCCAAAGGATTGCACGGAGAACACAGTAGGAAGCTGATTGCTAATGATCTGCAATAAAAGGGTGAGATTGTGCCATCTCATTGCATTATACATGGCAAATGTAACTTCTCAAGAACACATATTTTGCAAAAGCTCTTTCCATCACGGTTCATTTCTGGAGCCACTAGTCCAGGAATGACTCATTTCTCTTAGGACGCAAACCTGTGCACACTGGCTAAAGATTGCTATGAACTGGAGGTCTTTTTTCTGTCTAAACATAGTTAGCACTATTTATTTATTTATTTATTATGGGTTTGTTGTGATGTTCAGCTGCCTTATGTGATACACATACATACACAAAGTTATTGGTTATATTATGTATAAGGTTCAGGAAATAAATAGGCCTCAAGGTACTTACAATTAGTAGAGGGGGGTTGAATGCCTGAGTGCTGATTGGATGGTGGAAGGGGGAGTGCTTTGATTGGTTGTGAAAGAGTGGGAGGAGCTAGAGAAAAGTATCTATATATACCCTATTTCTTCGATTCTAAGACACACTTTTTCTCCCATATAAACATCTCTAAAAATGGGGTGTGTTTTAGAATTGTGGGTGCATCTTAGGTGTTTTTTTTTTCTGTTGGTGGTGCTGAAATTAGTGTGCGTCTTACAATCAATGGCGTCTTACAATCGAAGAAATACGGTAGTTAAGGGAGTGAGAGGGGGAGTGTGTGGGTTAGAATTCTGTGAAGTGAAGGTGGAAGTGAGGTAGAGAGAAGTGGATGATTTTAGTAGCCTACAGTATAGTGGAACCTAGTAATAAAGAAGTGACTGAAACCAATACGCTTTGAGCCTTGTAACCATATGCATTTGAACTGAGGAAACTAATAAGCTTATGTACACACACTTACTTGAGTTAATAAATTACAATTATATTTACAACCAACTGGTGTGGTCTGTGGAGGTGTCTAAGGAGAAAACGATAAATGGTGGCAGCAGAATGAGAAACTGAGGGCTGTGGAGCCTGAAGAAGAGGCGAGACAGGAGCAGTAGACCTAAACCCTCACACACGTCATTAGCACAAGGGGGGGGGGTTTGAAGTGGTCCTGGGTGCTAGTGGCATGGAGTCCTGTCAGGTGCTTGTGGGTGTCTCAGGTGAAGTTGAGATGACGCAGGGGGGCAGGACGCGTCACAGTTAGATCCTGATTTACAATGGATCTGATGGAGGTGGATTCCCCCACTCCTCTCCTTCCCATGGCAGCCCCTCCAGGCCCCTGAAAATGCTACACAGAGAGTCAGAAGACCCTACTGCATGGGGTGAGCTGTGGTGCATTGAAGAGGGGGATCCCCAAAATTCAGGCAGAGGCCTTCCTCTCATACAAGGCAGATCCTGCATCCAACCTTGTATTTCTAGACTGTAGTAGTTTTCAACCCACAGTTCCCAAGGTAGTGTATATAAAACCAAAAATACACTAGCACAGTGATGCTACATTAGTTCACTAGAATAGTATTAACTATAATAGTTAAAACAACAATGGCAGTTGGAGTGACACAGGTAAAGCACGGGGCAATTTAGTTAACAAAAATGCAGGGCTGGTCTATACGCTCTCTATACTCAGTCGTGGCTGCACAATCACACTCCATTGTTTACGTGATGCAGTTGGCGACTCACAGCCACATCATGCTATGCCCTGCGAAGCTGCACTTTTTTGATGTGTCATTTTACATGACTTTTTACATGGCTCTAATGTCACCACAGTTGTTTGTGCGTCTGTCGGTGGTGGCTTCCGTTTGGATTAAGTTAGGGGGCAGATCCCACTGCGGGGCAGGTGCGTGAATACAGGGCAGGGGCCAGGCTCAACAAGCCCCAGGTGAGTGTTTAATAATGGTTGCTATGGCAATATTGAAGTTTTGTGTAAGGACAGTTATTATGCATAACACATAAATGTAGTGTAACTAAGAATGTAGTGACTGAATTTGCTTTGCTTTCCCCCCTCCTCCTCCCTCCCAATCCCCTTTCCTTTTGTGTCATGTTTTTTAGATTGTAAGCCTATAGGCAGGGACTGTCAAGAAATATTTTTGTAAGCCGCCGTGAGAGCCTTTTTTGGCTGAAAATGCTTAAATAAATAAATAAATCCAATGAACTGCAGCAACACAGATGCACAGCTACAGGGTTTTCAAAACTACAATGTTGCACAGAGTTGCCAAAAAAGAAAAAGAAAAAAAAGAATGGTTTTCACAGTTTTCAGTCCCTTGATATTTGCTGCCCATTAATGGCGCTGCGAATGTGCCTGGCTGGATAGTCTGTGCTCACTCCTGTCACATAACTCTACTGATGCCACTTCTCAGCAACAACGCCTCAGAGTTTTCAGGGAACCAGTAAGCAAAGTGCCGTTGTATATGTAGATGCTCTCGCAGACTCTCATCTCTTCTCCAAAAGCACAACTAGTGTGATATATTTCCCTTTGATACATCGTGAAGGAGTGCAGCTTCCAACGCAGAAAGGAATCCCAAGACACTGGGGCGACCACCCTAAAAGCCCTGTTCCTCGTTGAAGACAACCAAATGTGAGTAAGGGGGCAATCCTATGGAGAGGGTGATCAGCCTCTGCGCTCCAGCCACTCTGCACTTTTGGCTAGATGGGCTATTTTGCCTGTGTAGCCGGGAAGCTTTGGAACGGGAGGGAGGGTGGCTGCGTGTGCTTCAGAAGCTGCATAAAGTGGCTTCCACAGTCTCCTCCCCTCCCCTCCCCTGGGACTGCCCCCCTTCCCCTGTCTCAGCACTCCTTTCTGAGCACAGAGATGTACTTGGCATGGAAAGAACCACACCTGCTACAAGGGGAGGGGAGTGCCGTTTCTGGGCTGCAAGGTCAGAGCCCTGGTTCCCACCTCGGATCCCCAAAATTGAAATATGTAGGGGACATAGGATTGTGCCCTAATTGTTATTTGGAACAGGTATTCATTGGTGGTTTGTTTTTTTTTTTACTTGGGGAATATACTCTGAGGTCTTGACCACTTAGGGCTTTTTTAAAAAAACCTCCACTCCTTTGCACCATTGCGTTGGTGCATAAACTTAATGGATAAAAAAAGAGGAAGGAAAGTTGTTGATGAACTGAAACTGTGCCTAGATAGCCAAATTAATGCGGTTTAAGATGATACATTTGCCTCACAGAAAGCGAGATTTATATCAAGTCTGCACCGCAATAATTGGCTACATGTGTCACAGGAGGAGTACATGCGAATTCCAGAAAATGCATTTTTTAACTGCACCAGCATTGGAAGACGCCTCCAGCTAGACTGGGCCAAGGTCAGAGGCAACGTAATTAAGCCAGATTAGGAAGGGACAACTAATCTACACCAAAGAACTGATAAAACAAGATGAACGCCACTCAACGTCAAAATGCCAATGGGGCGGGGGAGAACAAACCTTCCAAGATGGAGAGTTCCACAGTCTGGGTGCCACAGTTGAGAAGACCCCATCCTGTATACCCACTAGCTATACTTCTGACAGTGATGGGACATGGAGCAAAGTCTCCACTGAAAGCCTCAGTGGTCAGGCAGGATCATGTGAAAGGAGTCAGTCCTTTTATCACCCCTTAGTTCTTTTTATTATTCCATTGTGCCTACAATATTTAATTTTTCTCTGAATTATTCAACTGTTGGTGGCAGCGAGAAAGCAATTTTTGAATGCTCTCCCATTTAAAATATATACATTAAAACTCTGAAACTATAAAACTAGTATCTCAGGGAGAAAGGTTCTAGGCCAGACTTTTAACTATTGAGAAGCTTTTCTATTTGTAGGGAAGTGTTCCCTTTTTAAAAAAACAACCCATCGAGAAATATTCAAAAATTGTTTCTTTTACCTGCAATACACTAAAATGATACTGTCCATCCTACCATCTTATTCTGCTGCATGTCTGGACCAGGCCCAAGAGATGTACATATGGAGCAGAACAGGAAATGCAGGAGACTGCCTTAATAGTTGTCCAAACTAATTGTCCAAACATCTTCTGCTACCTGATCCATTTAAATTTGTTCAACACTGAGCTAAGGTCTCCCCCACACAAAACCACCACCAGAAACGATTTCAAGTTCCACCAAGATTTGAACTAGTATCACTGGGTTCTGAATACAGACTGCTAACTAGTGGTATTAAACCTTAGGCTTGTGGGCTAAATAGGGCCCACCTGAGGTTCCAAACCAGTCTTGCCACATTCACCAGTTAGCCACACCCCTTTTCTCTGCTCCCCCCCATCCCCCCCAAACTGCCAATTGTTTGGCTATTTCCCAACTTTTGTGCAGGGTCCCCCCCCCCACATGCAAATTGGTTAAAATTCCTCCCCTAAAAATTAGTAAGTGCAGTAAGAGCTTTAGGCTAAACTGGTCCCTCCCCCTTGCCTTCAAATACATCCACCACTGGAATGTGGTCCCCAAGAATTTCTCTGAAATAGAATTTGGCCCTCAGGCTGAAAGAGATTCAACACTTCTGTATTACACCACAGAACCACCCTGAATGAGGGCTACATTTTTGATGGTGAAGAGCGATTACGCCTTTCCCAAACAAGACAGGGGCCGGTTTGGGAGACTACTACATTACTATATAATCAGGTAGCTATTTATCAAGGAGCAACTTTTCACATCACAAACTCACTACAAAGACTTCCAATCTTGAACCAGATATTCCATTCCTGTCACTATTTTTATTTTATTTTTAGTCCTAATCCGCCCTTCCCTAATCTCGGCCCCTGAAATGATTAAAATGCCAAGATTACAAACCTGAACCAAAAAGTGGGTATATTATCCCTCACAAGTTCTTTGTACATTATCCATTGAACAAATTAAAACATTATCAGTTTATCTGGTTAAAGCTAAATCAAGTCTTTTCTGTCCACTTCTAAGGATGGAATGCAATTACATTAACAATATCATAAACAAATATTTTAAAAATGTATATTCACCTTTATTAGGAACAATCAAATACGCAAAAAACTTTGGGCAAGTTTTTGAGATCTCCAGATCTCTTCATCAGGCACAAGGTTAGAATGAGCGGGGGAAGGTTGACTCGATGTTAAAGTCATGCAGTCTGCATGGTTGGAATCTTAAAATGCAGTATAGGAGGAGACTCAAACTTAAATAGGTTAGATTCAATTACTAGATCTACACTACTGCTTTAAAGCAGTATTGAAGTGCACTGAGAACTGTTGGGGCACAATCTACATTCCACATACTGCTTTTATAGTGTCGTTTCCTGCTTTTTATTCCACATTTGTAATAATTTAACACAAGGACTGCGTTCGGAAGACAAGATAACCAACGGTGGGTTAAATAGTCAACGGTGGGTCGGAACTTATTCACATCACGGTTGATATTTTTGTTCCAGCAGGCCTTTGGAGAATAATCTGGCCCTCCATCTATGTTAATGTCTTATAATTTTGTTGGGTATTTTAAACGTTTATGGTTTTGTTCCCATCCCCCCCAATGTATGTTTTAAACTTTGTAAGGCCGCCTTGAGGCCCAGCATTGGGCAAAAGGCGGGATACAAATAAATATAATAATAATAATAATAATAATAATAATAATATTGACCAATATATATTTGTCTTAACAGTTCACTTTTTTTAACTAATTGTCTAAGCATCTCAGGCAAATTTCAGTTGACGGCAACTGTAGCACATTGGTATCTAGTTTCAACAAATTTGGGCCCTGGGCCATTTTCAGGGATAGGAGGTGGAAAACAGAGTCTATTTTCCTCATCTCACTTCTCACCCCCACCGTTGTCCAGCTGCACCTCTCATTCCCTCCCTCCTGGCAGACAGGGGGTGGGTGCATAAAGTTTGGGTGCATCCCAGAATCCTTTGCACCACACTGAGTGCACAGGTGCAGAAGGTCTCCATGCATTGCATGGGGCAACTATTTATTTATTTATTACATTTTTGTACCGCCCAATAGCCGAAGCTCTCTGGGCGGTTCACAAAAATTAAAACCATGAAGAGCATAAAAACAACCAATAAATTTAAAACACAAATACAAAATACAATATAAAAAGCACAACCAGAATAAAACCACACAGCAAAAATTAATATAGGTTAAAATATGAGATTAAAACAGCAAAGTTTAAATTTAAGTTAAATTAGGTGTTAAAATACTGAGAAAATAAAAAGGTCTTCAGCTGGCGATGGAAAGAAAACAATGTAGGTGCCAAGTGAACCTCTCTGGGGAGCTCGTTCCACAGCCGGGGTGCCACAGCAGAGAAAGCCCTCCTCCTAGTAGCCACCTGCCTCACTTCCTTTGGCAGGGGCTAGGAAATAGCACACAACTCTTTTACACACTGCTTTTGGTCAAGTCATTGCCCTGCATGTAGTGATGGACACCAATTTGGATGGCTTTAAAAAGAGATTAGAGAAATTCATGGAAGGTAAGGCAAAGAATGGCTATAACTCATGATGGCTATATATTACTTCTGGTATTAGAGGCATTATACCTCTGTATATACCAGTTGCTGGGGAACATGAGCCAGAGGGTGCTGTTGCACTCATGTTCTGCTTGTGGGCTTCCCACAGGCAGCTTGTGGGCCACTGTGTGAACAGAATGCCTGACTAGATGGACCTTTGGTCCGATTCAGCCTGGCTCTTCTTACATTAACACCTCTACAGATATGCCAAGAACACTGTTGTACCCTCCAACTTCATATGCAAATATGAGCAAACAGGACATGCACAGATGTTATGGGGGAGAGCAAAGGCAAACATGGAAAACCATCTTAATGAAATGCATGTGTTGCCCTTCAAGCTTTCTCAAAAGAAGCAGAATTTCTGTGACAAAATATATGCAATCACAACAGTTTCAGAAAGGTGTTTTGTTTTGTTTTTAATTTTATGGGTCTAATTCTAGCTTATGATTTGGTCTTGTCTACAGGAAAAAAAAACCACGCCACAAACCCACTTTCCCTTATTAAATATTATATTCTGTGTATGCATCACTTGTGATAATATCTTTATAATTAAAAGGCTTAAGAGTGAAATTTGTTCATTACCTAGGGACTGGCATTCTGTAGAATTCCTACTTGCGGAACGGGTAAAGCACTGGGAATGACACCGCCTGCCAGCTTGCCACATCATCTTTTGAAATGTGAGAATTTAGCTCAGTCTCAAACCCCTGCACAGACCAGATTTGGACATGGCATCAGCCCTGTTTAAACGTTTGCTTCCACATGTTCCCAGGAGGTGTGGAGGGAGGAGGTGTGCACTAGCCTCGCCCTCAACACCCTTGCCTTCACAAGCTGCAACCTTGGCCTTTCATGTATTGAGCAGAAGGTCTGAAGGGGGGTACCTTCTTGCCTTTGGCTGAAAGTTCTTAGAATCAACCACAGGATTGAGAACCCCTGTGTGACTGGGATTACCAATCATGTTTCAGCACCTTCAGCCGAACACATGGAAGTTCCTCTTTCAAACCTTCCCATTCGACATGTGAAGGACTGAGGTTGCCGCAAAAGGAGCTACCCTTCCACCCTTCCTACTATATGTTATTGGTGAACGCCTGAAGTGGACTAGTGAGTAAAGAGGAAGTGTGAGTTCCTCATGCTTCCTGTTTCTTTACAGAAGTCCCATTTTAACAGTGCATCTATACACCTTTAAATATGGTACATTTGGAAGGACAATACTGATGATCGAGTTACTCTTGCGTAGGGCTGTCCATTGCTGGGAAATCCAGGTGTGGTTTTTTTTTGACTTGGAGTTCTTTTTTTAATTTTTTTTTTATTGCTTTTCCACATTACTTAAACATACATCATTACAATAAAAAAACAACAACAACAACATACTACATACATGTTGAATAAATGTTGATTACAGAGTATCATATCATAACATAATCAATCTTAACTTATAAGTGCACCCCCCACCTCGGGATCTCATTCCTGATTGACTTGGAGTTCTGAGGTATGTACAATTAGCTTTGTGTTTGTCAACTGAGCTGCGGCCTTTTACCCAAACTCTTGGGGAAATTTTTTTGTGCATTTTTCATGGGTTCTGCAATTTGCACATATTACAGTAGAATTTGCATAAATTGCTCAGAAAGTTGCGCAAAATGCCCCCAAATCCGCCAACAAGTCAGGTGCTGCAGCAGAAACTGAAATGAAGTCCAAGGGCCCAGACGTAGGAAAACACACCGAATTCCACTCCACTCCACCCCACCCCACCCCACCCCTGGATTTCTCTAGTGAGTTGTTAAGAGGGGTTGTTTCTAAAGGCAACAGAGATGACCAAACTACTCTGGGATGAATTGGCTGTGTGGTTGTCTGTAAGGGTTACCTGTCTTATCTAAACCACCCAGCAGATGCAAAATTCAATTTGCAGTGAGATGAAGGTAGACCATAACAATCCTCATGACCTGAGTAGATTTTAACAGTTAAAGTCTTGAATATGCAAACCAAATCCAAAATTCTATATAATTTGCTCATTCCAGAGAAATAATGACCGAACTTAGATAACAATATTGGCAACGTCCATTTTGGCTGTAGACAAGACGCAGCAAGCAAAAGCAGAGAAATTCTGAGTGTGATGCCGTGCTGATTTCTCTCCATATACAGTGCAACATTATGAATACAGAACCTACAAATATACTAAGCACTTTAACAAATGGATAAAAAACAAAAACAAAGTTCAAAAACCCAAAATGGCTTACAATCCAAAAAACAGCCAAGAGACAAAAGGAAGAGAAAAGAAGCATAAGGAAAATTAATATGCTAAAATTAGTTGATCTCAGTGTTCATTTTAAAAGATTTCTGGAATGGCAATAGGGGGAGGTGGGAGGAAGGAAGGATCTATGACAGCTTTCCCCAAGCTCTTAGATCATAGAATCATAGAATCATAGAATAGCAGAGTTGGAAGGGGCCTACAAGGCCATCGAGTCCAACCCCCTGCTCAATGCAGGAATCCACCCTAAAGCATCAACAAAGGCAACTTGACACTTTCACAGAGAAGGTTTAAAATGGCCCTTTCTTCAACCCATTTGTAATGCTTATATAAAACCTACAGTTGTCTAAAATGCTCATTAGCATTACAAATGCCTCTCTGCTTTTTCTTCCACATTAACAAAACCCAATTAGCATAACTAATAGTCTGAAAAGTGATTTAGGTCTCACAGCAGATACACTATAAATTTAACAGAAACACTTCAAAACTGGAACGTCACATTATTTGGGAATTATTGCTTATTTCATTTCATTCCATTTTTATGCAACCTCACAGCCAAAGCTCTCTGGGTGGTTTACAAATATTATACAATGCATTCAAATCTCTTGCTATTATCAAAGGTTAATGGACAAATCTAAAACAACACTTGGACTAAGCTGAACTTATATAATCCAAACCATTATTTGAAACTATTTTGCTGAACCAGAACAAGAACAATCTTAACTTTAAAAGATGAAAGCTGCAACACTATACCCAATTACCTGGGAGTCACCTCCATTGAATTCAGTGGGGCTTACTTCTGAGTAGACATACATAAAATTACACTGCCGCTTACCTGTTCAGAAAAATAAGCTTTGATAGAAAAACCACAGAACGTTTGTTGAGGTAGTAAGTATACGTGTTGGAGTGAATCACCATCATCTGAGAGGAAAAACAACAACACACATTTTAGGTTTGTTTAGTCTTCTGTACTCAGCCATCTTCCATGACTGGAAAGGAGCAGGAAGGACGAAGGTACATCTAGGAGTGAGGATATTACCCCAACATTAATATCACTCCACTGGCTGCCAATTAGTTTCTGGGCAAAATGCAAAGTGTTGGTCAAGCCCTACATGGCTTGGGTCCAGGTTACCTGCGGGATCGCCTTCTCCTGTACAATCCGCCCCACACACTCAGGTCCTCTGGAAAGGGTTGACTCCAGTCAGCCACAACTAGGCTGGCAACTGTTACCCAGAGGACCTTTTCTTCTGCCGCCCTCAGACTGTGGAATGGCCTGCCAGAGGAGATTCGTCAACTTAACACTCTCTCCAAGTTTAAGACAGCTATAAAGACTAGCCTCTTCCGGCAGGCCTACCCAGATGAATTTTAAAATGTCTTGATTGTTTTTTGATATTGTATTGGCTTTGTATGTTATTTTAATTCATTTTATGTATTTGCTTTATATTGTATTGTTGTACTAATCTTGTTCCCTGCCTCCATCCAAAGGGAGAGGCAGGTAAGAAATAATTATATTTGTTGTTATTTATTATTATTATTATTATTATTATTATTATTATTATTAGCTGTAATCTACTCTAGCAAATTGGGAAGACAGCCTGGTGGAGGCTGTGGCAGAGTGCTTCTCTCCCAAACTGTGATGAGCAGCCAGCCTCTGTTGCTATGAAAGGTGTTGGTAAAACCATTTCTTTCCAACCTTTTGCCCAAGGCCAGCATGAGGAAGTGGACTAGTAGGGCGACTGCCAAGGCCCAATATCCTAGCATGGGTCCCACTGGCAAGGGCCCCTAAGACTCCCTCGTTCGTTCGTTTCCTCACACATCTATATCATCTAGTAATCAAGCTCTCTAGGTTGCTCACAACATAATAAAACCTTTAACATACAAAATTTTTTGAACAGTTAAAAACAATTAACAATAAAACTACCAGGACTCCATAAAAATAAAAAAATAAAAAAATATTTATTTGTTTATTTATTTATTGCATTTTATACCACTCAATAGCCAAAGCTCTCTGGGCGGTTTACAAAAATTAAAACCATAAAAGCCATTCAAAATATAAAACAAACAGTAAAAGCATAATATAAAATACAATATAAAAACACACAAATATAGGGCTGTATACAGAGGATACTCTTATGGCAGGAGAAGACTCTTCACAGCCCTGCTATTTTGACATTCTGTTACTTGCAGTTCTATTCATTTCGCAAGTGTACGGCCTGCTTTTCAACCGTTGTTCTCCAAGCAGGTTGCAGTTAAAAGAAAAATACAATACCAATAAAATTACAACAAATAACATTAAAAAGGCCCTTTGTTCACCTGCCTCTTTCTCTGGCCCAGATGGTGGTAGTGTGAAGGAGCAGTAAATGCTACTACCTGCTTGCTCCTCCGCCTAGCAAGTAAGCAGGTGGGAGCAATAATGTGGAGGAGCTAGTACCACCTGAGTCTTGCCCAAGGCAAAACCTGCAGCCAGAACTGCTCTGACCTAAGGGTCAGTTTATACATGGGCCTTAGTTAGGGTGACCATATGAAAAGAAGGACAGGGCTCCTGTATCTTTAACAGTTGCATAGAAAAGGGAATTTCAGCAGGTGTCATTTGTATATATGGAGAACCTGGTGAAATTCCCTCTTCATCACAACGGTTAAAGCTGCAGGAGCTATACTAGAGTGACCAGATTTAAAAGAGGGCAGGGCACTTGCAGCTTTAACTGTTGTGATGATGAACAGGGCTCTGGGAAGTTAGAAGGCCACAACCATAGAGATGGCAGCCTAGAGTGTTGCCCACACTTTACCCGTTGTGGATTTTTTGAGCAGGGGGTTGGACTCGATGGCCTTGTAGGCCCCTTCCAACTCTGCTATTCTATTATTCTATGGTCGCATAGCCATTTTTGTTGTATTTTTGGAACAAAGTGGCTATCAGGAGCCTGTTCTCACCATGAAGGATGCTGATATGTGGGTTAATCGCACAAAGGTATGTGGCCTAACTATGGAGGGGTGAGTAGGTAGTGGAGCCACGTAGTTCTGTGTTCATGTGCTGGGCCTGCTTGCAGCGGTTCCCCTAACCATCTCATCTCCATAGTTGCCCTAATCATCCCCTCCTCACATGTGTGAATGGTACCTAAGACCATCCTTGTTGATATAACAGGGAATGGGACCTAGGCCATCCTTGTTGATGTAACAGTGAATTCCCTAGGCTCCGTTTCTGGTTGTTAGTCATGCACAGTCCCAGGCAGGATCTACACTACTGTTTTTTAGTGGTTTATAACAGTATTGACAACAGTTGAGGCCCAGGATACATTGCTTATATGCCTTACAGGATATATTGCTTATATGCAACCTGGGCATGGCAAGGCTATTGTGGGTGGGGGTGGGAGATGAGGCATGGCCTCCCCATAGTGCCACTGGAGCGGGAATCAGAGCCCATTGATTGGCTTTCACCCCTCCCTTCCTCCTCTTTGAAGCAGAGCTCCCTCCCTTCCTCTCTCCCTGTAGGCAATGTGTGCTTGCTGGTAGTCCTTTAGGGGGGCCAAGTAGGATTTTTTTGCTCATAATCTTTCATTAGTTAAGGGTTTTTCACCTACTTCATACTGTAAGACAGTCGGGGAGAAATAATTAGGTTTATTTGGCATTAGTAACAATTTGGTCACATTTGCTGATAGGCAGGTATGTGCGGGCATCTTGAGCGGGTTAGGGTCGGGGAGCATTCAGAGGCCCCATTGCAGTGATCTGTAATGCCTGAGGCTCCCCAGCTGTGAGCCCCATGGCCCAGCTGGCCGTGATAAAGGTTATTTTTTTCTTTAAAACATTTGTATTCCGCCCTATATCATTAAGATCTCAGGGCGGCGTACAGATAAAAGCATACAGTATAAAACAATAAATATACGCAGCTAAAAACAAATTAAACCATGAACCAAGTTAAAACAATATATAATTTAAAAACAGTAAAAACAATTAAAACAGTTAAAACATAGTGCCATCTTAGTGAATTTAACCATTAACAGCTTTGTTAAAAAGCCATGTTTTTACTTGGCGTCGAAATGAAACCAGTGTTGGCGCCAGTTGAGCCTCCAAGGGGAGGGCATTCCACAGTCGGGGTGCCACAACAGAGGAAGCCCTCTCCCTTGTCCCATCATAGCTTAGGGTTACCTTTAAGGCCAACCTTCCTCACTGACTCAGAGCCCCAAGGCATGAGGAGCGGTTGACACAGAAGGCCTCCCAACCCCAAAAGAGGAAGCCTGGGAGATGGCGAACGTTGAGGCACCACTCTCAGGCTGCTAATGTCTCGCCCGATAAAACAACGTCAGGAGGCCAGGGCCGGATCTACGCTAGTCTTATAACGCTGCTAGTGTCCCTTTCTAACGTGGTTCTCTGTATCGTTTCTCTGTATCACGGGACACACTAGCGTGACTTACGTTTCGCTGCAACGGAACTTCAGGGCACATTGTTCAATTGTTTCTGTTGTTCTCCCTCTTCTGTGAGAGCTGCTGGGTTTGCTCCACCCACTGCCTGCTGCATTCCTAGCCGGAAGGGAAATAGTCATAAGCACACACAAACCCCCTCCCAAAACATCTTAACACAAGTCTTGGGGAATAGCCTGAATGCATAGGAGCCAGCCACTTTGCTGTAGCTAAGCAGGGCCAGGTGTGGTCAGAGTTTGGATGGGAGACCAAATTGAAAATTTTAAGCATAAGCCCTGCTGGTCATGAGTTTTGGACTTTGGACCCTTGTTAATTTTCCTGCAGGGAGCTACAGCGATCCTTTGAGCGCTCCTCAGCTCCTTTGCAAAGAGGGGGGAAATGTAAAAAAAAAGTCATAAAAAATCAACCGATGATTCAAATTTGGTATTTGAATTACTGTGCCAATTTTGGTGTCTTTATCTATAACGCTTACACGGATGTAAGCATTTGTTTAAAATCCTGCTCCTGTGCCCACAGCAGCGGCTGGATCGAATCTTTTGCAAAAGGAGCACAATTAACGCTGGATGCATGGGAGTACTTCACAATCAAAGCAGATTCCAAGGTGGAAAACTTCTGAGTCCTTTGCATGAAATTGTCAGTGATTGCACAGTATAACGCTAGTGTGATTTATCTGCTGTAGCAGATAAGATAGCAAACGGGGGGGGGGGGAGGAAGGAGAACAGGAAGTGGGCGGAGCAAACCCAGCAGCTCTGAGAAAGGGAGAGGAAAATTACCGGTAGAAGGAGGCACATGAATCTGTAGCCACGCTGGAACTAAGAAATAGAACCTGTAAGTGCAACTCATTTGCAACGTTGGAGACCCAGGGTCACATGATGCTGTGCGTCACAGTAACCCATTCAAAATGTTAGAATAACATCAGTGTAGATTCCCACAAGATTAGAGAAAATACCTGCTTAGGTTTTCCCTTTCTGCAGATTTATTAATAAATGTGTCCCTGTTTAAATCCCAATCTTGTGTCCGCCTTGTTAGTTCCCACACTCCACATTCCCCACAAACTAGTTTCAAACTGCTTTCAAAGTATTATATCCTGCTTGGTGTAGATTTTGGCAGTGCAGAATGCAAAAGCACACTAGTGAACAGGCTCTGAAGCAGGTAACTCCAAGAGACTAGAGGAGAAAGCTGCCGATATAAAGGGAGCTGGAGCCCTAAGAGCAGTGATGGCATTTGTAACACTTAAGCTAAACATCTTGTCATAAGATCTTAATGTCAAACTTAAAACCAGAATTAACATGTTTTCCCCATGTTCCTTGCAAATTTCTTTCCCCTCCTCGCATTCCAACATGTGTATATGTTGAAGGGTTTTCTGTCCAATGTGCTCATCTATCTAGTAAAGATAAGGATACAAAGTATAATCCACATTATCCTATATACAAATCATCATTGTAATGTGAATGTTGGTTTAGTTTTCCCATACGAACTGGAACGGAACATTTTATTTTCCTTTTATGTCCACTATGTTATTTACACTATGTAAGTATTTTCACACTATATGTTTAAACATAACAATACTTCTGTTGCATGAAAACAGGAATATAACCATTGCTATGTTTTATTTTAGCATATGTGGTTGTTTTAACAATGGGTAATAGTGTAGTAAATTTTCAAGTGTGGGCTTTCGTCAAGGCAGCCCCCCTAGCCATGCCCTCCAAGGAGAGTCCAAAAATACTGGCAGCCATGTTGATCAACAAACCAGTTCTAGCAGTTTTCATCTCCACCAGGAGATCTTTTTTTTAAAAAAATGTGAATGAGTCTTAATTGCCCATTCCAGACCAACAGGGGATCTACACTAGTCAAGTTAGAACGTGTCTTAACATTTTTAAGTGTGCATTTGGTAGTATTTCGCCACATGACGTTCAGTTTGTGACGTTTTATTGTTGGCTGTTCTCCGGTTTTTATTTTGAACTTCTCTGAAATAAGTCGTTCTATTTGGTATGATGTGGCTGATTTCATCGTATTAAATGGGTTTCCTGTAGTTCTTAATTAGCCAATCACGTTCCTGGGGGCATGTTTATGTAATTTCCGCGCCCAAAGTTGGAGCCGTTTTTTTTCTTTCAAGCCTCTTTTTGAAGCCATTTTTAGTTTCACTTTTAAGAGGCTGCAGGATCATTTGCAAGTGGAGGATTCTCGGAGAGAAGAGGAAGTGGGAGGGGAAATTGGCAGCCAGGGGGGAGAACAAACGGATTTCTTTTCTTAGTGTGGCCAAAAGGAATGCATTCCCACGGAAAGAGAAAAGTAAGTAAACATTTTAAAAACTGCTACGTTTTAAATCGTTCAAAAACAAATATACTAGTGTAGATCCCCTCCAAGCCACCCAAAATTACTTTGCATTACAATTGGGATTCCTCACAACAATATATTGTTGTTGAGAAAAGACATTCCCTCCCAGCTACTGGTCTGGTTCCCACATAAAGGAGAAGCCATCGAGGGTGAATTTCCCTGTGCGGCTTATTGTTGTGGCAGGGGCTGCCATTTTGAATATTCAGGGAGCCCCATAACTTCTTGTTACATGCAAAGCCAGCGAGAGTGACTTGTTGGGGTGGTTATATCTGAAGCCATAAAACCACCCCTGGGTTCTGCGTAGATTGTTCACCACCTCAACAAACCACCCTTGCTTGGTTCACATGTAACAAGAAGCTACGGTGTGTTCCCACCGCACCCCAAATATTCAAAACAGCACCTGCAATTGTGATGAGAAGCCCCACCGGAAATTCTCCCATGATGGCTTCTCTTTGTGTGTGAACCAGGTCCCTCTAAGGATTGTAGCTCTGCTCAGAGGGACCTAGAAAGCCTGAGAGGGGTGAGAGATGACATCATCACCCCTGCTAATCAAAATGTCCTGGGACTTTCATCCTGTGAGCCCTGGCTCACTACAACTTTGGCGATGGCGTATTTTATTATATTCACATGCGTTGTTGCAAACCATAAGTTTGTTTTAGCCTAAGTTGTAAACAAGGGAAAGCAAATCAGGTAAGAAAGGGGGGATCAATAAAGGCTGTTCTAGTTAACAATACAGCTTGCAGGATTTCCTTTTTCTCTTAATAATATGCTTGCACAAACACGTTCTCTGACAAATCAGGACCTTTAAATGCCAGCCCGTGACTGTGCAGGAAGGATGCTGCAATTTTTTCTTTTCTTCCAGTGATGTCTGTGGTACAGGATGCTTGTGCGGTCAGACATAACCACACTTTGTAATTGCCCTATTGGGTCACCTTTGTTTTTAAACATTTTCACATTATTATTTTAATGCCTCCCCCCACATACTACTGTTATAGTGTGACACAACCCTTGTCATTTAAAAAAATGTTTTATTTTTTCAAAGTTTAGTACCTTTTACAACTTTTACATCAATCCAGATTTTTTATTCTCATTCCCTACCCCACACAGGGGAAGGTATCAAATTACACAGAAGAACATTTTATAAGATTAAAGGTTTATTTACTACAAAGCTTATGTGGTTCAACACTAGTCATAAGATCTTTAGATTATGTTACTAGAACTCCATCATTTCCCCCCTCCAAAGTTTTCATGTTTTCAATCACTTTTCTAGGAACGCAGGAAGCTGCCTGATACAGAGTCAGACCTTTGGTCCTTCTAGATCAGTATTGTCTACACTGTCTGGCAACAAGTCCCTAGGGTGTCAGACCAGAAGGACCCAGCCCTCCCTGGACATCCCAGGGATTGAACCTGGGACCTTCTATATGCAAAGTAGGTGCTCTACCACTGAACAATGGCCCAACTTTTCAATGACCTTTTAAAATCCCCACATCCCAACCTTTTCAGGTTTCACACAGTTCTCCCCTCTGGGGCTGGCTCTCCCATGAGGCAGAGTGAATCCTTTGCTGAGGTGGTGGATCAGGAAGGGTCCCTATGTGTGTTGCTGATGCACCAGGACACTGAACAGGCATGAAATCTTGTGTTGCCACTTCTCTCTTCACTTTTAAAGTAGGTTTTGGATTCAACATTTTTTTCAACAGGAATCAGAGAGTTTAAAAATGGGTCTGTAGAGCAGTGGGCCATTTTTCTCAGAGTTTCGGCACCATCTTTTCTCTGACTGAAACTCCTCAGTTGCCCTAAACTAAGGGCTCATCTACACCAAGCAGGATATTCTCCTGTGAAAGCGGTATGAAAGCGGTATATAAAAGGCAGGAGCCACACTACTGCTTTTTAACGGTATTGAAGTGCACTGCAGGATCTACACTATTGCTTTATAGTGGTAATGAAGTGCACTGACAACTGTTGGGGCCCATTGATACATCTACACCAAGCAGGCTATAAAACTATGAAAGCAGTATGTGGTATGTGTCAATGGTCCCCAACAGTTGTGAGTGCACTTCAATACCACTACAAAGCAGTAGTGTGGCTCCTATACCACTTTTATACCACTTTCATAGTGGGATATCCTACTTGGTGTAGATGAGCCCTGAGAAAGTCTTACCGCTTTCATACCGCTATGACTACTGAGCAGCTCGCTTTGGTCATGCGACCTGCTGAACACAATCCGCACAATAACCATTCCAAGTCGGAGAAGAACTTCAGAAGGAAATATATCAGCCAAGCATCATAGGTGGCCCAGATTTGTATTATAAACCAGGTAATTATGAACGACTGTAAGCATTCATTGGATCGGGATATATTCATTGCTGCAAGGAGGCCTGACCCTGAAATGGCAGGTAAGGGAGATCCCACCCCACCAGGAATGTATAGTTCGTATTTATTGTGCCCCTACTCCATACTATTGTGATTTAATTCTGGACAAATGCATTTTTACATTTGTCCAGAGTTTATTATGCTGCAGCAGTTACCATGAAGAAATCATGTAGGCTGTGGCTGATGCTCAATTATGAGTTGGGTTGGGGGACCTTATTGAAATCTACAATAGGGTGACCATATGAAAAGGAGAACAGGGCTCTTGTATCTTTAAGAGTTGTATTGAAAAGGGAATTTCAGCAGGTGTCATTTGTATATATGGGGAACCTGGTGAAATTTCCTCTCCATCACCACAGCTAAAGCTGCAGGTGCCCTGCCCTCTTTTAAATCTGGTCACTCTAGTACAGCTCCTGCACTTTAACTGTGGTGATGACGAGTTCACCAGGTTCTCCATATATACAATTGACACCTGCTGAAATTCCCTTTTCTCTGCAACTGTTAAAGATACAGGAGCCCTGTCCTCCTTTTCATAGGGTCACCCTATGTTAGCACCTTATGATCCATGAAAGAGCAACTTTAAAAACATAAGAAGTGCAATGGTGGATCCGAAGAGGGTGCATCTGTTCCAGTATTCTGTTCACATAATGGCCCATCAGATGCCAGTGGGAAGCCCAGTAGCAGGGCATGAGTGCAACAGCACCCTCCTGTGCATGTCCCCCAGAAACTGGTGTAAATAGGCACACTGCCTCTGATACTAGAGGTAGTATACAGCCAGAAGGACTAGTAGCCAATCATCATTATCTTTGCTCATAAGAGACAGTGACTGGGTTTGGAAGACATACGGCAGCATGTCATGGTTTACTTGATGTGCCCCAGTGTCCATGGGTCCCACAGTGAATATGCACCCTCCTGCTTGGAGTTTATTGTGTCATGCAAACCCACTGAGCTTGGGTTATGCAAGGGTTAAACAATCCTCACATAAGCCCACAACAGACCATTCTGGGGTCTGACAGGTTAACTGACGTGTCCTGTGAACAGCCCCAGTGTTGTTTGGGTGGTGTCAAGGGGCCAGGGTGGCTTTGCAAAGAGGAAGGGTAATTTCTTCATTTTTTAAGAAATATATTTTTTATTTTCTACATTAATTAAACATACATTACAATAATAATAAAAAAAGAAAACATCAAACAACTACTACATACATATTGAATAAACGTTGAGTACATATATGTTGAACAGATAAGGGTAATTTCTTCAGAGTGGGTGTGGTTTCACTTATGTTTGGTAGTGGAAAATGGCAGAACTATGGGGCGAAGCTTGCATGGATGGAAGAAAAAGTCTGAACAAACCTGAAGGCAAGTTGGAGTAAGGGGACCTGCATTGGAGGGTCGATTGTGGAGATGGCCCAGTGAGGTCCAAGCTATGACTCTTATAGGTATCCACATCATGGCTGTTCAAAAGCCCAGTTCACATTGGATCCTGGCATCCTGTCCTTCCCTTCACCCTGCCAATTGGGAATGTGAGGTGGGATTTTGCCCTCTGGGAAAGGGTAATGCCGCTGCAAGGGTTCAGCTGTGACTGTCAGCTGCAGGAATGGGCGGCCTCAGGGGAATTCCAGTTTGTTCCGCCCCAGGATGACGTCATTGCCCATATAGGAGTTCCGAGACACCCTGCTGCTGTGCCAGGTCTGCCTAGTGTAGGGGGTGACTCCGCCACAGAATCTGCTGCTGTGTCTGACTTGGTGGTCCATCCTTTGAAAGCCCCTGCTTTAAGGGAAGGATGCCAGGTGAGGGGAACACAAAGATATTCTGTGCTGTAATATTCTTGAGCCATGATCTAGGGAAATCTATCTTCCAAAGCCACTCGAGAAATTTTTAGCTTCAGCTGTGCTGAGATCTATACTTCAGTAGAGCGTTCAGTGTTGTGGTAAGCCTTGATGACTGAATTTAGTTACTTACAAGGTATGCTTTGATGTTAAGTATTTAAAATATTGTAAGGTCTGATTCACAAGGCACTCATGATAGGTCCTTATTACCAGCATCATTAGCCTGGGTTAGAAATTAGCTTTTTTTACTTAAGGCGGTATGTGCTCTCTGCTCAGAAATCCAAACACCTGTGCCTCAACTAATTATCTAGTGAAACCATCAGCTCCTGATTTCGGGAACTAGCACATATCTGTCTTTTTCTTCTCCCCCCCCCCTTTTTTTGGAAAAGTCTTAGATTTGTGTTGTTCAGTGACAAAATAGACCATGCTCTTATTAAAATCTTTAGGGTGGGCAGAAAGACTCCTGCATGTCAACCAGCATTCCTGATCATTGGCCAGGCTGGCTGGGGCTTTTGGGAGCCACAGCCCAAAACATCTAGAGAAATACTTTCTGCCCACCCTAAGGAGTTTTTGTTTTTTTTTAAAGAAAAACACCACTGAACCTTCAGTGCTCTGTATTTTAGTAAGAGCACAGATGACCCACAAAGCTAATGCAACACCAAGAAAATATCCTTAGAATCTGATGTCTGCTCATTGGGCTGTGGTAAAAAAAAAGCATAGCTCAACTCGGCAATGAGAGATGTCACAGAGTTTCATAATTCCTTGGTTTGGAATACAAGTTATGATGACACCCGAGTTCTCCAGCTTGGATTTTAATAATCTGAAGTCAGGAAGAACTCTTTCCCTTCTATCTAGTCCACCTACCTGCCTATTTCCCTATTTCAGAGGTACCAATGGCCATGGGGCTCGCATGGAAGGAAGGAGTTCAGATTCACATCAATTCAATGGAACCCAGTAATACAATCCTTTCTCATAAAAAGAAATGGTTGGCAATTTGTCACAACACTATGGCCCGATTGGATTCCACCAGGAGAAGAGCCTTCAGCATGGTGGCCCCCTTTCTGTGGAACTGCCTGCCCCTGGAGGTCAGGCAGGCAGGCACCACCACTGTGCTGTTTCTGGCACCTCCTGAAAACAGTCTTATTCCAGGAAGCATTCCTTGACTGACAACCACAGTTTTTATTGGTGTTCTCTGTGTGTGTGTTTTAGTATAATAAATGGTGTTTTCATTTAGTATCTTTTACTGTTTTAATTCTTATTCCATGTTCACTGCTCTGGAATCTGTTTCAGATATGGAGCGATATACAAATTTTGAAAATAAACTAAAATGCACACTAATTACACATTGTTGGGGAGGGGGACCACATTATCTTAAATACAAAGAGGTGAAAGCACTCAACTATCATTATAGAAAGAGCCTGTGGAAAGGGGAGGTGAATGGGTATAGCTCCCGACCTTGCAGACCTAATTTTCCAGCTACCCCCGACCACACACCATAAGTGAGATACGGAAAACTGAACTCTGCTGTAGTTTGCTAAGCCATGCCTGGATTAGCTACTCCTCTAGCTCTTTACTGTACAGCTCGGGAACCCGACTTGGAATTTGGCACAACAAACCACACAAATCAAGCTTAATACATTAAATCATTACACAACCGTTTTACAGCCTTCAGTCTTTCATAACAGACGAGACAGTGGGCTTGATTCTTATCAGAAAGTGGGCACGGCTCCATCGACAGCAAGGGAATCACGCTCATTTGTATCAGCGAGACGCCTAGCTGAGGCTCATTTGCACAGAGCAGCAGAAATTGAAGTGTGAGTGTCATCTCCCTCTAAGCCTTAAGGAAATATGTTGAGTAGCATAGCATGTTTGAGCTGCACAGAGCTCCTCCCCAAGTATTTGAATGAAGCGTAGGGAGACTGCTGCTTAATGCTTCATCAGCGTTTCTGTGAGCAGGTTATGTTAGTACTTCCTCACTGTACTGATCTGGTTGGCATAATGCTCATTTTCTACACCTCTGCCTGGTGTGCAAGGCGTCTGGACCAACTTCTGAAAACTTAACAGATTTGTGATACGACTTTGCTTCTCTTAAAGGAGTGTATGCAACGCACCCATGTGCCTGCACACACGAGTGTTATTTTAAGGTGTTAATTCTTTAGAATGAGGTTTTTTTTAAAAAGAGTGGGGTGGGAGTACGTTTCAATGAAGTGCATAGACCTACTCTTGGAGCCTGGTGTCATAACAATATGACCCCATTATGGTAATGCTATACCCCTCTTGCACATTTACGCCTCGAAGCGCACACAATGACATATCTTGCAGTATTTTATAGCTTAAGGCCAAATTCGATTTTGGAGAAGTTCTCCAGGGCTCCATTCCAATGGTAGGCAGGGCCAAAGGCAAATGGGGAGGAGGCAAAGGGGGGAGGTCCCAAAATCCCAGCATAGTTTAGTTTTAAAAGCTCTTACTGCCAGCAACTCAGCCTCAGGAGAGGCTTTTCAAGCTTTTAAAATAGGGGGGACTCTTCCATGGACTCCTCAAAAGCCAGGAAAGCAACAAACAACCATTGCTTGGGGAAGGGATGGTGGCAGGGAAAGGGGTGTGGCCATCTGGGGTCAGACTGGAACCCCAGGCAGGCTGGATTTAGCCCACAAGCCTGAGGTTCAACACCCCTGACATATCACGTCTAAAGTCAGAAATGGTCATTACTCATGCTGAGATGTTTCAGCTGCAGAGAAAACTCAATCTCCCAGATTTAACCCCATCAGGAATGGGGAGTTAGAAATGCAAGCTGATTACACTTCCATGAACCCGCAATCAACATATATCCAAATGAATACCCCTTATTACAAATAAAGAGCCAATTAGTGCCATAGTGGCTAAAGGATGGCATGTAGTCCTTGGAGGGGATTTCATTTCCCCCCCACACAAAAGAGGGATTTTTCATGGAAGAGGGATCAAGCTTAGAAGTGATATGGAATCCTGACATCCCAGAATTGTATGTTTAACCATTTTCCCGCAAGTCTTTTTTGACTGTACAAATACTGGGGAAAAAACTAGTTGATTATGGTTTCCTAGAAGAAGGGAGGGAGCACTTTGAGAGGACTAAAGGCATCCCTACAAGGGGCAGAGTGGACTCTGATTATTTTTGCTGTCCCACCATTGCCACTGCCTACCCCCCATACATCATTTTTAATGCTGTGTGAGGACAGAAGAACTAAAACACATTGGGCCTGTTCAGATGACACTTCAGGCTCTGTGGTTAGCGAAACTGTGGTTCTCTGGGGTTAGCACTAACCACAAGCCATGCTGTCACACACAATGCTTTAAGCCATGGTTAGAGTTGCTAACCCTGTTGCGGACAGCCTGACTGTGGTAAGTGAGTGAGCAGGGTTTAGCAAAATGCATTGCACAAGACATCTTAAACCCTGCTGCTTAACTGAAAGCCTTAACCAGCAGGGTTTAAGTTGTCTTCTGAACAGGCCCAACATGAAGGTTTATTATTATATTGAGGCTGAAATCTTGTGGTCCCTGGGAGAGCCCCCCCCCAGGGGCCATGGGATAAATTGGATATGTCCCTATAAAGGAGGAGGAGGACAAAGAGGTCCGCCATGGGAGGGGGAGATCTGACCTTGGATGCCCCCTCCTAGTCCCTACAGAAACCGCTGAAGCCTCTGCAGGAACACAGTGCAGATGGGCTATTCAACAGCTTATCCATCCGCTGTTCCTTTTCTCAGAGAATTGCATTTCCCCCCCCACACACACACACAACAAAGGAAATCTCAGTTGATGAGGAAATGGCCAAACCCACTGGTGAATGCTATATTCCAGGGGAAATGCATGTAACCATTCCTCCTACCACAGATTTCCTAGAACTGGCCCAAAGCATCAGTGAAGGTCACGCTAGTGTAATGTAGGAAGAGGCCCTGAGGCTAAGGAGCTAAGCTGCCGCTGTGCTTGGGAAGAGAGGGCACTGGGCCCCTCGCCAGCACATGCTCCAGGTGCTGTGAGCCATCAGGATTACTCGAACTCATTCTAAGTTGTCTCCGTCTATAACATGGGAATGATACTTGCTTGTCTCCTCTGGGTGTGGGGGTGAGACATTTATTAATGTGCAAAGCGCTTGGAAAGCTTCACATCAAAGGTGCTATTCAAATGCAAAGCATTAGTATTCTGTTAACAGTGTTTATCATATTAGCTCCAAAGAGAATTGCACAGTGTGTCCCTGTTGCATGCAACCTGAAAGAAGGAAAATTTGCCAGGCTTCAGGTTTCACAAGAGGCATGAAACTCATCCAAAAGTTGAACAGTAAGAGACCCAGGCCATAGCTAGACCTAAGGTTTATCCCTGGATCGTCCAGGGGTCCTAGGTGACCCACAGGGGATCCAGTGCTCAGGCAGGGGTGAACCCTGGATGATCCCAGGATAAACCTTAGGTCTAGCTGTGGCCCCAGTGGGGTTTGCGAAAATCAGTGTTTGGGATCAGATGGGTCACAGATCAAGTCAGGGGTAGGCAACTGTGGTGTCCTCCAAATGTATTACAACTCCCATAATCCCCAGCCATTGGCCATGTAGAGAAGCTCCCAGTCTGTTCATGCCAGCCCAGGTGATGACAAAGGCCTGTTGGCCACATAAGAACACAATTTCTTATCTATTCTAAGGGCATAATCCTCTGCACCTTTAGAAAGAAAGAAAAAGTTCTACAACTCCCAGCTAGCATGGCTGTTTGAGGAATGCTGGGAGTTGTAGGTCTCCCCCCCCCCTATTTATCCATGCACAGGATTGCATCCTAAAAGGTTGAAATGCCTCTCCTAAGGCTTAGTTACTGGCAGGAAGAGTTTCAGGATAAAATATGCTGGGATTTTTGGCAGTGTGGCCCCGCCCCTGTTGCATTTGGCCCTGCCCACTTCTGGAACGCAGCCCCCTCCGAAATTAAATGTCGCCCTTGGGCTGAAAATGTTTCAACACCCCTCTTATATCAGAAGTATGGACAACTCCTACTTCTGCGAACCACACAGTTAATGGAAGTACTAACTAACTGTGTATGACATAAGTCCAGGGTTTTTTGTTTCACTTTTCTAGGTGAAGTGGGTGACCGCTGTGGACACAAACCAGTGGTGGGTTTTGGACCACCATCATAACGCCTGTCTCTAAAGGCCTTGGAATGTGGGCTGAGTAAAGGGGTGGGGCCTGGGATGGAAAGAGCAGAGAGGAGAGGCTGGTTTGGAAAGGTGAGGTGGCTGGAAGGAAGAGAGTGAAGGAGAAAAGAGAAGAAAGGACAAAGAAACCAGCAGCGCAGTGGAGAAGGAGACAGCCTGCAGCTCAACCAAGAGTGCACCTCCACACATGGGCAAGCAACCAAAGGCTAGAGAACTGGGATAAGGAACTGTTGTTGGTCCAGCCAACAATAACATTGCTTTTTACAGCAAACTGAGGACTGAAGTTGGAGTTGACCAAGTTTGGTTCATAGTTCTGTTAACTGTTTTCTTAGTGTTATTATTCACCAAACATTCATAAGTTAAGTAAATATTGTTTTGTTTGCTTCGGCGGCGATTGCAAACTGCCCCTCCTCAACCTAGTTATTAAAAAAGCGGAAACATCACAGCCATGACGTCCATTTCCAGCTAGCTCAAATCTAAAGCATTACAGGTTTTTGTGGGATGTTGTACAACACACAACCTTACAGGTAAAGGTGACTTCCAGTCCAGCCTCTTCTTTCTGACCCTTTCCCATTAATGTGATGACAGTCTACCTTTGCACAAATACAGGTTTGGGGGGACAGGACACCAAAGTGCCCAGTACAACGTAGCATGCCATTACATTGTGTTGAGATATTTCTACAGCCTTCAATGCAGATTGAGGAATGAATACCAACAGTCGTAGACCCTGAAGGCTAGATGTAGGGGTCGTTCACAAATAATGGCAGGAAATCGTGGGTTAATGAATATTCAACCTTTTTGAATATTCAACCCCTGATCGGGCCAATTGAGGGTTGCTATGTGATGTATGTTCCTGGACATTATAGGTTAATCATGGGTTAAACAACCCACCGTTAATCTAACTACTAATTGTAGATTAATTAACCCACAATTTGCTGTCATTATGTGTGTACTGGGTTGTACACTGAAATGGTCACCAACCTGCTTCAGAGATACAGTGAAAACATATCACACTGTTGCCCAGAGGCCATGGCTCAAGGGTAGAGCACTTGCTTTACCTGCAGAAGGTCCCAGGTCCAATCCCCAGGGACTCCAGGTAGGGCTGGAAAAATTCCTTCCTGAAACCCTGCAGAGCCACTGCCAGCCAGTGCCGACAATACTGAACCAATAGTCTGATTCTGTATAAGGCAGCTTCCTATGTTCCCAAGGTGTTACACATCAAGCACACATCGCCAACGTTTTTGCCAGCTTGGCATTTTTCTTTAGAAGTTCACAGATGTTCATACTAATCCCAGAGGTCAATGTGCTTCAGAATTATTTGGGTTTCGAAAAGGCATAATATACACGGTTATTCCCTCCTTTGAAATGTGACAGATCATTCTGACATTTTGACTTCAGTGCACACACAAATCTGATGAAGCAAGATCAGAACATCGAACAGGTGTAAGTTTTTACAAGGTTTATGACAGACATGTCCCTCACCTCACCATCTGCAAGTGGTGACAAATCAAGCTGGCTTGTTTTCAAACGTGGTAAACTAAAAGTCAGCAGATCCATATAGGACATTAATGATGCATTGTGTACAGCAATTCATCTTCATACAATTATTGTGAGGAAGGGGAGGATAGAAGGAGAGGTCTGTTGGGTTATAGGGCAAAGGGCTTCCTTGGTTTTCCAGAATAGGAATTAGATTTCAATAAAGGTTCCAGCCCAGTAAGTAGATTTTGAAATAAATTTGAGGGCCAAGGATCCTGAAGATTTTCCAACTGTAGAAGAATGGCTTGGGATTTCAGAAGAATGGGATGGGGTAGGAAATACAACTGGACAGGAACACAGTACAGATTAAACAAATTATCTTCAAGTTTTTCTTAGGCCCTGAGCAAAGAATTCTATCATAAACTTTGAAATTATTATATGAGCCTACATAGAATTTGAAGGGCTTAAGAGACACACAGTCTATATTCTACTCTCCTCTCCTTGATGCCACTTTAGTATTGGATATTATACTTGTATGGAAACATTTTCAGTTTCTGCCTGTATTGTATTTGACCACTACCTTGCAACCTCTCTGTCTGTCTGTCTCTGAAAGCCACTTGGCAGCTTTCTATCACATTCTAGCTTGACCAAGAAACAGAATATAGGATGTAGATATGTAGAAGGCAGGACCGGCCCAACTATTAGGCAAAGTGAAGCAGCCCGGCTCGGGCGGCGGATGCTGTGGGGCAGGAAGTAGACAGAACTGTGCTTATCATGAATTTCCCCCTGCACCCTGTAAACTAACCTGGTGCCCTGAGATGCCATGTCCCCTTTGCCAGTGTTGAAGTAAGATTCAACTGCTAGTCTCTTGCCAGCTTTTCGACATGCACTTGGAGAGGTGCCATATTGTCTGCCCCAGGCAGCGAAAAGTCTTGAGGGGGCTATCAGCAGGCCTGCCTTATTAGAGTTTCCATGGGAAAGTAGCAGGTTTCTCCGCCCCAGTTGTGTCCTTGAGTGCACCTCTCTACCTCCTACATAAACAAACAGTTATTATTCCATTCTAGGGAGAATGTGATGAGAAAGGCTTGCTGAGAAAGACAGAAAGAGGGCCGGCATCAGCACCTGACATCTTCTGGCAGCTGCTGGAGCCCCAGCAACCTGGGAAGGGGCCCACTGATTATGTCAGTTCTGAGCTCCCCCCCCCGCTTTAAATAACAAACAAATCTGGCCTGATGCTCCAAGCTATTGGGCCGTTGGATCTAGCTTCTATTTTATTTTCCCACAATACCCCAGAGTGACATGCTTTTGGGATGTTGTGAGAAATTAAAATGGTGGCTAGACCCAACTGCCTGGAAGTGCTGCTGCTTTCTGCCACCACTGCCCCAGTTATATCTGCTAGGGCCTAGCAGTGAAGGCGGGGAACCATCAGAGGGCACTTTGCCCAGGGTCACCTGGAGCCATCACTGGACAGAAAGAGTAGCAGAGGCTATTGTGTGGGAGAGAAAGAGAACAAGTCAGAAAGGGGTAGGGAGGAAAGACACATGGGGGAGAAATGGTTGGACAGGGGGAGAAAGACGGTGCCAGAGAGGTGGTGGAGTGGAGTCTGGGCTCACACGGTCAAAGCTCCAAGACCTTGGATTAGCAGGGACTATGATGTCATCTGCCATCTCCCCTCAGGTTTCCCTGCTCCCTCTGAGTTTAGCTGTAATCCTCACAGTAGCTGGGAGGAAATAGATTTTCCCTAAAAAACACTGGTGGACAGTGGGGCCTGCCTGCCTGCTTACCTGAAGAGAGGTGAAACCTGCATTGCGGAGAACGAGAACATAAAGAAGAAAGTTAAGAAAAGCTTATCAGTGCTGGTCTGCAAAGGGCCACTTTCTCATGGAAGTGACTAGCAATGTGTGAGCAGAAGGATCAGCATCTCTCCCTTCTTCTGGCAGGCAAGAATGTGGGAGGGCGTGGGCTGGCCAGTTGCTCTCTCCTTCAGGTGGACAGCGTCAGCATGAGGTGACAATGGGCAGTCTCCTTTCAGGCAGGCAATGTTGGCATGAACTCCCTGGTGGTGTAGTGGAGCCGTGGCACACAGGGTCAAAGCTCCAGGATCTTTTCATGACCAGGGATTATTACATCAACTGCCACCCCACTCAAACTCCCCTATCCCCTCTGACCTTAGTTGCAGTTCACACAGTAGAACAGGGGGCAGAATGGATTCTCCTAGCAACAAGATATTGTTGTAAGCTCTCCTATGCACAGAACCTCGTGTGGCGCAGAGCAGTAAAGCAGCAGTTTCTGCAGCTGAAACTCTCCCCACGGCTTGAGTTCGATCCCAGCGGAAGCTGGTTTCAGGCAGCTGGCTCAGGTCGACTCAGCCTTCCATCCTCCCGAGGTCAGTAAAATGAGTACCCAGTTAGCTGGGGGAAAGGTAATAACGGCCGGGGAAGGCAACGGCAAACCACCCCGCTATAAGGTCTGCCAAGAAAATGTCAGCGAAAGCTGGCGTCCTTCCAAGAGTCAGTAATGACTCAGTGCTTGCATGAGAGGTTCCTTTCCTTTCCTTCTCCTATGCACACGTACATATATAGACAGATAGATTGATATGGATCAACATTTTTGGCCTCTACCGGCATTTTTGGCCTCTTCTTGAAGTCATGGTGATGGGGGCTGTCCTGCATTTCCACATTTACAACTTCACCAGCAGAACTCACAATATGGCTTTACCTCTCCCCTTCAGGCTGGCAGCATCAGCATGAGGTCACAGTGGCCAGCCTCTCTCTTTCAGACAGGCAGCATTGGCATGAACTCCCCAGTGGTGTACTGGAGCCAGGGCTCACAGGGTTGACGTGCCAGGATCTTTTGACTACCAGGGATGACAATGTCATCTGCCACCCCAGAGCTTAGCAGTGGCAGGGGGCAAAATGGATTCTCCTAGCAACAATATATTGTTGTGAGCTATGCCATGCACACATATATAATACACAAAGAGATATATAGATATGGATCAACCCAGCTGCCTGCATTTTTTGCCTCTCCTTCGGGGTGAGGCTATGGCAACTGTCATGATGAGCGTCTGCGCTTCAGAATTTACCGCTACACCACTGGCGAGAGACGTGGGTGGAGAAGGAGCCTGGTGAAGTTCCAGAAGGCAGAGAAGGTGAGCTGATGTGAAGATGGGCAAAGGGTAGAAAAGGATGAGGCAACAGTCTGGGGCCATAGCTAGATAGGGCGGAATCCCAGGGCAATCCCTGGGATCGTCCCTGTGTGTTCACATGACACACAGGGGATCCCAGGATCACGGAGGGATGATCCCTCCCTTGCCTTGGGATCTCACCCTACCCTTTAAACCCAGTTTTTCCGTGGTCCCGGGTGTCCCAGTTCCTCATGAGGAGCCAGGACCCACGCATGGGGCGCAGAGCTCCTCAGGAGCACTGCACACATTGGGGTAGGTTGAGCAGGGAATTTTTTTAAACCCCCCCCCAAAAAAATTTACCTTTTGCACACGAGCACTCGTGTGCATCTTCTCATTTAAGAAAAAAAAAAAAAAAAACCAAAATGGCGGGCGTGATGCCTCTCCCTCTGAGGTTGTTGCGTGCCATGTGTAAACAGAGGGGGAGATCTTGCGATAAAAATATTATGAGATCTTCACCGCTCTGTCTCACTAGACCGCTAGGTCTAGGTAAGGCCTGGGATAGCAACCTTCTTCCTTCTTGCCTGTGAAATTCCCTGTGTCTTCCACTGTTGCATACATGATCACCACCCTTATCCCTTATTGTTGAGAACTCTGAAAAAACCAAGTCGATTTTTTTATAGGGACAAATGTAAGGCAATATTTAAAAAGCACGGTGCAGGTAAGCTTAATTCATGATATATCCAGGATTGAGTGCATAAACACAAAGTACTGACACTCGAGAGCTACGCAATACATTGGCAAATGATCTATCCTGCATACAATAAAATATAAGAGGCATTACAATTTCCATTCAACCATTCATTAACGTAGGGCTTGATGCAAATAGAGTTTTCAGTGGGCTAATAATTGGAGCTATTTTAATCTGAAATATGCCTTTCTGCTAGATGAAGGCTGCAAAATTAGGATGATGGTTTAGAAGCAGGTTTTCTTTTAATTATTATTGAAGAGATGGGTAGGCAGGATCCAAAGACCCATTCAGCTAGTGCCATTTGCTATGGGCTTTGGGCTTGAGTTTCTTAGAAGGCAGGCAGGCAGCCCCCTCCTCTCATGCCACATAATAAACCCATTCTGAGGTTGAGGAGACTTTCAAAAGCAGTTTAGGAGACGATAGGGCATGGGGCATAATTCTGATGCTGAAAGATGGGAAAGATTTTTAAAAAACCTCCCTAAGCCTGCCCAAACTCTTGGGCATGCCTAAAATAGCTCTTTGGATCTAGGCCATAACCATCAGGACAAATATTACTCATAAACTCTGGCCTCAATGCAAAGGTTTCATGGAAAATGTCTTCTGCTCACAGAAGAGCACTTTTACACCACCCATGCCAGAGTGTTGTACAAGAATGGTGAAAACGAACTCCAGAGATGTTCTTCCACTTGAGCAAGAACTTGTGCTAGTGGGAGAACCCGGTTTGTCCCGGCTCCTGGTGAGTTACTAGGGGTGTGCACGGACCCCCCGCTCCGCCCCGCGGGCCGATCCGAAAATTTCAGATTGGCCCGCTCCGCTCCGCGCTGCTCCGCCCATACTCCGCTCCTCTTCGCTGAATCGGAGCTCCGCAGTGGAGGGGAGTGGCGCCAGGAAAGGCCAGGAGAGGAGGGTGGGAGGTTTACCGCAAGCGGCCCAGACTTCCTGGTTGAACCGCGGGCTCAATTGAAGACGCCGATGAACCGCGGACGGATGCAGGTAAGGGAGAGGAGGGCGGGGGGGTTACTGGGCCCTGCCGCTGTCGCCGCATGGGCGACAGCGACAGCGAAAGCGGCAGGGCCCGGTAAACCCCACTTACCTTTCCGGCGGAGCTCCGGATCGAGGCGAAGGATCCGCCTTCAACTCGATCCTCTTTGCCACGCTCCACAGGCCCCCCAATCCTCTTCGCCTCCACTTTAAGGGCAGGCGAAGCCCCCCGCTCCGCTTCTAATTCGCCGGTCCGATTAGAAGCAGAGCACATCCCTATGAGTTACTGTGAGGAGCAGGGAACTGGGCACAGGGCACGGAGCTCCATGCCCATTGGGGTGGTGGTGGGGAACAGGATTTCTTTTTTAAAAAAGTACCTTTGCGCAGGAGCTCTCCTGCACTCATTTGCAATAAAACAAAATGGTGGGCGCGGCGTCTTCCGTCCACCCTGGACATCATGCACACATGTAGACAGAGGGGGAGCATCCTGCGATCACTATATTTGTATTTGTATTTCTTTATTTACAGTCAACAGACCAATATAAAGCAAGAACTTGTGCAAGTGGGAGAACTTGTGCAAATAGAAGCATGAGATACCGATTATATAACACTGTGTGATCTCTCACACAAATATTTGTGGAACAAAGCTGGGGTTCTTTCCCTTCCATTCACACTTCTTTGGATCCAACCTATTTTGTTTGTTTGGAAACTTTACTCATGCACACATGCCTGGCTTTTGTCCAGCTTTTCTTACTAACCCAGTTTGGGTAGTTAATCTCATGCCAACTATATAACATAATACATTTGCTTTCCCACCAAGGTAGCTTTTGAGAGGTAATTGAAGAGAGATATTTGAATGGTGCAGGAAACAAAGAGATTTTTCCAGTAAAAGTTAAAATAATCTGTATATGGAAATAATTTTTGCATAGTTCTTTTTTCTCTCACGGTCCTCATACAGGAGTTGTACATTGGAGTTATGTATCCTCCAAATAAGTCACTGAGGATAAGACAGAAAATGAGGACTACCATTTTTTGTATTGTATTCAACACAGAGATGAGTTACTTCTTATAATGTGCTGAAGATACCCTTCCCTAGTAGACTATGCAAGACCATTGGTTAAGACAGAATTCCGCTCAGTGTATTTCATGGATTTGGGTTTAATGGCATCACTCGGCATGTGTAGAAAGGGTGATATCCCAGGGATCATCCCGAGATCGTCTCTGTGCATCCACATGATGCACAGGGGATCCCGGGAGCAGGGAGGGATCATAGAATCATAGAATAGTAGAGTTTGAAGGGGCCTATAAGGCCATCGAGTCCAACCCCCTGCTCAATGATCCCTCCCTTTCCCCAGGATATCACCCTACCCTTTAATCCCGTTTCCACCTGTGATCTCGGGATGATCCCAAGACTGCAGGACGTGTGGCCAGCCATCCCGGTTTGTCCCGGCTCCTCGTGAGTTACTGTGAGGAGCAGAGAGCTGGGCACAGGGCACGGAGCTCCATGCCCATTGGGGGGGTGGTGGGGAACGGGATTTCTTTTTTTAAAAAGTACCTTTGCGCAGGAGCGCTCCTGCGCTCATTTGCAATAAAACAAAATGGTGGGCGCGACGTCTTCCATCCACGCTGGACATCATGCACACATGTAGGCAGAGGAGGAGCATCCTGCGATCACCATATTTGTATTTGTATTTCTTTATTTACAGTCAACAGACCAGTATAAAACAAGAAGATACACCATTATATAAAACAGTACAAAGTAGGGATAAAGAAAGAAGAGGGAGTGTTACAAAACCACTAAAGATACTAGATTGTTATTTTTTGGTTTTTGAAAAGGGGAACAGAATTGGGTTATTGGGGCCTAGCATAGTGAAAAAAGGGAGAGATATATCTATATAAATAAAAATGTAAATGTTCGTTTGTTCCTAATCTAAAATCTCCGAAAGTTTTTCACCGATTGCTTTGAAATTTTGACACAACATTGCATTCGAATATGCGCGTGTTTTTATGTAACTATATTATAGATGGGGACAAAAGTGTGTCTTAGAATCGAAGAAATGGGATATATAAAAGCCCAGAGGCCTCCTCCAAGCCACTTATGCAAATAGGAGAGAAGTCATTGTGACATCACCAACCAGTAGGCCAATCCACTGCCTCTGCCTTCTCTCCTATTTCCATGCTCTCTCCTATTTGGCGACATCTAGCGATGTTTCTCGGAACTGCGGCCTTCTATGGAAGTTCCAAGTTCTGAAGAAAGGTAACTGCCAGGAGATTCCGGCCTAGCAGAGGGGCCAAAACCCACTAACCTCCTCACCACACCTGTGACAGGTAAAAACATTCTTTTTTTGAAAAACAGCACCATCTGTTGGATGTAAAAGGAACACATGCTGGTCAGGCTGGAAGATACATAAGCAGCAATGAAGCTGTATGGCGAATTCTTTCATTTCCCATACATGAATGAAGTCCAGCTGTTGTTCAGTTAGCAGTACATCTAGAAAATGGACAACGCGTTTATTTCACAGCTGCAAATGTGCAACAAATAGCCCTGAATCCACTGGCTACAACGTTAACTGCTTTCTTCATGTTATGTCAAAATGACGCGTGCTTCGTTCAATGTAGAATTGCGTCGTGAACAAAATTACAACACGGGTGATCTTTTGTCGTATGTGCAATCAAATATTCTTAAGCTAATGCTTGAGCAAAATGGCATTTACGATCAAATAATGCAAACTGTCAATAACAGGGTTGGAGAAATCTTCTTCTTAGATGCGCCAGGAGGAACTGGTAAAATGTTCCTAATTAGATTGCTTCTGGCAGCAATTCGATCCCAAAATGACATAGACTTAGCTCTTGCGTTGTCCGGAAGAGCTGCGACATTGCTACCAGGTGGAAGAACTGCTCATTCCGCTTTGAAATTGCCATTGAACATGCAATTCATTGAAACTCCCACATGCAACATTTCCAAAGCATCCGGCATGGGAAAAGTATTGCAAAAATGCAAAATTATTGTTTGGGATGAATGCACAATGGCGCACAAAAAATCGCTCGAGGCTCTTGATCGATCATTGCAAGATTTGCATGGAAACATCAGACCATTTCGGAACGCATTAATATTGCTTGCAGGAGATTTCAGGCAAACATTACCTTTAATTCCTTGATCGACACCATCGGACAAAATAAATGCTTCCCTGAAATACTCTACTTTGTGGCGACACGTAAAGACGTTAAAATTAACTACAAATATGCGTGCCCAGCTGCAAAATGAACGATCGATCAGCTGAGATATTCTCATGTCAATTGCTGGAAATTGGGAACAGAAAGGTGCCAGTTGATCTGACCTCAGGACGAATTTCATTGCCTCATAACTTCTGCAATTTAGTCACGTCAAAAGAAGAATTGGTTCAAAAAGTATTTCCCAATATTCAAACCAATTATAAGAATCACGATTGGCTGAGTGAACGAGCTATTCTTGCGGCCAAGAACAAAGACGTCTACGAACTTAACAATACTATTCAGTCTAACATTCAAAGCGAGGCAGTCACATACAAGTCCGTCGACACTGTTGTGGAAGCAGATGAAGCGGTTAATTCTCCAACAGAATTTTTGAATTCACTCGATCTGCCAGGGATGCCACCGCACGTACTGCAATTGAAAATCGGCGTGCCAATTATCATGTTGCGAAATATCAACCAGCCAAAGCTTTGCAACAGCACGCGGCTTGCAGTAAAAAAATTACTAAGCAACGTCGTAGAAACAACAATCTTGACAGGACCTTTCAAAGGTGAAGATGTCCTCATTCCTCGCATTCCTATGATTCCAACGGATATGCCATTTCAATTTAAGAGATTGCAATTCCCAATTTGATTGGCGTTTGCAATCACCAATTGTGCGGTTTAGATCTAGACACGGATTGGTTCTCACATGGACAATTATATGTAGCGTGTTCTAGAGTCGGCAAACCAGACAATCTCTATATCTGCACAGACAATGGAACAACAACAAAAATTGTATACCCACAAGCATTGTGAAATTAAACATATTAGAAACGTGCACTTTCTCTTTTCTTTCTTTTCCATTTAACCAGACTGAGCCACAGCAACGCGTGGCCGGGTACAGCTAGTAGATAATAAAATTGCTAATCTGTGGATTTAAGCACAATCAGGCATCCATAAGAGATCTGGTGCGGATGGCCAAATTCAGGAATTTGGCCACCTGCTCAATGGTAGATTTACTGGAGCCCTGAAGTAGACTAATCAGAAGTGACTCAGGGGAGCGTCCAGGGAAACGTTGCATAATAGGGCATAATAGGTCTTTCCTTTCCTGTTGGTAAAAATTGCAATGGAAGAGCACATGCAGAATGGATTCCACCTTGATGTTATTACATGGGCAGTATGTTTTTGGATGGAATTTTCTTATATCTGCCCTCCAGCAACTTGGAGGGGAGGACAAATCTTGCTAGAGTGAATGCCTTCCTGTATTTGGGATTAGTTAACCAACCCAGGTATGGCATTCCGTCTTTGCAAGAAGGGACTGGGAGACCCAATGATTGGGGGGAATATCGTGAAATTCTCCCCCCACCCTCCTGGAAAACCAGGAGATCTATACATGTCCACTCTGTACTGACATACATTTCATATGTGCTAGGTTCCAAATGTTCAAATTACCTAGGGAATACAGCAAGAGAAAATCGTTGCACTTCTGCAATGGACTGAAGTATGAAAAGGGAAGTGAATTATCAGAAGCAGAAGATGGTATGGAAACGGAGTCAACTCTAATTATCCCTATCTTAAAGGACATTCATGAGTGTACCCTTTAAAGTGCTAAACCAGAATGGGGAGTGATGTTTGAGAACACATTTCCCCTCCAGGAAAATGTGTTCCTGGTTTGCTCATTTGGGGTTGTGTGTGGAAGGGGGCAAACGTGTCTGTGCTGCCCCTCATCTTCAGCACTTTGGTTGTGGCCACACACACACACACACCCTCTGGAATGATGCTGTGTCACAATATAGCATTGTTCCAAGTGAGGCATGGTGGGAGAACATGGAGGCAGCTTAGTGGACGATGTCAGACCCAATCCCTGGTGACTCTCCATAGGTCAGAGAAAACCTCTTTTCACAAAGCCTGGAAACCCATTGTCCGCCACAGACTACTGAACTACATGGACCAATGGCCTGAAATGGTATGATGTATTTATTTTTATTTAAAATATTTCTTGGCCACCTTTCAGGGAAGAAGCCCTCCCAAGCAATAAAGGCAGTTTTCTATGTTCAAAGTGAGCAAGCAAAAATAAAATTACAAATGGGGCAGGGGAACATATCCCTTCTTCCATTTCCTGGGGGGGGGGAAGCGAAAGTGCCTTTTGTCACTGATGAATGTGCGTGGGGAGCTTTTTGAGGAGGCCCCTGATATCATCCTCTGAACTGATAAACTTTGGGATCACTGAAGCTATCAGTGCCTAAGAATGCTACCCATCCCAGGCCCCATCAAACTGGTAAGCTGGAGGAGTTTGCCTGGCAACCCTCCACTTTCACCACTGCAATGCCTCAGGAAGCTTACCATAGCACCCCATGCTTCTTCTTCCCTCCAATCGACACCAAAGCTGCTATTGTGACCTAATTAATAGGAATGGACCAACCAATCAGACAAAATCAAATAGCCTTCCAGCTATTCAGTAGTGCAGAGTAAAGAAGCTCTTTTCTCCAGCAATCAAGGGAAGACAGCCAAACATCCCTGGTTGGCCTGATCAGGTGAGTAGCTAGTCTTGCACTGCCTGAAGGCCAGGTGGGTGGGTAGGCTGCTGGTTCTGCCTCAAACAGAGGCCCAGGAGGAGGTGCAGCTATCTTAAAGAGGTGTACCTACAGTGCTTTCCCATTGGCTAAATGGCACAAGGCCATCACCAGCATAGCCCCACCTTGCTGCTTCATGCTCTGAAGGGTGGAGGCAAAGCAGCTGCATCTCCAGAGACACAGTGGGCTGGGGTGTATTGATCTCACATTCATATATGTTCCATTCATAGCTGTGTGGCTATTACTCCTGCCCACCACGTATGCACCACAATACTTGTGGTCCTGCTTGTCTTGTGCTACCGCAATTCGAAAAAATAATGTGCTTTCACCTTAACAGCATGGGAAGCATGATCAATTCAATCAAGTATCAGGAACTTCTTTGACATCCTCTTTCTTTCCCAATAGTCAAGCTATAGATCCCTTTGGTCTACCCCATCCTGAGTCTGATCTAAGAGCCATTGATTGTACCCTTTCGTTTGAAGTCTATAACTGCCTTTGAGCATGGCGGCGGGATTCATTGTGGACAAACCTTCTGTCACACGGTTCCCAGAATCTCCTAGCATTCACTTGGCTCTCAAGCCCATTCGCCATAATCCTTCCTAGGACTTTCTCTCTTCTTCTCTAGTGACTCACCCACACTCCCAGAGACAAGAGTGCCTCTCTCCCTTCTGCCTGAAACCAACCTGTTGCCTTGTTCATCCAGATAGATCTGTTCTCTTGTATACCTAAAGAGAATTTCACTCCCAGATGAAGCATCCATTGTAGTTCTCTAGCCAGCTTCCCTATATAGTGTGCAGCCTTACTCCAAACAGTAACCTCTATTTTACGGGGTGGTTGTATTTGGATAAGTGTTGTAGCTATTTTCAATTTTGTACGGTTTCATTCTATTGAACGTCAACTTGAGATTTATTTTTTTAAAGAAAGGAATCTAAAAATATTATTATTATTGTTAATTATTATTATGTGCCTCTCTGGGGAGCTGTGCCTCACAGAATGTGGTGCCACTTCTGTTTAGTTGCTGACTGTGGGCGTTACTAGACGAGGCTGTAGCGTGCGTTACCTTCGGCAGTCGCGTCGAGGCTTCCAGATGACGTTCACGACGATCCATCGTTATCCTGGGGTGAAGTCTCTTTATCCCGACTTTAAAAAAGTGAGTTCTAGTGCGCCTTTTCCTGCCGGGCCGCGGTAATTCGGAGTACATGTGGGAGGATGTGAGGTCACTGCGGTCCGCACTGGTCAGGAAAAGGCGTGCTAAGGGGAGTGGCCAGCGGCTTCGGTCAAGCCACCTCCGCCATTTGCGCCCAGCCCGCCAGCTGGGGCAGCGCGGTGGAGCGGCTTTTTTTTTATTATTTCCACAGTGACAGTTAGCGCAGGAACGGAGGACCGGAAAAGTGGCTGGTGCGCTGCTGGGGCATGTGCGCCTGTTTTTTCTACTGCAACCTCTGCGTGGGTCAGTTTTCGGAAAGCCGGGCATCCCACAGTCCGCCTTCATGGGAAGTTGGTGACTCCTCACGGTGGGCAGCCACCGTGGCCGCATAATGGCGGTGCTGTACGCTGCCTGTTGGTGTGGGTACCAGGCTGGCAGAGGGCAGAGCTGTTTGTGGGCTGCTGCCATGGCTACGGCCAGATGTGGGTTGGCTCCTTGGGATGGGGCAGAGGGCACAGAGGCAGTCATTGGAGGCGACACCTCAGAGGCATGATGGGAGATGTAGGCACAGAGTGCCCATGCAGACGATTGACCTCGGGTCATATTACACCCGCCACGACCCCCATCAGGAAGTGACCGCATCAATGTTGACCCTCAACAGCACCAGCAGCACTTCAGCTGGCACTGGCACTGCCGCCGCCGGCTCCGCCGCCGCCGGGGCCAGCGGCAGCATCGCTGACGGCTGCGCAAGTTTGCGGTCTTTCAGACTTGCGCAAACTATGCGCCAAGCGAAAAAAAAGCCGCGGCAATCAGGCTGGTGTGGCTGCGCAACCATGCTCGCGGCGGCAGCAGCACAACCGGCGCAAACTTCCACCACAAATCAAAGGCAGGTGTGGATCATGAGGCGTCACGGCTGAACGGGAAAATCCGCTTTCACCGCTCCTCAACGGCGGAACACCCGGTAGGTCTAGCAAAGCCCTGTGAGTCCAGTGGTTTTTGGTAGACAAGCTGGGAGTCTTGGCTATTGTGCTAAGATTGTCCCAGGGTCTCTAGTCAACTGCAATACCTACTTACGCACACTCTTAGCTAGTTTTCCTGCCTTGCTTCCTTTCCCCAAACTCCCATTGCCTTTCTCCATGCTGGTTATTCTCCTTGGAGTAGCAGGGTGCAAGGGACACCCTGTTTTCAGGCTCTCCATTCTATTTTTAAAACTATACTGTCTTAGCTCCAGCATTCCTAATAATGGCTCAGCCTACCATGTACTTTCTCCATAATCACCCATCAAAAGATCTTCTAATGTGATGTATCCTGTTATCTATAATCTGAGTGGTGATTACCCCATTTTAAATTGTTGTCCACGTGCCTATAGGCAAGAGTAGCTTCTACCTTCTGTGACTTTTCAAATATCCATGATCAACCAGGAAGTGAGGTTCTTTTGTTCCCTTTATTCTGAAACAAGGCTTTGTCTCTATTTCCTTCTCTTTCCTGATATTTCTCTGAATTTATCCATTCAGCTCCTCACATTGTATTTATTTATTATTTAGCAATATTTATGAATAGGTTACATTAAAGCAATTTCTAAGCGGTATCCAAAAAGGAAAAAAAAAAAAAAAAAGGGGGGGGGTCTTCACAGAGAGGATGACAACCTTCTTGAGATTGCCCAATGGGAAAGGTATGTTTCCAGTAGGTGCCAAACCTCCAAAACAGTGGGCACTTGCCTAATTTGTTGTTAGGATGTTCTGGAGAGTGGGTGCTACAATACTAAAAGCCCTATTCTGTGCCATGATGGATTGCACCTCTCACATCTTGGATACCACAAAGACTGGTAAATCATGGCACACCTGTGCCGGTAACACTAGAGTTTCCCACATACAAGGAAAGTCTTGACATTGTCTTTGCCCTGGGGTGTCTCAGAATCCACGCTGCATTGGTTAGATGATGCAGCTGCAGATTTGAAGCCACCCAGAACAAAGAAGTGAAGATGCATGGCTGAAAAGTTGGGGACTTACCCCAACTTTTCCAGCCAGAGTGAGGTCAGCCCGGCTCTTCCACTGGTTTGCCCTTTCTCGGAACCGCTCTGGGGGTGTTCCTGGATGGAAGGTGACCTCCTATTGGTTGCTGGAAGCCATGGAAAAGGGTGGGCCCAGCAAGCCTAATGGCCACAGAAAGCCCATGCTGCCTCCCCTTGTAAAGACAACTTGCCACCATGCACCAGCGATAGCGCAGAGTTTGATGGTGGAGCGGTGTCAACCCAGCACCGTGAAGATAGGCCCCCAGTGTCCCAAGATCTGCCTCATCATTTTTCTAGCTCCCTTCCTGCTCCTTAATGGTGAATACTTATTCTCCACCCACCCTATCTCTATTATTGTTGTCAGGAACCAGATGCTGGTCTAAGTGCTAGCGGGCTGGTATACTAAGGATCTTTTATTTATTTTTATTTATTTTTTTGGTTACTTTTTATTAATTAAAATTTCAAACAATAAAATAAAATAGACAAACTTTCACAAAACAAACCACAAACAAAAAAGGAATAGACAAGAAAAAATAATATCTTAAATAATTTGCTATATATAATTAGTCTTGCCTTGAATATAATAAATAATTAAAAACAAACCTATAACTTCCCCTTTCATGCTCCCCTACCCCAGGGCCATCTAACTTTCTAACTTATCCTGTCATCCAAAATTGATATGATTCATTTGGAGGTTTATACCCTTTCTTTTAAAAAACACACACAGGCCACAGCTAGACCTAAGGTTTATCCTGGGATCATCCAGAGTTCGCCCCTGCCTGAGCACTGGATCCCCTGTGTGTCACCTAGATGAACAGGTTTGACCCCTGGATGATCCAGGGATAAAACTTACGTCTAGCTATGGCCATAGTCTACCAATGACTTCCACTCATCTACAAAATCACTTTGCTTCCCTAAACCATTTTTTATTCTTAGGCTACAAGTCAATTTATCATTAATAGCTATCTCCCAGACTTCCTTATACCATTCCTCTAATTCATAATTTTTTGCTATCTTCCATTTCCTTGCTATTATTAATCTTGCGGCTGTTAAAAAATTTGTAATCAAATCTTTAATCACTTGAGTACAGTTTACACCCTTGTATATTGATAACAGTGCTATATCCGGGGATTCCACTAAGGATCTTTTTCAGTAAAATACTTGGTGTAAAATACTGCTGTCAAGCTTGATCAAGGTCCTCAAGCTAATTTTCCCCATCTGAAGAAGCTGGTTCCTTCATTTTGTTGGAGTGCATAACCTGCTGTGTGCACATGCCACCCCCCTTCCTGAAAAACATCCCGATAATTCCACATTTGTTGGACAGATATATACACATGCAAGTTCGCTCATGTGTGAATGGGGAGATGGGGTAACAGTTCATATTAGGTCATTTAACGTATTGATGTATGTGGCAGCATCAGTGTGCATGGTGCTTTAAAGAGTACAAGATGACATGGCTCACACATTTATTTATTTATATTTATTACATTTATATACCGCCCCATAGTCGAAGCTCTCTGGATGGTTTACAAAAGTTTACATAACACTAACCCATAGTTTGGGTTGTTGAATTCTGCATTGTCGTGTGAATATGGCCGCACTAACAAACCATGACTTGTTAACCACAAACAACCCAGAAAGAGAACCCATGCTTTGTTGTAGGGTTGAGAATTCTGGGTTGTTTAAGGTAAGGTTTGTTGTTACATGTGAACCCAGAACTTTGGGTTGTTCATCTGTTGTTTCACCAGGCCTCAGAGGTGGCAGGCGAGAGTGGTAAAAAAAAATCCTTGCAACTCTACATGCCAGTCGAAAAAATCCCTGCAACTCTACAGAGTAATCACAATATTGAGGATTTTAAGAAACACGTCAAGAACATTTAGAAATGTCGCTGCCAGGAGAGTAACTATTCAGAAGGGCAGGTGCAAGAAAAAGGTAACAGCCCCCCCCCCCAAAGGTACATTAGTAATTGGGATTGGCCAGTCAATCGTCTTAAATGAGTAATTAATACACATTGACCTGAAAATATTCTTGGAAAGAATTAATGCAAACACTGTCACTAAAAAAACAATACTTACTACTGCTGCCATCTGCTGTGAGTGAAGCAAATCAAAGCCACTTCTGCTTTGTGAGAAAACAGGCGGAAGCATGCTGCTACTTCTAGCACAAACCACATAAAGGGATGGGGTAGGGGTGGCGTGGGGATCAGATGTCTGGTTTTAGCAGGTCAATCATAAATGCAGCAATAACTCTCAAATGACTTCATTGTAGGTATGTCTAGGGCTGACCAGTCTGAGTCCAGTTTAAAGAACTATCAGAAAGGAGAACAAGGAAGGGCTTGAAGCCACCCAGCAACGTTAGCACCTGGACAGCAGCAAACAAAAGAGGACCAAAAAGTGATTAAAAAGGGCGCTGATTTGCAAAACATGCGCATATCCTGGTTCATATGCACAGATTCTATACATGCATTGCATTTTTATTTAAAATCTATTCATTGTTTCTAAATATGCTTCTTTACTATAGAAACACATTCAGAAATAATGAATGGAATTAAAATAAAAATACATTTCCTCCTACTGGTCACAAACATCACAACTATGGGGAAATTGTAGGAACTGAGCTATGGTTACACACATGCATTAGTTACACAAAGGTTGGATGACTGTAATGCAATTTACCTGGGCCTGCATTTGAAGAGTGTCTAGAAACATCACCTGCGGTAGAACAGAGCTTTTGACTAGAGCCTGTTATTTGGACCACGTGAGTCCGTTTACGTACTGTGTTGACTAGTTTCTGGTTCATTTCTGTGGTGGCGATTACCTTTAAAGGCCAGCAAAGATACCTAAAGGACTACTACTGCTCTCTTTTACGTACCTGCTGATATCAGAAACTCAGGTGATAAGGCCATGTGACAGGGCAGACCTTCTCTGTTGGAGTGTCCAATCCTGCGAATTCCACTTGGCTTCCTCCCTGCTGACATGAAACTATTTTGTTCAGGCAGGCAGGACTTTAATCTGCTGCATATTTGCTTCTGTTCACAGATTTGTGCGTGTGACCCTCGCTACTTGGTTCCTCATCCTTTACATTATCAGCGATCTCCTGATTTTTAATTTTTTTTGGTATTCTTATCTGATTTTGCTTTCTGGTTATTAGATCTTTGTGCTGTAAGCTGCCTTGTGCATCATATGAGGGAGAAAGACACAGTACAATCATTAATAATAAGAAGAGGAGGAAGGAGGAAGAGAGTTTGGATCAGGTATACTTCTTTTCCAGAAGTGGCTACTATCTATCTAAATCCATCTAAAATTATTTCTTACTATCTGTACCCGGCGTAACATACACCATTGTAGCATATCTTCAAGTTTATTCATTAAATATCATTGCGGGGGCACGGGCTGCTTGGAGTCCACCGATACAGCGCCGTCTGGCAGACCTGGGGGGCAGGGAGGTCGGGAGGTTTGGGGGAGCAGGGAACCCCTCTCCCTGGGGTTCCTGTCAGCCTTGGGCCGCCCGCCCAGCTCCCATGAGATTAGGCCAGGGCCTGGGCTCACAGCAGGTGAGCGGCCTCCCACCCAGCCACCAAGGGCCCCAGCCGTGCCTTGCTCATGATCCAGACCCTCTCCCCGGGGTTCCTGTCAGCCTTAGGCCGTGCCTTGCTCATGCTCTGGACCGTGGCGCTGCCCCCTTCGTGTGTGGGGGGGAGCAAAGGGGCAGAAAGGGGGGTAGGATTACCTTGGAAAGCCCGGAGGGGTCAGGCGAGGGGCTTAGCAACCTGTATCAGCTGACGTTACACGTTGTTACTGTTGCTTAGCAACCTTTATCAGCTGAAGCCTTTACAGAAACATACCTAAATGTTTTATATATAGATAGATGGTAATCCAAGGCTACATCCTTGGACTACTATTAGAATTAAATATCCTCAGTTTGTTCCATATTTCACAGTTCCTTTACACTGGGGATGGCCTTTTTTAGCCAGGCAGGCAGGGTAGCGGGAGGGAGATTCTGCATGACAAAACATACTGACTTGGTTCATACATCCACTATGGGTTAACTAACCTGCAGGGCTCTGAGATGTGTGCTGGCCACCATTTTGAATATCCAAGTTGTGGTAGGAGTGTTCAAGGGTTATCCAAAGGTTATTTAACGCTGAAATAACCCACAACATCTGGGTTTGCATGATACGACAAACCATGGCATGCCCCTGCTTCAGCTTGCATATTCAAATTGGCAGCCAGCACACATCCTGAAGTCCCCTGGGATAATAAACCCACAGTGATTTATCATGCCATGTGAACCAGCCCACTGTGTCACTGCTGTAAATTAAAGCGGAGTACTGCAATCCCTAGAGCCAGCAATTTTAAAGATTAACCTTAACTTGTCATAAGGCTCACAACAGTAAGCAATACTTCTCCAGCTGAGCCAAACTCAATCTCTCTAAAAGGCAACAAAAATAAGGTTAGGATTCCACTACTGCTTTTATTCATAGGTTTTAAAAACAACAACAATTTATTTCTTACCCGCCTCTCCGATTGGATCAAGGCGTGGAACAACAGCAAGCATAAAATACATAAAATACAGATTAAAAACATAGTATACACTGTTAAAAAACATCCTAAAAACATCCTAAAGCATACTAAAAGCATCCTAAAATTCCACTGGATTGGCCTGCTGGAAGAGATCAGTCTTGATAGCTTTCTTGAATGCTAAAAGACTGTCAAGTTGACGAGTCTCCTCCAGCAGGCCATTCCACAGTCTGGGAGCAGCAGAAGAGAAGGTCCTTTGGGTAATACTTGTCAGCCTAGTCTTTGCTGACTGAAGTAGATTCTTTCCAGAGAACCAGAGTGTGCAGGGTGGATTGTATAGGAGAAGGTGATCCTGCAGGTAGCCTGGACCCAAACCATGTAGGGCTTTAAAGGTGATAGGAAAAGAAAGGAACCTCTTGTGCAAGCACTGAGTCATTCCTGACTCTTGCAGGGACGCCAGCTTTCGCTGACATTTTCTTGGCAGGCCTTATAGCGGGGTGGTTTGCCGTTGCCTTCCCCGGCCATTATTACCCTCCCCCCAGCTAACTGGGTACTAATTTTACCAACCTCGGGAGGATGGAAGGCTGAGTTAACCCAAGCCGGCTGCCTGAAACCAGCTTCCGCTGGGATCGAACTCAGGCTGTGGGGAGAGTTTCAGCTGCAGAAACTGCTGCTTTACCACTCTGCACCACACGAGGCTCATATAAAGTGATAACCAACACTTTATACTTCGCCTGGAAACTAATTGGCAGCCAGTGAAGAGATTTTAAGACTGGTGTAATGTGGTCACCCCTAGGTGTTTCGGTGACCAACCTGACTGCCATATTTTGAACTAATTGAAGTTTCCGGACTAGGCACAAAGGTAGCCCTATGTAGAGCGCATTGCAGAAGTTTGATAATGCCTGATAATGAAACAATATCAGGCAAGTGTCCTCACTGATAAAATTATGTTGATATGCTGATGATCCTAGAAAGCATGTTTCAAGAATTCCCCATCCCACAGAGATTTTTGCAAACTTCCCCTGGCAATGCTCAAGCGGGAAGTAATGAAGTGGCACTTTTAAAGAACACAAACCCAGCAGATTTCCTTTCAACTAAAACAGGGTTAAGTGGGTGCAGGGTGGACTACTTTGTACTACTCTGCTCTTCATTTCCAACTTGTGGGGAGGGAGGGCAAAACCTCAGACGTTCTGGGATACTAATTTAGTCCTTGGTTTCTCTTTCTTGTGTCAAACTTTGCCAAGCATGCCTCACGCTTGTGCCAGAAGTATGATAGCTTCATGATGCGATCCCGTTCAGCAGCAGGGTATAACTATATTGCTATAACCACCTCCGCTTGCTTCTGTTAATGAAGAGGAGGGGTTGGGGAAAGTTGGTGGGGTATTTGCTTGGAATGCAGGACCTATTCCTTCTTAGCCTTGCGTTTTGGACCGATCCCTTTCTGTACTATGATTTAATCAACGCATGTTATGTCCATGTGTACAGTTGACACAATGGCAGCTGAGGCAGCTGGCTAAAACCTTTCCTATTTCCAGCTCTCTGTAATGAAGGCTTCTGAGTATGCTTCAATCCTCTATTCCAGATGGGGCCTCTGGTAACTGCAGTAGTTGTTTTTATTCCTCAAATGAATCAGGAGAAATTTTTAAAAACTACACTTTCATATAATTCTATAATGAAGACTTCTATAGTTGAAGCCTATAGAAGACTTCATTATGGAATTAAAAGACAGTTTATAGCGGCCTTCAACTTCCATACTTAAACTATGGAATTTGCTACTGCAAGATGTAGTCATGGCCACCATTCCACTTGGATGGCTTTAAAAAGGGATTAGACAAATTTGTAGAGGATAAGGCTATCAATTGCTACTACCCTATTTCTTCGATTCTAAGATGCACTTTTTTCCCCATATAAACATCTCTAAAAATGGGGTGCATCTTAGAATCGCGGGTGTGTCTTAGGTTTTTTTTTCTGTTGGTGGTACTGAAATTAGTGTGCATCTTACAATCGATGGCGTCTTACAATCGAAGAAATACGGCAGTTGTAATGGCTATATGCTACCTCCAGCCTGCCTATGTAAATCAGTTGCTGGGAGCATGATGAGTGGAAGGGGGCTGTTGCACTCATGTCCAACTTGTGGCTATCCCACAGGCAGCCGGTTGGCCAGTGTGTGAAAAGAATGCTGAGTAGATGGATCTTCTTATGTTCTTATGCTTGATTCCTGTAGTTTTAAAATTCCTTCAATTTAATGAATTGGGGTGGGGAGAAATAAAAATCCTATACTAGGGGTTCATCTACACCAAAGATATTCCACTATGAAAGTGGTAGTTAAACAGCAGGAGCCACACTACTGCTTTATAGTGGTATTGAAGTGCACTGACAACTGTTGGGACCCATGACACATCCCATATACTGCTTTCATACCACTTTCATAGTGTTATATCCTGCTTGGTGTAGATGTGTCATGGGCTTCAACAGTTGTCAGTGCACTTCAATATCACTATAAAGCAGTAGTGTGGCTCCTGCCCTTTATATACCGCTTTCATAGTGAAATAACCTGCTTGGTGTAGATGAGCCCCTCGTCTTGGTCTTGCTTGTAATGGCTCAGGTGGTTCTAAACAGGGGAAATTAGTCCCCAGACCTCTCTATTTCCCAAATACATCTCCACCTCTAGTGAAACACCCAAAACCAATTCCGTTGCATAACTCTTCATAGAAACAGAACATTATGGACTTTGCATATCTTGCCTGTTTATACCAACATAAATCATCACCTACCAAGCAGTGACACCCTAAGGGGTTACACTGGCAAAACAGAACACACAACAAACATAAAAATGGCCATACAGATACAATGATGGGAGTAGTAACATCCAGACTTTGTGTTTAAAGACCCCAGAATGCATCTGAAGAAGTAGGCTATCGCCTACATAATTTCATCTCACAATAAACCAGTCAGGCTACAGTCCTATGGGCATTTACCTAGGAGTAAGCCCCTGTGAGCCCCAAGGGACTTACTTATGAATAAACAAGAGTAAACACTCTTCATCTCTTAAGTTGCATAGCAGTTGGGGGCCTTCTCGAATGTGCATTTTAAAAGCCCCAAAATTTAAATACTAAAACACACACACATTTGTACTCTCCACTGACTTATTTTTAATCCCACAACTAAACCATTCAAAAACCTTTGTCATGAATTCCAATTGTTTGCAGCCTTGCATCTCACACAGTGCAATCCTATTCATGTTTACTCAGAAGTAAATCCCAATGCGTTCAATGGGGCATACTCCCAAATAAATATGCATGAGTAAGGCTACATACCTAACTTGGAAATAAATCTCACTGGACTTAATTTGACTTATGCCTGAGTAGACTTGCACAGGTTTGTGTTGTTAGACAACGGCAGGTATAGAGTGTTGAGAAACAATTTCTGGACTGGACCAAAAGAAATAAAGCAGTGTTAGTGTGTTTAATCATCAGAAGAAAACTGATAATTAGTGTGCACTTTTGTTGCTCCACACTCAAAGGTTTTTAAAAAACAAAACCCAGACAGCATTTTTAAGAATCCCTTTCTGAACGCTGTCTAGACTATGAACCTCAAATACTTTGGCTACATACCTGAAGCATACCTGAAGCATACAACCAGTCACTAGGCAGGAAGCATAAATGTTGCATGTCTTTTCATTTCTTTTCTTCTAATTAGGACATGTCCAGTGCTTATTTGAGTCCTTTAGTTATCTAACTAGCCTGTTCGCCATTGTATTTTAATGTAATAGCTTCGTTGAACATTTAAGACACTTGAGTGAAATTCGGTACCTATATTCAAGACATAATTATACATTTCAAGTTCAAATACCAGCTCAATTCAACAGCAAGGTTCAAAGGGAGGAGGGAAATACAAAATATATTGTAATGCAATACTTGCCTTGGAATTGTGATATTAGAATGATACCGGTGTGCACATTCAGAACACCATGAATGGCTTGAGCACTGCACCCATTTAAAAAGGGGTTCAATTATGAAACTCAACTTGACTCACATGTTCATTTCCAATGGGGCCAGGAAAGATGTAAATAAATAAATAAATAAAAATAAAACACAACCCAGTGCAGCATCTCCCTTGACAATTAATAATGTCGGAATTAATGTTGGTATGCATGTCCAGAATGCCATTTTATATTTCACGTTTGAAGAATGGCTTGACCACTGCACCCATTTTCAAAAGGGGGAGGGATGCAAACTAGATTGTAATATGACATAATAAATGAAGCTGTTGAACAGGGGCATTACCTAGACAGGCAATCCCCGGGATCATCCCTGTGCATTCACATGATGCACAGGGGATCCCAGGATCAGGGAGGGATGATCCCTCCTTTGCTCTGGGATCTCGCCCTACCTTTTGAGCCAATTTTTTCTGCAGTCCCGGGCTGAGCCTGAGACCATGGAATGTGTGGCCGGGCATTGCGGTTTGTCCCGGTTCCTCGCGAGGAACCGGGACCCGCACACAGGACGCAGAGTTCCACAGGAGCACTGCACCCATTGAGGGTGGGGTGGAGGAAGCGGGGATTTTTTTTAAAAAAAACGCCTTATTTTTTGCGCATGAGTGCTCGTGCACATCTTCTCCTTTAAGAAAAAACAAAACAAAATGGTGGGCGTGACACCTCTCCCTCTGAGGTCATCGCGCGCCACGTGTGAACAGATTGGGAGATCTCACAATAATGATATTGCGAGAACTTCACCCCGTCATCCTGCAAGACTGGTAGGTCTAGCTAAGGCCATGGTGCTTTAATTGTTATCTTGGTATACGACATCTGATGTCTTCATTGGGATTTCTATAGTTCACATCACCAGTGTTCCATTCTGAGTGGGCAAAGGAAATAATCAGTAGTGGACTCATAGATATCTTATCTATAGGCTATATTTCAAATCTAAGCACAAACACCCTACAGGCGATAATGGAAGGAACATCTGGATAAAGACATCTGGATACCTTACCCATTACTGAGTTATGTAAAAGCTACATACCAAGATGGAATGTATTCATGGGTGTCGAAAAATTTATTTTTCAAACATAGACTCAAACTCCTGTATTAAATATGTGTGTTTTTAATACTGGCAAGCAATATAGTGGAGTAAGCTCCTTGACTTTGAAACAGAAGAAGAAACTCTGAGGTTTGCAGGAGATGGAAATGAAATACGGGAAATTGATTCAATCCCTCCAGGAACGGGCTGTTCTACTAAAGGAACATTTGGAGATTGATGATTTCAGACTGTTCTGTGGCAGTTCAGAGCTGACCTCCATCCATGGGCTAAAACCCACAAAAGTAGGCAAATCAAACCAAAAGTAGCAACAAGATGGAAAAGAATCTAAGCATATCTACATGACAAACTGATATCTGTCCTGTATTACTTTCCCTGAATTTTGGGAATTTTAGTGTGGTGAGGTGCTGAGGAGTATTTGCTAAAGATTTATTGTACCACCTCACAGAAATACAATTCCCAGGTTCCCTGGTAAAAGGGAGTTGACTGTAAAGTCAGTTCAAGTTGGCTCTGTAGATATACGCTCTAATTTGGAAAAACTGTGGTTAAAGCTGTAACTATAAGACATCCTTCACAGAGCTCTGTACCACAAAATATCATGCAAAGTAGCCAGGCAATTGCTGGATATATATACCCAATAGCTACAACTCTCATCCAGATGAATAGCTTACTCTTGCTTCCTGTGAGATTCTTTTCTATAAACTTTGTTTATATCCAGAATTTATGGGTGGATCACCCGAAGTCCAAAGAAAAACGAACATGTACATTTTTATTTAAAGCTGGCATTGGCTCTGTTAGGGGTGTGATCCTATACACAGTTACCTGGAACAAAGCCCTATTGTGTTCAACATGAACTGTAGACATGAATAGGATTGAGTAGGATTTGAATGGAGATGAATAGGATTGAGTAGGATTTGAGTTGACATGAATAGGATTGTGCTGCTGGTCTATAATTTTCCCTTTTGCAATCTATGTGCAAAATTTCATCAGAACTCCTGTTCTGCAGTTGTACAATGATTCAGTTGCAAAATGCAGGAGATATCTGAGTTTTTAACCACAAGACCCCCAGGAAAATATCTTCTCTGCATCTTCTCGAATATCATCTCAAATCAATTCTTGACAGTTCCAGTAACCTCATCTAGAGAGTTACTTGATTCCTTCTATTCTCACCATCCTTTAAATAGATGTTTCTTCTGCACCTTTTCTGTGCATTTGCTTCAGCCTCCAAACAGCATCACTTGATGGTGCCTTTAGGAAATTTGGGGTTGCCATTTCCTCCGGCCATTTTTTAACTTCTTTAGAATGTTAGTAGCAACAATGATGGCTACAGATGTTGGTAGATTTTGGTCTAGGCACACCAGAGCAAAACTCTCTCTTGTCTGTTCCACATCCTTCCTTAGAAAGTCCAACAGTAACAAAAATATATTCCAAATACAAAACTTCTTTACCACCTGCTCCTATTTTCTGGAGAATTTCTTACAATGTATGCAATTATTTATATTTCTTATAAAATTCTTCAGTTATGCAGGTCAATTTGGAACTTTTATCTGTAAAGCAATTGTATGACATCGTGTCTATGAACAGCCACATCCTAATATAGGTTTCCTGGTCATGTTGACTGGGGATGATGTGAGTTGTAATCTAACACATCTGGAGGGCACCAGATTGGGGAAGGCTATCCTAATAATTCACTTGGCAACTCTTTCCATGCATTCTTTCTACTTTAAAAGAAACTCCATCCTCAAACGTTAGCCCTGTCTTGCAATATACAATTATTTTTAGAGATGCTTGTGAGATTACAGTAGTTCTGTTCTAGGAATTAACTTCTGCTGCACCATGCACTGCACGCAGCAGGATTTTCCTTAGAACAATTCTAACAGAAAAACTGTGGTTCAAATATGAGAATCATTCTTTTGGAACAGAGATATCCATTAACTTGACAAAATAGATTTCAATATGATATGTGTTGTTATTTTTTTTCTTGGTGAAGCGTACCTTGTCCCTTTCTTCTTAGTACTTTATTATCAAATATGGTTTCCACTGAATACTCTTCATTTATTTTTATCATCTTTGTTATTTACTATTTCAAAAAGCTGGAAATCTGGAGATTATGACTCTTCCTGGGGGGTAGCAACTGCACCCCCTTGCCCCTTCCTGTGGATGCCCATAGAAGGACCCATATCTCAGCAGGGTCCCACTGACAAGAGCCTCCAAGAGTTGCTCTTCCTCTTCACCATTGCAACCTGCTTGTTCACCTGCCTCTCACTGTGGTCCAGACAATGGTGATGGTGAGAAGGATAAGCAGTACTTACTTACTGGCTCTCTGGGCATCAAGCAAGTAAGTTGTAGCAATGATGAGAGAGCAGGAGGAGCAATAGCCGCTGGTGACAATGGTGGTGAAAAGGTAGACTCACTGAGGGAGAGGGCCCACTGAGAGTGTCTTGCCAAAGGGCCCTCCAAACCTGGAGCTGGCACCTTCTGGAAGCACCCCTAGCCTCTAGTTCCATACAGTTAAAATTTCTTAATTTTGTGTTATCAAAGTCTAAATATGTTTTTCCTTCATCCATGTTACAGATGTTGACTACAAATGCTGATTAGTACTGACATCATGACTCCTTGATGTTTCTTTCCAGTTTGATATTGATAATTAGCCTCCATTATGTACGCAAATGATGGCAATTTAATGCCGAATTGATCTTCCCACATACTGCCTCACAACAAGATAAATGCTCCCCATGTCACCCCTTCCCCAATGTTCACCTGTCCACAAGCACTCTTATAATGAACTCTTACAATGTTCAACGGATGACCCAATCCGATTCAAATTTGGTATCCTGAAAGCCCTCCTTAATATCTATTACTGTGCCAATTTCGATATCTTTATCTTTAAAACTTATACAGATGTAATCATTTGTTTAATTTGTAGTTTAAACATGTCAAATCCTCCTCCTGCACCCCCAGTGGCTGCTCGGAGAACAACGAAAGATTCGCTCTTAAAGGAGTAATAAAATACGATGCTTCTTTTGGCTAAGAAGCACAATTAAAGCAGGATGCCTTGGAGTGCTTCACAGTCAAAGCAGATTATAAGTTGGAAAACATCAGAGTCCTCTGCACGCAATTCACAGTGATTGCACAGTATAATGCTGGTGTGATGAAGCTACAAATAAAAAGGGGTTATTGCAGCTGACATTTGTATTAATGTACAGAGGAGGGAAATGGCTAGATTAGAAATGCTTCTCCATTATTTGAACTTTTGCTGAGTTCTCCATTATAAAAGACAGCTGTAACCACAACAAAATTGGTGAGACCCCCATTCTATGTGGTTTCCCAAATACAAACTTGAGTCAACTCTTTCTTTGGCATAAAAAACTATTTATTTATTTATTTATTTAAAACATTTATATCCCGCCCTATATCATTAAGATCTCAGAGTGGCATACAGATAAAAGCATACAGTATAAAACAATAAATATGCACAGTTAAAAATAAATTAAACCACGAACCAAGTTAAAACAATATATAATTTAAAAGCAGTAAAAGCAGTTAAAACAATGTGCCACCTTAGTGGATTTAACCATCAAAGGCTTTGTTAGATGAAGTATCTTAGGGCAGGCAAAATCTTAGGGGTGGGAAGTGACGTCAACTGAAAGAAATAACCAAGGGGCAAACATAGAACAGGAAAAACAATATGCTTTCTTCCAGTTTGCCAATTAGTTCATGTATTTGTCCTTGTTTTTCCTTTAACCATCCATAAAAAAATATTACAAAACTGGTCCCTTCTAGCCAGAATCAATAATGTGCTTTGTGCCAAGTGGTGCAATAGTTCACAAAGAATTGGAAGACCTTGGCAGGAATTAGGTTGATTTAGGTTATATACTTCCAAGTTCCAATTGCTGCAACTGATTTTTCACTACTAGAACTTGGGCTAATATTACAGCACCGTAACACTATAAGCTATAATTTCTATTCTGACTGAACTGAAAAACTGAAGAAAAACACACACATTTCCCTGGCTTAGTAAATCTCATGAATCCTTGCCATCTCAGTTTCCATTTTAACATAAAAGTAGAAACTATTGACCTTGTTTCCATGTTATTCCAAGGAAAAAAATAGGAGGTTGTTTGGTAAACCTCTGCAATTTAATAGACTTGACCTTACATCAGGCAAGCCTTCATTTACTATGCATCTTTTAAATGATTCCATGAGCGTATTCCATTATTCTAGATCTGTATCATCATCTAATATTTTTCTTAAAGTGTGCCTGGCTTGTGCAATTAACAGAATAGAAGTATTCATGGGTTTGTACATGCTGACCTAGAATTTAAAATTATACTTTATGCTGATGGTCTTTTATGGTTCATTTCTAAACTCAAGGCACCTATTCCTGCTTTGATAGAACTGAGTAATACCTTCAGTGATCTTTCCGGATACTTAATTAATTGGTCAAAGTCTGAATTGATGCCGATTGGAGATAGTATATTTCCTAGTGTGTTGGCTAATGACCAATTTTGGTGGTGCCCTGATTTTATTATCTATCTGGGAATACTCATTCCAAGAGATATATCTCAATTGATCAAAATAAACTTAAATAAACAGATTAGTGAGATTACACAAGATATAGACAGATGGGCACCATTAAAGTTGAGTCTGTTGGGTAAAGTCACCAAACTTAAGATGAACCTTATACCTCGAATTCTTTATGTTATTCTTTTACTTATACCTGGCAAATATTTTCAACGACTTAACACTTTGTTTCGTAAATTCTCCTGGGGTTCTTCCCCACCTCAAATATCTTTGAAACAGATGCAGCTTCCTATTAAAGAAGGTGGGTTTGGTTTTCCAGACCTAGCTTTGCATCATCGGGCTTACCTATTGGCTTGTAGTAAGATTTGGTCTTCTTCTGCTTCCTCAGAACTGCCACCATGGTCCGTTCTGCAAGCCTTATGGTTAGAACCTCTTCCCAAATGGATAGCACTCGGTTCTTGTGATTTAAGAATAAGTAACCCCCTTCTTACAATTTTGGCTGCTAGAGAGATGTGGCATATAATATCATGTCAATTACAGTTTGATCCATTCTCTCATACAAAGAGGAAACCCAGATTTAAGTATTGGAAGGAAAGCATTTCTGTGGAGGACATGGACAGATAACATGATTTTTACTTTGGATCAATTAATAGGCTCAGACTATGAGTTTTTTGTCTTTTTAAGACTTGTGTGTTAAATATAATTCACCTACTACGGCTCAATGGCAATACTTGCAATTGCAACACCTGCTGGAATCTATAGTAGATAGATAAATAAATCTGTAGGTTTGGTCCAGCTTCTTTTACAGCTTCAGAGCCTCCAGCATTTTTAAAAACACTTATAACAGCTGAACTGACACATCAATCCAAGACCCATATTTATAAGTATTTAGTAGGAGTAAGTAAATATGGTGCACATAGTTTAAAACTGGATTGGAATAGAGAATTGGAGTGCCCTGTCTTGCCTAACGTGGTGCTACTCAGGGAGGGTGGTGGAGGGGATTGAACTCTACCCATTTTTTGGACCCCATTCCTAAGACGCACCGGTTTCTTAGGTTATTATGATATATTGGGTAGTGTGTGTGTGTGTGTGTGTGTGTGTGTGTGTGTGTGTGTGTATGTGTGTGTGTGTGTATAACAAGAACAAATTTAAATTTGAATATATCAGAGAGCAGAACTTTTGAATTTGGCATGAATTTTGCCCATCCCGCTGAAATATGCCCTCCTCCTCATTCCATGTACAGAAGCCAAATAGCCTGAGAGCTGAATCTAATTACAACACTGGAAACAGGACAGTATCCTCTACTGTACCTCACGGCAGCAAGCGAGCTTGGGGGCACAAGGCAGATTGTTTGGCACGTATGGCTTTGTCCTACAACATCTTACAATCACTCCCTGGCCCCTCCCCCCCAACAGCATCTGTCGCCTGAGGAAACTGCTTTGCTCTGCTTAACGGTAGGACCAGCCCTGGCAAGTATCTTGAATGAATAATAAAAAATCTTTGCAGTTTGCCAATATACATAGATCAGACACTTCAGGCTGGGGTGGTGTTTCTCAAATGATCTACACTTTGATCATTCTTCAGAATCTGCTGCCTTAACAGAATGATTACATTTATTTGATGGACTGTCTAACATCCACATTGACTAAGTATTATCTATGCAGAGGTAGGTAGGGCATGGCTCTCCAGATGTTTGGGCCTACAACTCCCATCATCCTTCACCATTGGCTATACTGGCTAGGGCTTATGGGAGTTGTAGGCCAACTTGGAGGCATACAGCAGTCTTCTCCCCACTGCAGCACATAGCTAATACTAGATATACTGTCTATTTCCAATGCCCTCCATGTATAAATTTAGGAAGAAGGTTCTTGGGTTCTTCAGGAGACTCATTAAAATGAAACTGGAGAATAGGTTTCCTATTTGTACAGGTGGCTCCTTTCTGAGTTTTAGTTCAGTAGACTGTGTTTTAGTTACTTTAGGGGCTTCTTTTTTTTCTTTCTACAACACTGCATCTAAGAGGAAGAGAGAAAAGCCAGGCTATCGGGGTGTGGGGTGGGGAGCCAGTGCTATCTGAGATCATTTCTTAAAAAATTAAATAAACATTGTCAGGGAGGTGGAATGGCCGAACTGAACGAAGGCCTGCTCCAGACATCAAGAAGAGCAGCTGGAGCCAATTAAGGCACAAGGTTTTGTAGATAAAACCGCAGGGCCAGCCCAAGACATTTTGCTACCTGAGGTAAAGCAACAGTTAGCACCATACCCCCACCACCTCCAACTCAAGTTGAATAGAACCCAAGACCAGCAAAGTTATTTTGGCACCTGAAGCAGAAAATTTCATAAGGAAATCGCACAACAACAACAACAACAACTTAAATTACCATTTACTGCCCATCTATGATACCCCAAATTAACTGCCTGAGGCAGCAGCCTCACTCTGCCTAATGGAGGAGTGGGGGCTGGGCTGGCCCATTAGTTGCATAGGCTATTTCTTGGATAGTTTTATGGACTTTGGTGATCAACTGGTTGGTGAGCATTTATCATCTCTGGGCTCTTCCACTTAACATTGCTTTGCTGCAACATCTGCACATTGCGACTTCTTCCAGAGAAGCAGGACAATCTAGCTTGTCATAATGGGGGAGCTACTTGTTAGTTTTATTTTTTTATTTATTTTATTGCATTTCTATACCGCCCAATAGCTGAAGCTCTCTGGGCGGTTTACAACCCTGATCAAACTGTCCCTCCAAGCTATGCCGTTCCTTTTCAAAGATGTCTCTTCTCTTACTCCTACAACACCAAACAGCAACAAGACAGGCAAGGCACATCAGATCGATTCCCCTTCATGGTACTGATAGAGCTCCCCAGAGACATTCCCCAGAACAATGTGTGTGCACACTTCAGCCATTCTTTATTCCAGTGCTTCCTCATGCTATTTTGTTTCCTAATAAGACTGAGTTAGTGATGATCATCAATATTATAGAGACACCATTTCTTCTCTCAGACATTCCAAATCACTACCCCTGTGTAGGAAGTGTGATTTCAATTTTTAGTGGTGGCTGGTGGCCAATGAGACTGGTGGGGTGGAAAACAGGTCAGGAGAGGTGAGGCTAAAAAGTCACGAAAGGCAAAGGGCTGTGTGGTGTCTCTGACCCATAGAACTCCACCAGAAAACATTCCTTTGAGCCCACATTATGTTGGCCATCAGCAGAAAACCAATCCACAGCATCCAAAATCCAGCTGTTGGCACAAGTAACCCCACCACTTTAAGATCATGAGTGCAAAGGACGTGGTGGTGGTGGTGGTGGTGGTGAAGGGAATTCACACAATTGCACAAAACACTTATTTAAGCTCACATCCCCCTGTTCCAGGAACAATTCCTATTGCAGAGTATTAAATGGCTTCAAGATCATGAGTGCAAAATAGTGCAAAATAGTGGGAGAGAATCCACAAAGCCACGCAAAATGCTTCTGCTGCTGCCAACCTCAGAGCCACACAGAAAAGCAGTTGATGGAACCCAGGAACAACCCATGGCCAAAGGGGACTCAGAGACGATGAGGACGTTAGCCCCAGAGTCACACACGCAGAAGCACCAGCCAGTTCTCACTGTCCTCAAGCAACGGTAGAAAGCAGTCCACATAATATAAAAAATAAACCCATTTTATAAATATCTACTCCAAAGTCAAAAGGACTGGATCACTCAGAATTAAGCATACAACCATAGCTCTCATGCACGTGCATTTCTCCCAGCCACTCTCCAAAGCTCCTTCAAGCAGCGGCAGAATGCAGTACTCGTAGTATAAAAAATAAGGCCATTTTATAAATGTCCACTCTGAAGCTAAAAGGACTGAACTACTCAGGATTGAGGATGGCCAGCAAATTCTGACTGCATCAAAATTCCATCCACCCCACAACCATCCTCAAACAGTGTTTGTTTGTTTTTTAAAAAAGGGAAAGGAATACCATTGCCAACTGAAGCAGGTTTAAAAGGTGGGGGAGATTGCTCAAGCAATCACAACACATTTTTACTAAACAAATAAACAAATAAAAACAAAAACAAACAAACAAACCCCAACTCTACCCAACATAGAAAGATGATTAAGGCCGTAATCACATGCATGTTTAGAGAGGGAAAAGTCCTTCAACTCTGAGCATTTCTCAACTAGCACGGCTGGGCTGGGGAATACTTGGGAGTTGTAGGGTGTTTTTTTTTCTTAAGGATCACAGACTCACCCACCATTTTTAAAAAGGAAAAAAAATAGTCCAAGCAATTGGATTCCTCAAGTCTCACGGGCTCTGCTACTTAAATAAAGAATAGGCCAGAGAGAGAGAGAGACTCTGAGACTTTCCCTCTCATGTAGATGATCCATCCAGTCTGCTTCTGTTGCTGCTCCTTCCCTTTTGGCTGAGTGAGTAGACCATGACACATCGATGAGAGGGGAGAACTGAGCTGTGGCAGCCAACCCATCCACTGAGGATAGATCAGAGGTCCGTGCCTCTTCTGTGTGTTTTTTTTTAAAGCCACAACCCTGATTTTTGGAGGAGCAAGCCCTCAACGAAGAAACATCTCTGTGTTTCTGTGGTATTGTGTGCGCACATGCATGCACAATTAGGAAACTGATAATACCAGACCTGGAGTTCTTTCCTGACCAGTAGTGCAATCGCTGCCACCACCAAGATGGACGACACTAGCGCATGCTGCAGGCAGTCAAGGTTTTTATTTCTGTAAAATATATTATTGGGGGAGGCGGTCTGCGGGGAGCAGGGCACCGAACACTTTGCTATATAATTGGCACCACTTCTGACAGTTTTTCTACCACCCCAGGAGAAATTTGTTTTGTGGAGGCAATTATAGGAATAGGAGAATTAGATTGGATGGAGGATAAAACTACAAGTAATATAGAGATCAATCTGTAAAATGTATTTTTCAGGGAAGGAAAAAAAATGGGTAGAAAGTATAGGTAACCCGCTCTTAAGGTTTCACTGGGAAATTTGGAGCAAATATAAAGGGGAGCTGCTTCTGAGCAGCTCCCCTTTGTCACCGGTAATAATGTTAAAAAAATTCCCGGAGGAATTAAAGAGTAGATTAAGTAAAGTTTTAATAGAAAAAAATAAAATGAAATTAAGGGAATGGTTAAGAGAAAGGAATACAAGAGAGGATATGGAAGAGGTTCTGAAAGATAAAAAATTAACTTGGTTAAATTATTGGCAATTAGAACAGTGGACTAAAAGTTGGGTAAGAGAAAATGGAGACTGTAGAGAACTGACGAAGTTTGAGGAATTAATAGTTAAGAAAGAAAATGATAAGGGAAAAAGAATAGCGTCAAAAGGGTTAATGAGTGAAATTTATAGAATATTGGTGGAGAAAGGGTTGATAAATATTTCAGGTAAAATGGTTTGGGAGACAGATTTGAAAGTACAAATGGGACAACAGAGCTGGGAGGGACTATGGAAACAAAGAGCGTTGAGAAATATGTCAGTAAGAATAAAAGAGAATTATTTTAAAATTATATGGAGGTGGTACCTAACCCCGGTTAGATTAAACAAGATAAATAATCAGCAGTCAGCAGCAAATTGTTGGAGAGGATGTGGGGGAAAAGGAACGTATTTACATATGTGGTGGGAATGCAACTATGTACAAAAATTTTGGAAGATGATGTTTTTGGAGATTGAAGAAATTGTGGGAATGAAGATAGAACGAACACCAAAAGTTGCATTACTGTCACTATTTGAAGATTTAAAATGTAAAAAAGAAATTAAGGAATTGATAACGAATTTGCTGACTGCAGCAAGATTGACTGTAGCTAGGAACTGGAAGATTCAAGGGGAATATTCTATTGAAGAATGGTATAAAGAAGTATGGGATATAGCTATTAATGATAAATTGACTTGTAATATTAAATGGAGAAGAGGTATAGCTAAAACAAATGATTTGGAAGGAATTTGGAAACAGTTCCTAATATTTGTGTTTTCTAAGGGAAGTGGGAAACCGCCAGCAGAAGAAAGTATGAGATTTTGGAATCAGGAATGAGATCCCGAGGTGGGGGGTGCACTTATATGTTAAGTTTGATTATGTTATTTAGATATATTATGTATTCAACATTTATTCAACATTCATGTAGTATGTTGTTTTCTTTAATTGTAATGTTGTATGTTCAAGTATTGTAGAAAGAAAAAAAAAGGAGAAATTTGTTTTGCTGTGGCAGCATTTTTGTCAATCTCCTTGTAATTTTTATTCTCCCCACCCCATTATTTATTAAATGTATTTTTCACATGACGTTTTACAGAGCTGTCTCAGGAAGACCATTACGCTACCAAGAACTATAACATAATATTAAAGAACCAATCTGGCTTTCAGTAATACTGATCAAGAGAATATAAAACAAGATTGTCTTCACCACATCACTGCTCAATTAAATTGACTAGTACAAAACAAAATGGAACCAAATCCAAATAAAATAAACTCTTAAGGCTGGATACAGAGTTGCCGTTCCATGAATGGAAGACTCCCCACAGGAGGAAGGGGGCATTCCATGAATAGAAGGCTTTCCAAAGGAGGAACTGGGCAGGAAAATGAACTCCGTCAATTTCGCCTTCAGCCCGCAGCCAACTGTATTTCCTCTCATGCTGCCCTAGATGGTTCCCCAGCCCTCCAGAACAATATTCTTAGGTGGCACAGGGGGAAGGACGAATTGTGAAGATCACCTCCCTGTAGGGTGACCATATGGAAAGGAGGGCAGGGCTCCTGTATCTTTAACAGCTGCATAGAAAAGGGAATTTCAGCAGGTGTCATTTGTATGTATGGGGAACCTGGTGAAATTTCCCCTTCATCACAACAGTTAAAGTGCAGGAGCTATACTAGAGTGACCAGATTTAAAAGAGGGCAGGGCACCTGCAGCTTTAACTGTTGTGATGAAGAGGGAATGTCACCAGGTGCTGCATGCATACAAAGGACACCTGCTGAAATTCCCTTTTCAATACAACCGTTAAAGATACAGGAGCCCTGTCCTCCTTTTCATATGGTCACCCTACCTCCCTGTCACCTTTCCTCCTGCACCAATGGAACTCTGCTGAGCACTAATCTGTATCTAACCCATTTTAAATGAATATAGCTCTTGTTTTCTGGCATTTAAAAGTTTACATGTATTTGTACTGTTTTATTAGGTCTAATAAACTACAATTACTACAGTGCCAAAATTATACTAGTATATACAGATAGACGGTTGGGCTCAGGTTTATTTAATCCCGTTTGTTTCTATCAACATTAAGAGATAAAAGGGAATCATAGTGAGAAAAAGTCCTTTAGTTTGCAAAGACCTCTATCAACTTTTCATTAGAGGGAAAATGTCTCTATTATCAAAGGATTCCAGGTTTAGTGAACCAATTCACCAATGTAGGTATTGCTTCAACTTTTCCAACCTGGGAATCACTTGCTTGGCTGATGGAAACAGAAGCATTTTTTGGAGAATGTCTATGCACCCCGTATGCATAACTCAATGAAACTTGAGTTTATGATTAAGTCTCATTGATTTCAGTGGGTTTACTCTAAGCACCAGTTCCAACCCAAAAACTTTAATTAACTTTAGGAGTATTTGTCATGAGAACTGTTGAGCAGGGACAGCAACTCCACACTCTGGCCTGGTTCAGACAACATGCTAAACCATGCTGCTCAACCACAAAATGCATTCCCTTAACCATTTTGTGGTTAAGCAGCATGGTTCAGCGTGTTGTCTGAACCAGGCCAATTACTGACTAGGTGAGGTCGCAACACAACCATTGTCAAAGTAGGAATTGAAGCAAGTACTAGCCTTTTTCTGTTCTGTACACCATAAAGGACAGCTCTGCTTTCATTTTCAGTTGCAACCTCTGAAGATTATATTACCTGAGAGCTCTTCATCTCAATTATTTGTCCAGATGCAGCATTGCAGTTCAAGCAACAGCCAACAAATTATATTGTATTTTGTATTGGTTTTTTAAATTTGTTGGTTGTTTTTTATGCTCTTCATGGTTTTAATTTTTGTGAACTGCCCAGACAGCTTCGGCTATTGGGCGCTATAAAAATGTAATAAATAAATAAATAAATAAATAAATAAAATAAACAAATTTGCAGTAAGAACTTCACATACTGTATGACTATTGCTACTAGGCATGTGCTCCGCTCCGATTAGAAGCGCAGAAGCAGGAGCAGATTGGTCTGCTTCGCCTTGCCCAGAGGCGGAGTAGAAGCGGACCGTGGACCCTTAGAAGCAAGGCGAAGAGAAGCGCCCATTTTTCGGAGCTCCTCTTTCAGACGGACCGCTCCGATTGCCATCTTGAAAACATTTCGCCCATAGGATTGCATTGCGGAAAAGAATCGCAGATAACTGGGTTGTTTTTGAAGCTATCGTTCTGAAAATTCTTGTGCTCAGAGAGTCGTGGATGGGGGTCATTTTGAGACTACTCTCAACTTTCTGTGTCCTTTGGTTCGCGTTTCAACCTCAATAAATGTGTCATTGTGGTGTTATCCCCTTCAGTGCTGTAAATTTCTTGAGTAAGAATCGCCTTACTTAGCCACAGATGCTCTATTGCCAATGTCAAAAGATTCCTTATAAGCGGGTGTAAGTCTCATTTGGAACATGTGCAAGTTTGTACACGGGTCTAATGAGAGCACATCACGTAACAGTGTGTGTGTCAACAAAATTTGTGTTAACTTGACTGAGCTAAATCAAGTGATGAAAAGTCAAATTCTGATCACCTGTAACGGCATGCCGAATTCCATGCAAGCTCTGGTTAAAATTAATAATAAAAGTAGCTAAACCCTGAAGAAATTCCTAGGGTATCTTTTTTAACCAAAACAAACAAGAGAAATCACATTTTCAGTATCAAACTGCTTCAGCCAAATTGGCCTGTACTGGTTACATTTATCTAGATCAGTCATCAGGGAAACAGCCAGAGCTACTTGATGGGTTATTAATTTACTTACGTCCAGCCATTGATATTAACGATGGCTTTAATCACACATTATCTCCCCATTTTTATAATCCAGCACATCACCACATCTTTAACAAAGTGGAATTCATTCTTGCTCAGGCTGCCAGGAGAGTGGCTACCAGGCGACAGAAGCGGCTACATCTCAGTGGACTACTCAGACAAGAAACAACGTATATTTTACTCAGCGGAGTATAACTGCATAGCTGGTTTCTTAATACGATGGTGTTATTGTAATCCATATACCATGGAGCAAGAGTTCCCTGGCATTTTTCCACATGGCTTTAGGGACATCCTTAATGGGAAACCATTCAAAAGTACTCAGCAATGTCTGGAATTTGGCTCTATGGTTTCTTCAGCTACTTAATTGTCAACTCCAAGCCAGTCATCTTTGAGTTGGCTATATTCCTAGGATAGTTGTGCCAACTAAATTTATTTAGTTGTCTAAAGGACAACTGTAGTTTAGTTGTTATGGGAATAAATCTGGGTAGATGGACTCTGGGCTTCCACACTCCCTTTTCCTCCCCCAACACGGCAGTGAGGAGCAGATTGGAAGCCCGTGCTTATGTTTTCAACTAGCCTTGGATTGTCATTTAATCTGAATTGGAAATTGCATGTCGTTTTAACTACTGTTTATCCAAACAAGCCAGAATTGTAAATCGTGATTTAAAGTTGGCTTGTCCTGACAACTCATAGTTAACACTAACCACAGTTTGTCCAGGTTCAGACATTATGACAAATCTTGATTAGTTTAACAAGAAACACATGGTTCCAATCTCCACCTCATGGCTGCACTGGAGGAATGGCAGAGACTGCGAGCCTGAGAGGGGAGGGAGCGTAAAAGCCTCATTGCTATGGCAACCAGGGCTAAACTATGGTTTAGCATTACATCCAAATGAGGCCGTACTATATTCCATATACGTTAACATATGAAGCTGCCTAGAGGCCCAGTGAATGGTCTGAGAACACCTGATGCTATATCAGGGTGGAATCTGACCAACTCATCAGATGGGAGACCATTGGAAGCCCTATATAACAGATAAATACAATATTATTATTATCTTTTAATAGTAAGAAAATCATATGAAGCTGCCTTATATTGAGTCAGACGCTTTATCCATTAAGCCCAGTCAATACTGGCATCCCTGTCTACCTTGTTCAGGCCACACCTACCTCTTCCCTCTTTCTAAGTGGGATCCAGAATACAAACTGAACACCCTGTTGGCATTGATGTTTGTCATAGAATTCCCATGAGGAGCACCCAATTAATATTTATTGCTCCTAGAAAAGACTAACAGAAAAATATATATCAAGTACTTTCTTCCCCTCCTGACACACTGTAAAATCTGAAACAAGATTGATTTTTTTTCCTTTTAGGAACATATTTTACCAGAAGCTTGTACATTAAAGTTCTAATATTTAAATTGAAAATTGAGAAGATTCCTTCATAGTTTTCAGGACTATAATGAAACTTAATACAATATGAAAATGGCTGTATTTGTTAAAACTCAGTGGCTTTTGATGGGTTAGGCAACTGCCTGTTTTCTGCATTGTTCTTAAACTACCCGCCAGGTGTAAACAGCAGCAGCAAAAGAACATTTGTGATATGTTCACCTAAAAGTGAGAAGTTTCTTTGATAAGGATGTTGTTCAAAAGTATACCATTATCTGACGGAGCAGAAAGTCCTTTCATGGTTTACACTTTTGGTTTGGCTTTGTCAACTGCATCCTGCAGGCCACCTGAAATATACAAATGGACGTGGAGACAAAGGTTGGATGGATATATGCAATACTTAGAATTTTACTGTACTTTAAATAGATAACAGATGCCACAAACACAATACCAGCCTTGTACTCTTCTGTGTTGAATCTGAAATACCAGCCATCCCAGTTCCACAATCCCTAAAGCAGACTTTAGACATTCTCCCAGCTGCAGGAGCTTATCTGTGAGCAATTCCTGCAGAGCTGGGAGAATGTTCAAGTAGCCCAACCATGGAGCAGGGGCTGATTGCATTGGTCTTCACCATTTATTTATTTATTTATTTATTTATTTATTACATTTCTATACCGCCCAATAGCCGAAGCTCCCTGGGTGGTCCACAAAAATTAAAATCATAGTAAGACAACCAACAGGTTAAAAGCACAAATACTGTGTGGTATTTATATCAATAAATACCCACACACACACACACAATTGACAGTGTCAGTTCTGGTTGGCCCGCACACACATGGTTCAGTCATTTAAACATTACCCAAGCTGTGCATTTCACACACACACACTGGTTATCACACAGCTGTGGCCCCTAACAAGAAGAGATTCCACTCTTCACTCATAAGCATGCATTGGAAGTACTAGGGCGTTGCTAGACCTACCTGAAAATCCGGGCGTGTGGAGGGGCCAGCCCACGTTACAAGTAGCATGGGCTGTTGCTCCTATCCACACATCAGATGCGACAGGCTGCAGGAAAGCCCCATTGCGTCCGCCATTTTGTTTTACTGCTTAAAGGGCCGGGTGTGCAGGAGCTCACCAACGACCAAGGTAAGGGTTGTTGTTTTTTTAAAAAAAGGGTTCCCCGCTCCCCCCCTCCGCCCCTGATTTCCCCACTGACTGCGATTCCTCCCCACGATCTCCGCTTCCCCCTGTGATCTCCCCACCGCCGATCTCTCCCCCTGCCCCAATGGGCCCAGTGCTCCTGTGGAGTGCTGTGCCCCATCCGCCGCTTTTCCTAGCTAGTCGTGAGTAATTGCGGTAGCTGGGAAAAGTGGCGCACCAGTCTACATGCCTGCGGTCTCGGGCTCAGCCCGACACCGCGGGAAATACCAGGCCACAAGCGGTGCCGGTTATCCCAGGCCAAGGGAGGGTTACCCCTGCCTGAGCCCGGGATCCCCTGTGCGTCAACTGGACACACAGGGGCAGGCCTGGGGCTTGCACTGGGCTAACCCATCATCTAGCAAGGCCCCTAGAGAGTGATATTGGGTAGCTGCTGCTTCTTTCTTCAAGCCTCCCTTTTGAGGGTTTTGCAATGTATCACCTTTTACCCAGTTGTGTTCAATGAAACTGCTAGGCAAGGCTGAGAGATAAATTAGGGGGCATCCATGTGCTTAAGTGACCCCTGACTGTTTCTTTCATTTTCATTCTCTCCTCCCCTGGGCCTCAGTCCTACATTCTTGTGGTTTATGTTGTTGTTTGATCATATCAGGAAATTGTTCCATCAGACTGAGGTATTGTTGGTGGGCTGTGGAGAACTGACCAAATCAGATCTAGCAATTACAACTGATGGCTTTCTAACATTGAGGTTAGATGGTTAAGGGGCTGTATATACATCTTCTAAGTCCCACAGTGGCTGCGAATTGGAGCTGCATCAGTTATATGATGCAGCCACTGATTCGCAGCCACCATGGGGCTTTCCTGCAAAGCTGCAGATTTAAAAAGTCAGGCACTTACCCTGATTTTTACTGTCAAGGCAGGGCCTATAATACATTTTAGGCAATACTGCCCTTGTTCACGTGGTGCTCAGTGGTCTCCTGAGACAGGTAGGCTGTAGATACCGTTTTGCAGGAGTACTCCAGCATCAGCTCTGGCTCACTATCATCTTCTCTGCAAAGTTCAAGATACCGGTACTTAAGCTCTAATTGGTTTGGATCGTACACACTTGAGATACCACATTCACTGTTATTGTCTGTGTTCAGAAGACACCTTAAAGTCCATTGCTTTAACCATGGTGAAGAAGGCTTTTTTGCTTTATTCACCATGATTAAAGCCATGGTTTCAGGTGTCTTCTGAACACAGCCATTATCAACTGCATTTATAATCAAGGTGGCATACATGGTTCTCTCCCCTTTTTATTCCCATATTAACCTAGTGAGGGAGGTAAAGCTCTTAGACAGGGAGAGGCCAAAGGTCACCCAGCGAGCTTCATGGCTCAATGGAGATTTGTACCTGGTCTCTCCTGTCCTAGTCCAGCACTCTACTTGCTACACTTCAGTGGTCCTATACATTGCAGTCGTTAAGAGCAGCAAAGAGTATGCTACCAACTGCACCATGATTGCACACAGATAGGTGTTTTGATAGTTGTTGTTTATTCATTCAGTCACTTCCGACTCTTCATGACTTCATGGACCAGCCCACACCAGAGCTTTCTGTCGGCCGTCGCCACCCCTAGCTCCTCCAAGATCAAGTCTGTCACCTGCAGAATATCATCCATCCATCTTGCCCTTGGGCGGCCCCTCTTCCTTTTGCCTTCCACTTTCCCTAGCATCAGCATCTTCTCCAGGGTGTCCTGTCTTCTCATTGTGTGGCCAAAGTACTTCAGTTTTGCCTTTAGTATCATTCCCTCAAGTGAGCAGTCTGGCTTTATTTCCTGGAGTATGGACTGGTTTGATAGTTACACCACTGCTATGAAATTCTGCTTCACTGGAGACTCGCCAAACTCCAAGCCATGACATTTCCCAGAAACTCTCACAGCCCCAAAGAACCATGAAACTACTGTCAACTACTTTTACATACCCAAGGGAGGATGCTGGGGTTCCATTCCTTGAACAGCAACCCCACCCCCACACCCCATTTTGCCTCATGGCAACTCCTCTTTGAACCTCCAGGGAGTTTCAAAAGCAAATTGTTATGTGGCCTGCAGTGGGGAACCTGTTTAACTAAGCAAAGTCAAACATTCCACTTTAAGCCAGTGGTCACATCACATCTTGTGGCAATACATTCCATACATCAATGATGTGGTGGGTGAAGAACGACTTTCTCTTGTCTCTCCTCAATCTACTGCCAATAACTTGCATTGGATCTGAATTTAAATATTATGAGGTGGGGGAAACAGCATGGTCCGTTTTCCTAGTTCAGGAAGGCTCTGCAGTAGAGTTCCACAGGAGCTCTTGTTTTAGCAATGATAAGCAACTGAGGACTTATATAGGAGCTGGCCACCTCTTTCTGGTTCTCACCCAGGCCCTGGCCTCTGGCAGGTCTTTGTATGCATTTCCCTTCCTCCACTTTAAATTGACTTGCGGCTAGTTGGCCACTTTGCCAGTAGCCCTAAAGGTCCTGCCTGACATGGTGTCTCCTCTATTCCTGTGGCTCTGGGAGCATCAAAGGTGGTGGTGGTGGTGGTGGTGGTGGTGGTGGTCTGAAAGCTAGCAAAGAGCCAAGGCAACTGGTGTGGTGACCTCTAGGTGGTCAGACCTCCAGATGAGATCGTTGGGGTTGCAGGAATTGGCTGTGGGATCCTGCTCCTCTTTCAGGGAGATGCCCAGGCTGGACCTTGGCAGCTACTTCAAGGGAATGCATCCTCTCCCTGTCTTTTTGCAAATCCCACTGCTCCATAACACTTATTATTTGAACAATGCATTTTCAGTATAGCCATCCTGAGAACAACCCAATGAGACATATGCATGAGGGAAATTTATTTTATTTTATTTTATTTATTTATTGCATTTATACCCTGCCTTTTTTCCTCCAAGGAACCCAGGGTGGAGCTCTGGTGGTATTTACATATGTAAAATTTTATGGGTAGCTCACTTGCAAGAATTACATCCAACAGGGTGAATTAACAAGGATCGCGACACAAAGGCTTCTAGGCTTCATTTCACCAGCTAATCTCTCCAGGAGCAACACCATTTGGAAGGGTGAGGAATCAGGGACATGCAAAAATGCATCCCAACCTGGCAAGATGCAATTCTGTATGGTATGCATTATTATATGAATCCTCTCCCCTAGTTTTTTTTTAAAATAGAAAACCTATATACCACGTAAGTAGGCAGCCTGCAAGCTATTTTATTTTCTTTAGAGTAGAGCTTGTGTTGCAAATGGCAGGAAGCCATGAACCACAAAAATAAAACCATTCTAACCCTAGTGCTAAGTAAGGAAAACAAAGATGTCTCAGCAATTAGCAGTATTATATATGTTAGTACTAAGTAACAACAGATGTTTCAACTGGAGCCCAGTGCATTCCTTGCAATCCTTCAAAAACCAAAAGCCTCTTGACGTTGCTATACATTACAATGATCTTGGGCTTTGCGATCCTTACAAATGCATTTTGAGTGGTGAATACTAGCATTTGTTAGTATCGGGTGGCTCTTACCTGTATCTACATACATCAGCATGCTGTACACGTCTGCTGACTTAACAGACTAGCAAGTCTGTAAAGACATGCGTGGGCTATGAGTCATTAGCAAGCATGCAAGGCTAATTGGAAAAACACTCTTAAAAGATTTGGAAGGTGGGTTAATTACAATTCATAACGTAAACAGTCCCTGGGCTATTGTTAAAAAAAAAAAAGCATTAACTTTCAAGGTCCAGTATTTTATGATTCACTTTGCCATGTTGTGAGAAAGTCTTTGTATCAAACTACATTCATTACAATTCAGACCACAAAAGCCTTTATGGGGTTTCTCAACATTATTTCCACCCTTGTTATATAGGAATTCATATGGGTTGCACATTGCTAACAACTGGCAAGAAGTCAAAAAAACATTTACGGTATTTTCTTGCCATATACACAGGCCAGCTTTAAAAGCTACAAAATTTAATTGCTTCCCCTCTCCCATTTGTTAAATTCTAGCAAATAAAAAGTTGAGGTTGGAGGTATGAAGACATGTATGTAGCCGGAAAGACAGCTCCATTTTTTCTTTTTTAAAAAATGTTGAACTGGTCTTCATGTAATTTGTCTAACTTGTTCAGAGAAACCCAGTACTGACAAAACCGTAGAATCACCACTCAGAGCTTCATTATGAAAAGGTATCTGATGTCGAAACTGACAATCAGACTATATAGATGTGGTATTCTATATTCAGATTGTTCACAGTGATAATCTAGCAGAGATAGTTGGAAGACTGATATTGTATGCTTTGTGTCACTGAATCTAGGAGACACCCAAATTCATAGAGTCAATGGAAGCCTTATCCTAATAAACCCCTTTTTATTAATAGGGGCTGAATAAAACCCCTGTACTAGGGTGACCATGTGAAAAGGAGGACAGGGCTCCTGTATCTTTAATAGTTGCATAGAAAAGGGAATTTCAGCAGGTGTCATTTGTATATATGGAGAACCTGGTGAAATTCCTCTTTATCACAACAGTTAAAGCTGCAGGAGCTATACTAGAGTGAACGGATTTAAAAGAGGGCAGGGCACCTGCAGCTTTAACTGTTGTGATGAAGAGGAAATTTCAGCAGGTTCTCCATATATACAAATGACACCTGCTGAAATTCCCTTTTCAATACAACTGTTAAAGATACAGGAGCCCTGTCCTCCTTTTCATATGGTCACCCTACCCTGTACAAATGTGCTGTACAGATCATGCTAACTGAGAAGTCAAACTAAGCCTTCCAATGATTCTGCGAAGATCTCTTTATCCCCCCATCCCTCCCATTTCCCCCCCCCCCCGCCCGTCAGAAAATCAACATCTTCTCCTTTACTTGTCGAGCAGGACATGTAAAATAGAGGACTGTTGAAGATAAAGGCAAAGAGACTAATGCAAGAAAATAGGAAGATATCTATTGAAGTAGTGATGCAATCGGTCTTTGGAAATTATGAGGGAAGACCTTCCCTTGAGCAAAGATCCTCCCTTGAGCAGGATCCGTTGTCATGCATTTACATCAATGTCATTAAGTCCTAAGGATCAATGGACACCAAATGCTTTCATACAAGAGCAGTTTTTGTATTCTATTTCCTTTCTACCTTTGCTAATGGTGCCTTTCACTCCCTCCTTGGAAGGTTGGCCCACACTCCTGCTGAAATTCAAGACTGTTTTTTTTAAGTTGAAGTTCTCTTTGATTTCCATATCGATTGTTACATAAGAACCCCAATCATCAGGACTGTAGAGACTTTCTTCTGATGTGACCGTAGATTGTTCCAAAAACATATTGCTAAACTTTGCACCAGTATAAGTGCTGTGGGTTTTATCTGGTCTCCTAGAAGCAAAAGTGACCTGGGTTGCATCTAAGGACAACCCATCAATTTTTTTAAACCAGTGGGTTGTTGTTATGTGTAAACAGGGGCAGTGCCTTGAAGATAAATAAGGCTGCAATCCTGAAATAAACAGAGCTTACTTCTGAGTAAGCATGGATAAGGTTCCACTATAAGTCTCTTAGCATCATGTTTAAAATACTACAGCTGTATTCCAATACCTACTTACTTGGGAGTAAGCCCAACTGAATTCAGTGCAAGTTCTTGAGGACACTATGCTAGGGACAATGCAGCCCTAATAAAATCCTCTAGACACCTCCTCAAACAACTGCATCCATTACAAATCTACTAATCTAAAACCATCTTAGATTAGTAGATTTATAATCCTGACATTCTCTTCAAGTTCATTTTTATTAAAGCTATATAAATCCGGCCTGTATACAAGAAAACCAGTGGTGTGCCTGGGGTATGGGCCCAGTATGGGCCTTGCCATTCCTGCAGCAAGATACTGAGAGAAGATGATTATTAGTCAGCATTTGATTGCTAATTGCAGTCTCAAAGCTTCAGGGATGATGTTCAAGTTGAAAGAGCTAGCCAGCTACAGCCTTTGATGGCAGTTCTCTAAGACAGAAATTTGTTTTAACTTTTCTCAATGAATGTGGTTTCCAAGGATAAAGATCAAAGTGATGAGTGGCCAGAGCTATGGCAAATGCAGAATGCAGCCAGGACAGCCTGCAATTAACACTACAGTTAGACTAAAGTCTAGACTGGAGGCACGTCCCCTGCCAGCTTTAGCGAACCCTGACAGACATGTGGCACACTGAACGTTGCTGTGGTGGCAAGAACAGTAAGATCCCAAAAAAACAACAACAACACAACAAAACCCCATTGGTTGGGGGGATGGGGCGGGGTTAGACAAACAGTAAGAATGCGTTAGAAAATAGCCATCGTCGTCATGACTAGAAAGGGATAACTTTTAATGTAAGGTTTACTTATTTCTCTTACATAATGGGATTAGTATGCACTGTTATGTGGAGGGGCACAAAAAGGGAGAAAAGTCTCACGATGCTATGAACGAATTTATTGGAGAAAAACCTGATGCGTTATGGCCTCTTGCTTTTTATTAGGCCTCCTTCGACACAGAACAACACATTTTCAATTATTTCTACTTGAAAATTATTTTAGTTCTATGTCGTCTCATTCATGTTTTATATATGTATAGTTGCAGCCCCTTAAAGAAGGCCTAATGAAAAGCAAGAGGCTGAAACGCATTGGGCTTTTCTCCAATAAATTCATTTATAGCATCCCGAAGCTATTCTCCCCTTTTTGTGTTCATCTTGAATGCTTTGCACCCTAATGTGGGGGGAGAAGAATAGGAGGCTGACCTCATCAATGCAAATGATACTTCTGCTTCTCCCTATTTCAGCTTTCCCTAACTTGATGGCCTCCAGATGTGTTGGACTACAACTCCCATCATTCTCCAGTAAGCATGGCTGTTCTATTTCATGTTGAAATCAACTCATGTATGAAAAAGCCCAGGCCTTGCTTTCAGTTCATTTGATTATCAGAATATTGTGAGGCTCTGAATGCCCTCCTCCAATGTCATGGTCAGATAATTTCTTGGTGAAGTTAGATTGACAGTTACTATTCCTACCTGCAGGCGTGGTGGCCAAATTACAGTGGTCCAACCCCCAGAGGTTGATGGAATCCGATGGGTTCTTGAACGCTCCTGGGGAATTTCTGGTTAAGAGGCAGGAGCTCTGTTGAGTCCTGGTCTCACTATGGAATGGTAAGAAGGAATGGGCTACTGGAACCATTGCTCAAAGGAACCTCTCCAGCACTGAGGCTGCCTAGTACCTTGGTTCACCAGGGAGCTATGAAACAGGCTGGATGATGATTAGAACACAGATAGCGAACATCTTACAGTGAGCATGACTGAGAGCATTGCTGTGCATACTTGTGATGTTGGCAAAGTATTCAGACTTCTCCACCTCCACTGCATCCATGCAGTACAGTTTTTTAAAATGCTGAATGAGCTATTGAAAAACCTAGGGCCTTCCTAGACGAGGCCTTAGCGCGCCTTCTGACCTGGTTTCCTTGCTGTGCGTCCAGATGACGCACAGGGGAATCCGGAGGCAGGCCGCGCTGAGGCCTCCTCCAATGCTCCATAAGCGAATGCGCTTATGGCGCGCCTTTTGCCCAGCTCCGGCCTCAGGCCGGAGCTGGGAAACGTCTAGGGACTTCCGCGGCTTTTTGCGGCTCCTCGCTCGCGAGGAGCCGCGAAAAGCCGCGGACCTGCCTGGCACAGCGCTCATACGAGCGCTGTACCCATCGGCCCAGGGGGGTGGGGAAGAGAGGGGAGGGCGAAGGATGGCAGGGTGGGTGGCAAGGGGGGAGGGGGGAGATCGCGCCGCCGCCGCCCGAGCAAGCAGGCGAGCGCCGCTCGGCTGTTTGCTCGGGCGGCGCGCAGCGCGATCTCCCCCCTCTCCCCTAGCCACCCACCCTGCCATCCTTCGCCCCCCCTTTAAAAAAAAATTAAAAAAAACCCTTACCTTGTCCGCCGTCTTCGGGCCCTTTAAACAAAAACAAAAAATGGCGGACGACGCAGGGCTTGCGTCCTCCCTGCGTCTCCGCCGCCTGGATGCCCGGGGAGGCGCGCTAACGTTAGCGCGCCTCGGCCCCACCTCCCTGCCGGCTTAGTAAGGCCCCTAGTGTTGTTATAGAACCCTCAGAGGGCTCATGTAACGAGGAAGAGAAAGCAACCCCCAAATGTTGCCAAGGCTTAGTAATCCACGCAAAAAGAAAATTCTTTTCTAGTGCAAATGGATTGACATTAATCATCTCTGGTTTACGATAGTTTGCTTTGTACCCAGAAGCTTGCCCCAGAATCATCAAGTAGTGAGATTATTTCTAGTAATACTGATATTGGATTTGTTATATAGAGGGTCATATCATCTGAAAACAAGCCCATTTTATGTTCTGTATGACCAACATGTATGCCTAGAATACAACAATTAACACAAAAGGCAATGCCAAGAGGTTCAACAGCTAAGGCATATGGTAAGGGAGGCTTTCTTAACCTTAATCGCATTAAGAAGGCAACCAAGTGCCAACTTACTTCTTTTGAATCTTTTATCATAGCTGCTGTTACTTCAAATAAAGATTTGATATCATCTGTTTATAAAATCCTCCAAATGCCATTATTGGATGACAAGCCATCCTACATGTGGGCATGGAAGACTGACTTAGGTGAAGCTTTGGAAGAAAATGATTGGCAGTTTACTTTATTTGGACTTCTTTTGCATCTAAATCAATCAACGCTAATATAAAGGAAGCACAATACAAAGTTCTGAGTAGGTGGTACATTACTCCTGCAAGGCTTCACCTGATACATCCAAATTATAGTCAGTATTGTTGGGAGGGGTATGGTCGCATTGGCCCATACATTCTTCTTCGATGAGAATGTTCTATAGTGTGGGATTTTTGGAACGTGGTTGCTGATTATTGTCAGGAAATTCCACATGTCAGACCATTGGTAGCTCCTAAAGCAATGCTGCTTCATTATTTTGAGCCTAATGATCCTGGATTCCTGCAAAAAGACCTTCTAAAACAATTGTATACAGCCGCAAAGTTATGTATAGGTTGTAACCGGAAGTCTCCAAAGCAACCAGTTAAAGAGCAGTGGATTAATACAGTTTGGGAGACTATGAATATATATAAACTTACTCAGCAAGTGCAGCAAGCAAGGAATCCCAATGTGAAGAATGATATTATGACACCATAGTTTCCATTCATTTTCTATGCTGAGACACTTCAAACTTTTGATAAAGTTCCAACAAAGTATAGTTGCCAGAAAATAGACTAACATTTATAATTAGTGAATTCTTTTGTTTCTTTAGTGATTGGATTAATTATTAAGTACGTTCTTTTTTTGTTAACCTTTTTTCAAAATAAAATAAAATTTCACGAGTAGAATGTAATTAGTAGGGGTGTGCACAGACCCCCCGCTCCGCTTCACTTGCAGATCCGCCATTTTCCGGATCGGGCCGCTCCGCCCTGCCCCCGCTCCGCCCACTTCCGCTCCGCTCCGCCCGGAGCTCCGGATCCGGATCCGGAGCTCCATTTCCCCCCCCATAGGCTTGCATTGAAAGCTAAAAAATTATACAACTTTTTTTCTGTTCAAGTTAGAAACCTCATGTTTGGCACCATGACACCTCATGGGGATATACACACGCACGCCAAGTTTCAAAGCAATCCCATCATCCCCTGATTTTTGGCGAATTTTTGAAAATCGGGCACCCCACACACAACATCCCTGCGAGGTGGGCAGGGGAGGAGGGAGGGAAGGCAGGCAGGCATGCAGCTGGCATTTCTGGGGGCATAAGGAAGTGAGCCAAGGATAAGCCAGTAATGCATATAAAATGGAATAAATCAATCAATAAACAAAGGAGGGGTGGAATTAAAAGCAGCAGTGTTGCTCAATAAACAACAAGAAGAACTTTTTTTAAAAGGCTATATCTGTCTTTTACCAGCAATAGGGGGACGTGCCCGGGGGAAGGGGAAGTAGCTGCCAGTTCAAGACACTGACAGCCACAGCTCTGAGAAGAAGTAAAACGCTCACTTCGACTCAGAACAGGCATTGCTCCACCACTGAAAAGTGACCATTCACTTCAACTCATGATAGGCATTGCTCCACCTTTTTACTCTCTTTGGAAGGCTCTAATGGCCTTCCAGTGCAGGAGAGAGTGGGGGCACGTCCACGATGAGATGCCCTAGGGGAGCTCATCCCCTTGCACCACATCGATTCAGTTGTTCCCCAAGGTTAGGGTGGGGAGCAGTGCTGTGTTTCTATCTCTTATTCTTGGCTTAGTATATGATTTCAGGTTGTGTTTGTGCATTTGGTGGGGCTACTGTGTTAAAAAACACGGGGAAAAGCCCGTTCAGATGAAGAAAGAGAAGTTTCCCAGAATCCCAAGTTACCTGTTTTGCCTATGCCCTCCTCCAACTTTGGGATCATCATGACCGGGAGCTGACTCTGCCCCTCAGCCCTTTGAAAAAGGTATTTTTCCCGCCGATTTTTTAAAAACTTCTAGCCCGCGACCCGTACGATGCAGAAAGTTGAGAGTGGTCTCAAAATGACCCCCATCCACGACTCTCTGTGCACAAGAATTTTCAGAACGATAGCTTAAACCCCCCCCCAGTTATCCCCGATTCTTTCCCTCAATGCAATCCTATGGGCGAAAAGCCGAAAACGCAGTTTGAGCCGCGCGGTTGACCCGATTTTCACAAAAATATAGCCCGCGACCCAGACAACGCAGAAAGTTGAGAGTGGTCTCAAAATGACCCCCATCCACGACTCCCTGTGCACAAGAATTTCCAGAATGATAGCTTCAAAAACAACGTAGTTATGCGCGATTATTTGCCGCAATGCAATCCTATGGCGAAATGTTTTCAAGATGGCGACCGGAGCGCTCCGCCTGAACTCGGAGCTCCGAAAAATGGTCGCTTCTCTTCGCCTTGCTTCTAGGGGGTCCGCGATCCGCTCCTACTCCGCCTCTGGGTAAGGCGGAGCAGGCCAATCCGCTACTGCTTCTACGCTCCTAATCGGAGCGGAGCACATCCCTAGTAATTAGTACCGTTTTAGGAGTCAGGGTTGTCCCTGCTGCCTTGAAAGAAGTGGTTCTGTGACCACTTCTCCAGAAACCCTCTTCAGAACCTTGGTAATTACAAACCCTTTATTAATATCACTTTTTTAGCAACGGTCTTGAAGTAGGTGGTTATGGTTCAGCTAGAGGTGTTTTTAAGTAAAATGGTTATTTAGACCCAAAGTCAGTTCCAGAAGATAGCTGGGGTGTGTGTGTGATTTGCTCAGCCCATGGCACATCTTGTGGCATCCCACAAGGTTCCATCTTATCCTCCACACTTTCTAATGTCTATATGAAGTATTTGGATGAGGTCATCAGGGAATCTGGAATGAGGTATCATCAATACGCTGTTGACACCCAGATCTGTTTCTCCTTGTCATCTGAGTCAAGAGAAGCTGTGCAGGTGCTGAACCAGTATCTAGACTCAGTATGAGCTGGAAGAGGGCTAATCTACTGAAACTGAATCCTGACAAGACAGTGGTTCTTAGTCCAGGAATTGGGTGTGTAGCCTGTTACAGACAGGGTTGCACTTCCCCTGAAACAGGTGAATAGCTTGAGGGACTCATTGATCCAGCCGTGTCACTTTAGGCCCAGGTGAACTCGGAGGTTTACATTACCAATCACTAGCTTTGGACAGTCCACCAATTACAACTGTTCCTGGATAGGCATTGTACAGCCACGGTGGTTCAAGCTCTGGTAACCTCTTAAGTTGGATTACTGTCTCTTCCCATAACAACCTACCCACTCCCTAAGACCTGTGGGAAACGCTCTTCTCCATGTCCTGCCTACCGCAGAAACGTAATTGGTTGGGATGAGAGTGAGGGCCTTCTTGGTGGCCACACCCAGATTGCGAAATGCCTTCCCTTAAGATACCCATTTGGTTCCCGTTCCTACTCTCATTTTAGAATGTTTTTATCTGCTGAGCCTTTTTAATTTCACATTTAAGCCATTGTTTTATGTCTTATGGGAACTCCTTTGTTTTTAACTGTTGTAATCCATCTATATTGGACGAGCAAGATATATTTTTTTTCTAAATAAATAAGCACACATGCCATCCATTCTTGCCTCTTCCCTACCCTAAGACTGTACGAGCCACTTATATACTCAGGTCACTCAACAGGCAAAAACTAAAAGTGCCTTCTGCTTGTCTCCCTCTGAGTTTATCCTTTCAAATTGAACTGAAACTTTTCTTTTATGTACTTCAAAATGAACGTATCAAATAAGTATTGTTCATATTTATGTCACTATATACACCAGCCTTAAGAACACGAGAAGTGCCCTGATGCTGGATCAGACTGAGGGTCCATCTAGTCCAGCACTCTGTTCGCACAGTGCCCAATAAGCACGGCCTTCCTGAGGGCTCAGAATCATTCCGAAAGACATCTTTTTCATGACAATGCACCGATTTTTCAATAAGGTCTGTATTGGAATGGGGACTCAGAAACCAGTGGACAGAATGACCTCCAGGGTGATTTTCTTCTGTGCTGATGGGAGTGGGGTGGGAGAAATCCAGAGGTTCTAAGCAGCTCTAAGTTGAGGTTTCTACTCTCACCACAACACAGTGACCTGGCAAGCAGGTTCAAGAAGGGGAGCCAGTTTTACATATTAGTATGCTTTGGTTGCGGGCTTCCAGTTGCCGCATGCTTCTAGCCTCTTTTAAAAGCTGGCCATTCTTTGCAGCTCTCCAGGGAAAATAAGGTCTCAGATCAGCTGGTTCTGTTCAGTTCTGTCGATTCATCTGTATGGGCCGCGTGAGAGTCAATGACCTCTGTACTTTCATTTACCCAGACAATTATTATTAATACCTGCCAGAATGTTGAGAGATTTCATTAATTAAAACTTAGAAAACTCTTTGAGAGCACTGGATGAAAGATGCTCTATGCCTGAGACTTATTAAGAATATCTCCTAGGCCTTTGCTAAATTAGAGCAGGTGCAGATAGTCATTAATTTCATTAAGTGATAAACACTATATATTTTCCTTCTCCTGGTAGCATCAGCATTTGGTGGACAAAACATTTCCAAGCTTCTGGGATACAAAGAAGTCTCAGACAGGGGGAAATCGTATTTTCATATCGTCGCTCTGCTTCCTGCTTCTCTTCCACATTTCAAACATGATGAATTACACGGGAAGAGAACAGAGACCATGTGGCCTGTAATTTAAAACCTCCCAGGCCATATAGTTCAATGAACAGAATCGAAAACGGGGAGAAAAGCACCCAAATCAGATGGAAAAAAGGGGAGAAGCAAATTCTCAGGATGTTGAATTTTTTATTTGTAGGTTGGAAAGCCCGATGCATTTTGGCCTGTATCTTTTCAAGGCCTTCTCCAGGGGATTGTAGAACGATGTCTGCAAAAATCTTCTTATCAACAGAATGTCTTTCTCAGATTGTTAACAGCGCTATTAACAATCAGAGAAAGACATTCTGTTGATAAGAAGATTTTTGCAGACATCTTCCTACAACCCCCTGAAGTAGGCCTTGAAAAGATACAGGCCAAAACGCGTCGGGCTCTTCAACCTACAAATAAAAAGTTCAGCATCCTGAGAATTTGCTTCTCTCCATTTTTCCTACAGTTCAATGGGACAGCACTCTTGAGCAGGCATTTTATACCGGAACTTCGACTGCACATGGCAGGAAATCCTGACATATTTCAGAAGAATCAGGTTTTCTGAGGTTAATTTTTAAATGGATTAACTGGTAAAAGGAGTGGGAGATGGGCAGGAGGGTCACAATGTCGTCAAAATGACTGCGAACTTCTGTGACTAGCCAGTCATAGCAAACTATAAATCGCTCATTTAAAGAAGCCCAAGATCTCCATGTCTGTCTGACTTTTCGTGCTTACTGTGCAACAGCTTGAAGTTGTGGGGAAAAATATACTATATTTATTTATTTATTTATTTATTGCACTTATATACCGCTCCCACAGCCAGGGCTCTCTGGGCGGTTTACAGAAATTCTGAAATTAAGATAAAAACGAGTATACAAAATTTAAAATTCTAAAACACAGAACATACACACATAAAGCATTAAAAACCGTTAAAAAAACTAAACATGTGGATGATTAAGATGTGCCGCCTTATGCCTGGGCAAAGAGGAAAGTCTTAACCTGGCGCCGGATAGATATCAGCATTGGTGCCAGGCGAGCCTCATCAGGGAGATCATTCCATAGTCTGGGGGCCACCACCGAAAAGGCCCTATCCCTCGTTGCCACACTCCGAGACTCTCTCGGAGTAGGCACCTGGAGGAGGACCTTAGATGTTGAACGTAGTGACCGGGTATATTCACGTCAGGAGAGGTGTTCCATCAGGTATTGTGGTCCCAAGCTGTGTAAGGCTTTATAGGTCAAAACCAGCACCTTGAATTGGGCTCGGAAACATACAGGCAGCCAGTGCAAGCGGACCAGAGCAGGTGTTATATGGTCAAACTTTCTGGTTCCCGAAATCAATCTGGCCGCTGCATTTTGCATGAGCTGCAGCTTCCGAACCGTCTTCAAAGGCAGCCCTACGTAGAGTGCATTGCAGTAATCTAACTTGGAGGTTACCAGAGCATGGACAACTGAAGCCAGGTTATCCCTGTCCAGATAGGGGCATAGCTGGGCCACCAACCAGAGTTTGTAAAAGGCACTCCGTGCCACTGAGGTCACCTAAGCCTCAAGTGACAATGATGGATCTAAAAGAACCCCCAAGCTAAGAACCTGCTCCTTCAGGGTGAGTGCAATCCCATCCAGAACCGGTAGAACACCCCCCATCCTGTCAGCAGAGTCACCTACTAACAGCATCTCAGTCTTGTCTGGATTGAGTTTCAGTTTATTAGCCCTCATCCAGTCCATTGTCGCATAAATTGGAATATTTATCTTACTATCTATGGAGTTTTCCACATCTTGGTGCCCAAGTTTCCACAAGAACTCCACTGAGTGCCTCTCGGATGGTCTTACTTTTAGGAACTGCAGGTGTAAAAATACCAATGCTGTCCATTGCGTTCAATGAAACATGTAGGTAGGTGCACATTTGGAAGCACATTCTGAAATCCTCAGCTAGTTTGTAAAAAGGTTTGTGCATCCATTTATTGATTTTCCCAACAGTAAGTAAACCGGATAGAGGTAGATAGATAGTGGTTCGAAGATAATTGTCTTCACCAGCAGGACTACAATATCTGCATTGGAAATTGAATCTGCTAGATGACCATGGCATCCCTAGTGGTCCTGAAGAATGCAACCCAACTTGGGGAAGGGAGAAGAAAGAACTGATGCTGATGGTGACTTTTCTTGGATTCTTGATCTTTCAGGGCAAGGCTTCTCATAAGAGAGTGACTAGAAATCAGCCAGATACTATTCTTCATACATATCTATGTATTTCCCCCATTCCAGAGTTCTGTTAGCATTTTGTCTAACCTAAAATCTGAAATGCCTTTATAGGCTATGGTGCCCAGTCTTAGCTACTGTGCTTGTCCAGTCAGAATATTCTGTTTTTGCAATGACTGTCCTGGCAATGCCACGCAGTCACCTGCAGCCTATCTCCCAAGAAAACTCTGGGCTCACCTATTGACTGAGGTGTGGCAGACTAACTTAAGAGCTGTTGAAACTCAGACTGTTCATGCAAACACAGTGTAACCTACTTACAGCTGCAGCTTTCATTACCTTGTGCGTGCACCAAGTTCCAGTGGTGAGTTTGTTAGCTTGCAAACTGTTCAGGATCAAGATACTGCTAACACCACCAAGCAGGAACTGCAGCTTTTATAGCCAAACACTTCACTTCTACCTGGATGGTCTGTATCCCTATATTGCTATTTACACAAAGAGGCAATCTTTACACATTCAAGATTCAAAACGTTGTGATTACCTGATGCTGGCAGCCCCTGCGATGCACGCTAAAAGATTTCCATTCACACTTCCTTAATTACTATCCTGGACAATTCAGATGTTACAGTGTCTCTCTATGGAAGGGTGAATTCCACCAGAACTAGCAATCATACCACAGTTTACACCAGGAGTGGGCAGCTTGTGGCATTCAAGAGGTTTTGGCCTATAGCTCCGATCAGCCCTAAGGGTTGTCTTGATGAAGGGAAAGCCCCGGGGTGGATCCGTAGTGGCGCTAGGTCATTTGTATGACGCAGTGGCCATTGCGGAGCCATCCCAGGGCTTTCCACTGTTGCTCCGAATTTAAAAAGTTGGGGACTTTTTCCTCTTGCAGCGAGGCGATGACGGCATCTGCCCTCTGCTGTTGCATTGGAGACGTGTCCTGCCCCTGATTGGTCGCCATTGCTGGAAGGGGAGGAGGGGTGGGCCAGTGAGCCGAATGGCCGCTGGAATGCCTCCGTGCTTCTCTGGCATGGGCAAAAGGACGCCCACACTGGAGAAGTGCAGAAAGGTGTTTTTTTTTAAAAAAAAAAAAAAAAGGTAAAAGAAAGATTTTTTTTTTAAAAAAAATTGGGGGACGCCTTGCAGTGCCCATTCAGTGATGTGCTGTTGCACAGTGGTGCACAGCCACGGTGGCGGCAGAACACGGGCATGGCGGTGGCGGCTCCTTCAGAGGTAAACCCCGTGCTTGCTCCTTGCTGTGGGGACAACTGGCAGGAGCACAAGTGTGGAATAGTGGGGGCTCGACGTGCCAATGCGACCTTGTATAGACATCCCCCTAGTCAGCATAGCCACAAGTTGCCCATACCGGGTTCACATGATGTCCAACGATGAAAAAGTGATGAATCAAAAGCTGAAGGTGTTGCCAGGGGTGAGTAGCCCATTTCAATCTCTGATTCATCTCCTGAATAAATTACTCGGCCCCAAATCCAAAAAGGGTAGCCGTGTTAGTGTCTTGCAGCCAATCCAATTAAGAGTCTCATAGCACCTTAAAAGACTAGCCCATTTACTGTGTCATAACCTTTCGTGGAACAGAGCACACTTCTTCAGGTGCTTGAAGAGCTTAGGTGAGTACGTATATAGGTGAGCTAGTGTAGGGAGCTTCCAAATCAGGAAGACCTCAGTGCAAATCTCACTTCGACCATGGACTCACTACATGATCTGAAAGCAATCTACTCTCTTTCTCATCCTGAGCTCCCGCAACTGGAATTAAGGGGGAAATAATACTGACCTAACGTACAGGTTTGCTGTAATGTTTGAAGATAAGGCATGTGAAACACCCTGAACACCATATACAAATGCCAAGCCAATAGATCAAGCAACACAAGAGACAGCAGTACATGTGTCATAGCAAGGGGCAGAGCACAAAATGGATACAGAACCTGGTAGTTAGGTGAACAGAAGATCCAATTAACAGCAACAGCTGCATGAAATGCAGTGATGTGGAGGCTGCTGTATGGCGCCGTCCACTTCTGTCAGCTTTTACAAATGGTCCAAAAAGGATTATAATTCAGACAAATGTTCAGCTTCTATCTGAGAAAAAGCAATGAACTAAAGAGAACTTGTCACATCAACTCTGCTTAATACACAGTATTATAATAATGGATCAGTAAACTTTAATCAATAAATCTTATCCAAAAATGCAAAAAAGAGAGTGAATTTTAGGATTTAAAAGCACATGTGCAATGAAGAATAATGAAAAAGAAGGGAAGGGGGATACTGAGCAATTACAGTAACCAAAACTGTCTTACTTTTAACTGGCAAATTATTCAATAATTGCTTCAGTAATTACTACAGTAAGTGGCATGCAGGTGGGTGGGAATATGTAATGAAGTTAGTACTTGGAGAGGGTGTCTTAAACGTATATCGTGAATCAAAGTTGTGTTGTGTATTATTTTATGTAATTATGCCTTCAACAATTAAAACCTTTCACAGAGGGTCCACAGAGAAGGATCCTGAGTAGTCATGAGATAAGAGGGCAGGTCCTCTTATGCCATGGTGACTGGTTGAAGGATGGAAAGCCGAGAGCAGGAATAAAAGGGCAGCTCTCCCAGTGGAGCGATGTAAGGACTGTAAGAACACTACCTCAAGGATCTGTATTGGTACTGTGCTTTTTAACTCGTTCTTAAAAAATAATAATCTGGAGTTAGGGGTGAGCAGTGAGGTGGGCAAGTTTGAGAACAATGCCAAATTATTTAGGGTGGTAAAAACAAAAAGGGGTTGCGAAGAGCCCCCAAACGATCTCTCCAGACTGGGGCGGGGGGGCAGATCCACACTAAGCAGGATATGACACTTTGACAACAATGTGAAAACTGTATCTGGAGCGTGTCCTGGGCCCCAACAATTGTCACTTCTGTTATAAAACATTTTAAAGTAGTAGTATAGATCCTTCTTGGGTAAATGGATAATAAAATATTGAATCCAGTTCAACAGAAGCATAAATCTACACACATTGTTGGGGTGGGTGGGGAAGTCCTAAATGTACTTATACATTGAAGGCATCTAAGCTGGCAGTGTCTGAACCAGAAAGGGAACATGAGGTTGTGGTAGAGAGCTCAATGAAAATGTTGGCCCAGTGTGCAGTTGCTATGAAAAAGATGCTCCATCCTAGGCAAATGATTAGTTATTACTCTGTAACTTAATGCCTTTGGACTAACATGTGGTGTGACCACACTTGGCATCCTGTGTACTGTTCTGGATACCACTCCTCAAAATGGATACTTTAAAGCTGGAAAAGGTACAGAAAAGGGCAACCAAGATGACCAGGGGTCTAGAGCAATTCCCCTATGAGACCAAGTTTACAACATCGGGGGTCCTATCAGTTTAGAATAAAAGTGAGTGGGCTTTGCATAGGCATGTGGTTGGCTGCTGTGGCAACAGAATGCTGGCCATTTGGTCTCATCCAGCAGGACTCTTATTATGTTCTTAATATCATTTCTGAGTAATCCATATAATTCTTCCAGGTTATGGTAAATTGGATCCTTTGGTTGCAAATCAGAAAGTCTCAGTTAATGCATATTTTAAATGTGAAAATCCAATTGATTCCTGTTCTGCTATTAGTTCTTATGACAAGTCTATTTAACATATGCAATCAATCATCTACTAATTAATTAATCTGTTAATTACAGCAATTAAGTTTTTAATCCTAGTTAAAAAAAAAGGAGTCACTTCCTTATAGCATGAAGATAGGCCAATATACTCCTCCTCATTCACTCAGGGCAATTTTCTGTGGCTGTCTGTTTGGAAAAAGATCCGCACAGCACCAAAGGCAACCTCAATATTGCCAGTAGCTACATAGATAAAATACCACAAGTCACTTATGAGCCAAAAGGAATTCACAATAAACTAACCACCCACACACACACAAAAAGTGGAGACTTTTCCATTTATTAGCATAGCAGAATTCAATTGAGCACGAGAAGCCTGCATGGTCTTGCTTTGCTACAGTCTAGTATGTCATCAGAACCATTACTATAACAGTCAATGAGCTTGGAAGTCTCTCTCTCTCTATATATATATCCTTTTCCTGTGCACTGAAAATTATTATTTTTAAATAGTCAAATTGATCCAGTTGTTTACTTCTCACAGATGTCCCTGCCTCATGCACCTATACAACTCCCAAGAGGCAGAACATGTCAATTTTTAAAGCCAAGCAAATCAATTGCTGGATGAACCGACTTGCAGGTGGCTGCTGTAGGCATTCCAAGAATAATACAACTAAGAAGCAGAAACCTGGAGCCAAGGGACTGGCTGGCGAGTCCAAATCGATATGCAAACCTGAGCCCATCGTCCACTGCTTCTTGGCTTTTGTTCCTCTTGGGTTGTCGGGTCACAATGGTGCAGTGAGTAGAAGCCACTGTATTTATAATGCTGTTTTTGCTGTGTAATGAATTAGTTTTTAGTCAGTTGCTTTCCTGATTCATAATTAATTCAGACTCTAATGTAGCCAAATTAATTATAAGGAGCTTCTGGTGCACCAATGATGTCATCTGCACAGTCGTGCCTATAGGCCTCCAAGTATGGTTCAGCCTTGTGGCATCACAGGAAGTGCAGTTCTTGGAGCAGGTACCAGTGTGCAGTCACTAGCAATGGGGCCTCACCTTACCTTACATGGTTTGGGTCCAGGCTACCTGCAGGATCGCCTTCTCCCATACAATCCACCCCGCACACTCAGGTCCTCTGGGAAGAATCTACTTCAGTCCGCCAAAATTAGGCTGACAAGTATTACCCAGAGGACCTTCTCTTCTGCTGCTCCCAGACTGTGGAATGGCCTGCCGGAGGAGACTTGTCAAGTTAACAGTCTTTTAGCATTTAAGAAAGCTATACAGACTGATCTATCGTGGCAGGCCTATCCAGTGGAATTTTAGGATGCTTTTAGGATGTTTTAATAACTTATAGGATGTTTTACATTCAGTTTAATGTATTTTATAGTTATGGTTGTTCCCTGCCTCAATCCAAATAGAGAGGCGGGTAAGAAATTATTATTATTATTATTAATTATCATCATCATCATCATCATCATCATCCCCCATACACAGAACCATCCAAGAGGGGAGGTGTGGCAAATGGGCTTTGCAGGGATTCAGCAGCCACTCAATCCTGACACACACATCTGTCTGTGTCACATTTAGCTTAGTGCTTGGGACATTTTCAGGTGTTCTACAACTACATGATGCGTCATCTGCGTTACTCCAGGAAGTACGTCACACAGTCTGTTGAGCCAAGAGAATGGTGGAGGAGAAACACTTATGGCAGCACTGAGAGTATCATCCTAAGTAGCCATTTGTCCAGGGAGTTTGAGATTAATATGCAGGCACCAGTAGCTCTCACTCTACTCCTCTTGCCGTCCCAATTGCAGACAGGGATTGTAGGGGGAAAACATTCTGCCGAAGCAATTAGATTCTGCTGCACATGATGTTCTAGCAGAGAGCTGGACCCAGCCTACATGTGTAATTTAGTGCAGGGCAAGAGAACATCAGGGTTGTGACACATGACATTGTCACCACTTCACAGCAACTGCACAGCTTCCCTCTCAAAGAGGTGCATTTTTGCAAAGTCCTTTTAGTGCACTTTTCCCCCTTAAATGTGTCTCACACGTGGTTCAGCTGCAGTGTGCCCCATTCCCTGAAATTAAATCCTACACACTGGGCATCCTAGGGGTGTGTCTGTGACCTGACTATGACCTGGGCCAGATCTACACTACTGCTTTAAAGTGCTTTATAACACTTTGGACGACTGTATAGGGAGTGTGTCCTGGGCCCCAACAGTTGTCAAAACTGTTATAAAGCGCTTTAAAGCAATAGTGTAGATCCTGCCCTGGTCAAGGGGTGGGGCAGGCCCTCCCCCCCATTCCTTTATTTCCCCCATTGGTGGTAGTCATTTTGGATACAGGTTTCTTTTCCCACTTAGCACTATTATGCAGTAGTGCTATTTCACTGCTCACTTTTCCTGTTTATTTTTTACTTTGCACTATTTCTCAATTGCGCTGTTTCATTTCTTTGTAGAAAAGAGGCTTCAACATTGCTGATTCATAGTCCTGATGGATGTGAGGGGAGAGCTGTTGGGTAAACTATGGGATGTAATTAATCTCTTTTATTAAACCTCCCTGAGCAGGGGAGCATTGTAAGGGAGGGAGCAAGCAAGCCTCTTTCATTCACTGAGCAGCACCTATGCAGTTGATCTACTCGCTGGACTCTGGTAGTTTCTAGTGCCATTTGACCCTTGAAAGTGGGTTTTTAGTAGGGCTGTGCATGGACCCCCTGAACCGCTTCGTGGCCTGATCCGGAACTTCTGGATCGGGCCCGAACTGGTTTGGGCCGATTCGCCTGTCCCTCGCTCCGCTGCCATCGCCACATGGATGGCAGTGCCGGCGGCGCCAGGTAAGCCAACCCCCTGCCCCCTTACCTGTGTCCGTTGCGGGCTTCAATTGAGGCCTCGGTTGAAGCCGGAAGAGAAGGCCTCTTCCAGCTTCAAGCTGGGTCCTCAATTGAAGCCCGCGATGGACACAGGTAAGCCCCCCTCCCCCTTACCTGGCTCCGCCACCATCGCACAAACTGCGGCGGCGGAGCCAGGTAAGCAAAACTCCCCCCACCCCCTTTCTTGCCTCCGTCGTGGGCTTCAACTGAGGGCCAGGCCTCAAAGCCTTGATCCGCAGCCCCCCCGACCCGATTCGTCTCCACCTTTGTTGGAGGTGAATCAGGTCGCTCTGCTATCGCTTCTCCAAAGCGAAGCGGAGCACAGCCCTAGTTTTTAGGTAGTGTAAACTCAGATTTTCTTGCTTTGTGTGCTGCTGGTGATTTCATGAAAATCTAGATATAACCAGAAAATGCTTCTGAAAATCTTTCCATGTAGAGTTTCTTCCTCAATCTCTGCCTACATCTCCAGATGTTTTGGACTACAACTCCCAGCATTCCTGATCATTGGCCGTACTAGCTAGGGCTGGTGGGAGATGAAGTCCATAAGATCTGGATGGCTAAAGCTGACCTACACACATTACACAGAATGATTTCACCAGTTTATATCTTATGAGGAACAAGTGTAGATACAAAACCATAGCAGTCAGAAAAGAAAATATCTAGGTCTTTCCAAGTTTACAAAGGTGACCCTTCCTGTTGGCCTGGAGGCAATTCTTCCATGCCGCAGGTGAACAATTTTTTAAAAGCCTGCACTGATGCTCAAGAATATGGAACAGCCTAAGTGCTTGTTAGATCTCCTCTCCCTGCTTTTATGCAAAGTAATGGCTATAGAGTGTTGAACAAGCCGAACTAATAACTGATCCTAGCTTCCTTGAATTAATATTTCAGTTTTAGTTGTTCAAGAAGGTAATTGTGTATAGCAAGGGAAGGAAATAAGAATAATTTTGCTGAGGACCAGAATGACATGGCATCGTTAGAGAACGAATGAAAGAAAGAGCAAGTTGTTTTCACAGCTGGTGACCAATACACTGAAAACAAGGACTGCCCTATAAGTGAAGCTAAATTTTTAAGTTGTATTTTTAAAAGTCTACTCCACTCCCCCTCCACTCTAGTCATACACTAGCTGTATGAACAGGACATGAAACTTATGAACTATACACTAGTAGCAAAGAGGCACTCCTCTTCACCTTTGGCCCACTTCCTGATTCTCAGTGGTAAAGCATATCGTAGGTCCTCCCAGAGCCGCCTCATTGTGATTCTGCACTAGGAGCTGGCTGGACCCACCCAGATAAAGCTGAAGATGATTACCAGAGTAGAAAAACCTCACCCTCTGTTGAGAAAGCCTGCCCTCCATCTACACAGATTACAGTACTGCCGTTCACCACATGTCATTTGCATTTCCAGAGTTCGGAGCATGGCTTCACTTAGCAGTTGATTGCAGCTCATGATCCTAGAATGTACTGTATATATAACCCATAGTTGCTGTCCCGTGAGCTGAAATGGGTTGTCGTGCTTTCAGCAACTGTATGAGCCGATTGCTTCTCCTTACTTACTTATTTATTTGTCTACCGCCCCATAGCTGAAGCTCTTTGGGTGGTTCACATAAGTCAAAACATTTAAAAACAATATACAAAAATTTTAAACCACAAAAACATGGAAAATACGCATACAATTAAAACCACTGTAACAGCTTTAGAAACGATGAGCCAAAAAACCCAGGCCCAGGCTCATTACATATTGCTGAATGCCTGGGAGAAGATTGTTGTAGCATCAAGTCACAACAATAGATGTAAACTGCACCTAGACTTAATCCTGTAGTAGCTGCACCAGCGCCCACTACTTGACTTGACCAGTTAAGAATACCATTAGTTCATCGCATTGTATGTATGCAACTGACTCTGTGTCCACACACATCCCAAATTAACATAAATGTGATAAGTCAACAGCCTGATATGCACCAATTAAACTCAAGGGGTTATCGTTTCATGTTCCATCTCTGTGTGATTTAGTTGCTTATTACATTTTGATCTGCTCAGTAACAAGTGTTCTCTGGGTGGATTGCAAATAACCAAAAGAACAAAATACAACGCAAGTGATAACAAGAATAAAATACAATGCAACTACGTAAAAGAGTAATGACAAACAACACAGGTTGATGTGTGTATGTGTGCGCGTGTCAGCATGTGCGTGTGAGAGCATAGTCAGACCTTGTTTTGGAAGATGTTTGAAGGTAACTAATAGGGATATTAATAGGGCATAGCAAATCTCTATTTTGTTTCTTTATTGCTGGGGTAGGGAATCTGTGGCCCTCCACATGTTTGACTCCAATTCCCATCAGCCCCAGCCAGCATGGACAATGGTCAGTGATGGGAGTTGTAGTCCAACAAGATGTCGATATCCACAGGAATCCCACCCTTTGCTTTATTGTTACAGAAGCTCAATTTGTGCTGTGCTCCCACTGCTTCTTTATTCTGGTTTAAGTAGAAGAATTTCTAAGATTAATTCTGTAGTCAGCGCATGTGCGGTTTGCTGCAGCTTTCAGTCAATTTGCTTCTCTTTCCCCACTCATGTTATCAATGTACACATGCACCATTAGTCTTCCCAGAAGGATATTTAGAGATTTTTTGGCATGGGGAAAAGTCATGGGGATTTTCTGGTGATTGTGATTTTACCTTTAAATACAAGATAGAGGGTGTCTTTTTTTCTTTTTACAAAAACACACGCAGCCAAATCTCCTGGTAGCAGGTTGTTCGGGAAGGGTGGCAGGGGAGGAGAAAGCAAAGAAGAACCCCTCAACCGCCTCGTACTTAATTGCAAAACCACCTCCCCTGAAAATCCTTAACATTTGCCTGTCTCCCAAAGATTTGCAATCCAACCTTAATCCATTTTTGGAGAGCTTTTTTGCACACACACCCTCAAAAATTTGCAAATAATGTAACTATTGTAGAGTTGGTGTTATATGTGTTAAGTGGCCTGTCCCAGTTAACAACCAGGCAGCTTCATTCTACACTTTCCATATTTCTGGGCACCTTTCAAAGGCATCCCCGCAAAGACTGCATTACAGTACAGTAGTCCATTCTGGATGAGATTGAGCCATGAATTTCTGCAAGTTGTTTCTTTCTGTGAATGGGCAGAGCTGGCAAACCAGTCTAAGCGAGTACAATGCACACTTGGCCTCAGCCACCTGCTGACATCAAGAAGTAGCTTGAAATCCAAGAGCACACCCAAGCTGTTGTGATTACAAGGTGTAAACTCTAACCACAACAAATGTTCTCACCGTACACATGGATTTGGGGCAATTTAATATTGGAAAATGCCCAAGAATAGGCTTTTGAATCTTGCTAGCCTTCAAACCTGTGCATTGAATTGACTTGCTATCCCCTATCAGAATCTGAAATGACCCTGGATCTGAAGGCATTTAATGTGGAGAAGTTTTTGCCTGTTCTCTAATAGGAATGATGGAAAAATATGGATGATGGAAAAATTTGTAACAGAATCAAAGAGTTCAGATTTCACAGCAGACCGGCTTTTCACAAGTTGCCCAGATTCTCCAGACTTGTGGACCATTTTCTTTTTAACTTTCTGGAATTTTATGCACATTTAGTTGTATTAAAAGAAAGGAGGGAAAAAATGAGCAAAAATGCACATCCCCCCCGTAGGCCAAAGCATGTAAATATACATAGCAATATTTGCACTTTTTTGCAAGTGCGAATTTACACAAATGCAAATTTGCACACGTTCGGAATCTGATTTTGTCAATGAGTGGACAGCCAAACGAAAGACACCTGACAATCTTCGAAATAGAGATGGAATGGATTTTACTTTCTATGTGTGGCACATGAATCACGAACTGCGTGGGAAATGTTAAAAAAAAATGGGTTTGACCTTGCCAAATTCACCTAGTTTAAATGCGTTCTGGGCACTTCCTGCTCTGATTGTGAGATAATCACCTTGGCGTTATATTAAAAGCAGGGATGACAAACATGAGTTCAGGGAGCAACCTCTTTTCTAACACTCATGATAATTACCTGACTCAATGGGGTTTCCAAAGGGACAGATATAACAGGAATGCGAATAGCTGAGTAGCTTCTAGCAAAAGGCTCCACAGTAGTGCTGTAGAGCAGAGGAGCGAGCAATTGCACATATTGCAAGCATCGTGTTTGGTGAGATCACCAGCTGATTTTAAATAGATTTTAAAATCAGTCCCCAAAACTTTATCCACTCCTGCTTATTTTTAATTTGTTTTTTTAATAGTGAAGAATTCGATAAAAGATACTAAGATTGTATGCCCACTGTATTTATTTATTTATTTATTGCATTTATGTATAGAGAGCTTCGGCTATGGGGCGGTATAAAAATGTAATAAATAAATAAATAAATAAATAAATATACCGCCCCATAGCCGAAGCTCTCTGGGCGGTTTACGAAGTTAAAATCAGTGAACATTAAAAATACATATACAAAATTTAAAAGCATATCAACAGCAATATCATCAGTTAAAAAACTCAGCATATATTGTTAACTGCCTCGGAGAACTGCCTCTCCATTGTTGCCATCTTGCGAGCTTTCCTCGGAGGAGGACCTTAGATGTAGAGTGCAGTGAGCGGGTAGGTTCATGTCGGGAGAGGCGTTCCATCAGGTATTGTGGTCCCAAGCCATGTAGGGCTTTATAGGTTAAAACCAGCACCTTGAATTTGGGCTCGGAAACATATAGGCAGCCAATGCAAGCGGGCCAGAATCAATCTTATATGTTCGAACCTTCTGGTTCCGGTTAGGGGTCTTGCACTGAAGGGTGGCTAATAAATAGATTTGGGCTGCATTCTTATTACATAGGCATTTGCCTGGGAGAAAGTTCCACTGAATTCTAAAGGACTGTAATGCAAGTACATAAATAAAGGCATACATACATACATACATGTGTGAAATAAGTCTGGCGCGTACATGCAGTAGAATGAATGAATCACATTGATTGCGGGGTTGGGTGGGGTTGGTGTGGTTTTTTTTTTAAAGCTTCCCTATGTTTGAAGATTCCTATGCTTAAAGCGTCCCTATGTTTAAAGATTAAAGACAAAGCACAGTAGAACAGAGGTGGGCAGAAAGTCGATCTCCAGATGTTTTGGACTACAACTGCCTGCATTCCTGACCATTGGATGTGCTGGCAGGGGCTTCTGGGAGTTGGAGTCCAAAACACCTGAAGATCTACCTTCTGCCCACCCCTGCAGTAGATAAAGGGCTGCTTTAGAACTTTTCTCCTTGAAGTGTGAGTTTTCTATTTGCAGGGAGTTGCTTAAATGTGGGAAGCATTCCAAAGTCATATTCCCCACCTGTAGTCTGAATTCTCAACTCCCCCAGCTCATTCTGCTTCATGTGTAGACCAGGCCTTAGGGATTCTCCCACTGGGATTTTAAAGAGCACCAACGTGTCGCAAAAGCCATGGCCAAGTTGTGCCGGTGACAACCAGAGAGATCCTTTTAGCAAAGCCACAATATCCTGTTTCCTTTGCACCACATGTTTTACATATATATTATAACTTGTACGCATATCTCATATTAAGAGATGTAAACAGCTCTCTTAATTGCAGTGACAAATGAACCACTTACATTTCTCCGATTGCATAATTTGCCCAAAGGATAATGACACTAGAATTAAGAATAATCAACCAAGAGAAGGTAGTTTGAGAAAGGAAAGTTAGCACTACGTCAACCACAGCACCAGAAGTGTTTCTCTAATTAAGTTATTTTATTAAACAAAATGTTTCTAAGGTGGGTCCCTTTGAAAATCCCCATTAAAGCCCATGTAGCACAATTTACTTTATAAGGCATGGCTTGTGTGCTAACAGATGCTATCAGACTGTGTACTGATTAAATGTCCACCCATGGGGCTCAATTCTGCTCATTGTTGAGCACCTTCTCCTTCCAGTAAAAATTAGTCGCTTCCATCCTCTGAAGGGTTTTTCAGCACTCTGCAAAGCAGAAAACTCTCACTCTTCTTTTCCCATGATTTATTTCCCTAATTAAAGTGGAGGAAAACTAGGCGCAGACATGTTCTTTTCTCTCTCTCTCTCTCTCTCTCTCTCTCTCTCTCTCTCTCTCTCTCTCTCTTTTTGAAGTCAGCACTAACTGTGTTGCATAGGCAACAGAAAATAATAAAAATGTGGGAATAGATTCACGAAGCTAGATCTGGGTAGCTGAGGCATCATGGATGGTTCCTTCCAAGAGCATTTGACCCTGAGCCACTTTGACTGGTGTCACATGAGCTCAAGATGGAAGAGCCATATGACTTTTAAGTAACGTCAGAGGAAATCTTGAGTTCAAAGGAACTTGCTGACGTAGGGCAAAACATTTCTGACCAAGAAAAATCAATGTAGTCATTCAGTCACACCTGTTACCCTGCATTCCTTCCACAAGATGTGTGAGTATATTAGAAGCCCAATTGCTATTTATTCAGATATATCACATGATGCCACGTAGTCTCCAGGTCAGTGCAGCCTTATTAAATTGAATTTTTCTTATCCAAACAGTTGGTTAAATGTTTTGGATAACTCCCAGACCAGTCAATAAATGGAACTGTCCTGCTCAGTTAAATCTTTAAATAGGGTGACAATATGAAAAGGAGGACAGGGCTCCTGTATCTTTAACAGTTGCATAGAAAAGGGAATTTCAGCAGGTATCATTTGTATATATGGAGAACCTGGGGAAATTCCCTCTTCATCACAACAGTTAAAGTGCAGGAGCTATACTAGAGTGACCAGATTTAAAAGAGGGCAGGGCACCTGCAGCTTTAACTGTTGTGATGAAGATGAAATTTCACCAGGTTCCCCATATATACAAATGACAACTGCTGAAATTCCCTTTTCAATACAACTGTTAAAGTTACAGGAGCCCTGTCCTCCTTTCCATATGGTCACCCTACTTTAAATCTTTGATTCTGTTATTCTCCAGCTCTTCTCTCACTGGCCTGGTTCAGACAACACGCTAAACCATGCTGCTTAACCACAAAATGCTTAAGGGATTCCCTTAACCATTTTGTGGTTAAGCAGCATGGTTTAGTGTGTCATGTGAACCAGGCCTCTCTCTCTCTCTCTCTGACTTTTAGGTTGCTTTTAAGTGTCAAAACACCTCAAAACCCCACATCAAAACAGTTTTGGGAGACACCCACTTTTTCCCATGGTCCATAAAGTCAGGGGCTTAAGTTGAGGAAGAGCAATGTTTTGGGCCCAGCTAACGGAGCATGAAGGTGGAAACCCATCAAAATGGAATGCAACTCCTGTGACTTCTGAGGCTATCCTGGCAGGATATCCAGTTCTTTGTCTCTGACTCATATTGATCATGTGACCATGGCTTTCTATGATTTACCAGATTTTTATTCTACATTATATGAAAAATTTGAAGAAAGAGAGCAGACAACATCAACCAAAGGGGCAACTGAATAAAGAGTGTTAGTGGCTTCATCATCGAAAGTTATAATTTCCTAACATGTAGAAAATGAAACCCTGGTTTGTATCCAGGTTTATGGTGGATCATCTGCACTGATGGGACTTCCCTGTCTGCTCCTTCCCCTGGCAGCTCCTTCAGCCCCCTGAAAATGCTACACAGGCACTTAGGAGACTCTGCTGAATGGGGTGAGCTGTGGTGTGGGAGAGATGGAGTCACCCCCAAGAATGAGTAGAGAGACCTTCCATGAGTGGAGCCTTCCTGTCATAGAAGGTAGATCCCTGGATCCAATTCCATGTTTTAATCTTTTGCACCAAATAATTCCCAGTGGTAACAACAGCTCCAGTTTCCAAACAGTGCAATTTTCAAAACTCAATATAATGCTATGGCTAAAACCAAACCATGTGAGCTGCCATTCATCTGAGTCCTAAGTGCAAAATAAATACATTTGGATGGTATCATAATCATGGCTGCAACATTTAGTTGTTTAATAGGTTACATTTTTCAAATAAATATGCCCCAAATTAATCAAGCAGCACTTTTTTTAAAAAAAAATATTTTTATATCCAATCTTTCTGCCAATTTTTTAAAAAATTAAAATGGCACTCAAGACAGCTAACTGAAATTAAAATGCTATTTATGTTTAATACAAGTACTTGCAAAACCATGGGTGGCAGGTGACAGCTTGCATCATCTAAAAATAAAGAATATTATTTTCTCTAGCTGTACTGGATTATTCAGGGGTGGGAAACTTTTTCTAAGCCATGGGCTGCATTCCTTCAGATGTAATTTCTCTGGGCTGCATGTTGGTGATGGGAGGGACCAGAGCCGCCCCCACCCCCTCATCTTCCTCATGCACCTCCCCTCTCTCCACCCCTTTGGGCATTCTTTCACTCAACAGGACCATTCAGAAGACACCTTAAACCATGGCTTAAACCAAGGTGAATAAGGCTTTCTGGCTTAACCACTGTGGTTAAAGCCATGGTTTAAGGTGTCTTCTGAACGGGGCCTCTTTCTCTCACACACACATATATGCTATCCATCCTTTCACACACACACTATCCATCCATTCAATAATCCAACCCAATCCTGCCACTCGGACTTTAAAGCACACACACTATTAATTTATCCACTCCACCCACCTTCATTCATCCCTTTGGGCATTCTCTCTCTCTCTCTCTCTCTCTCTCTCACACACACACACACACACACACACACACACGTATGTTCCATCCATCCTTTCAACCCCTCCATCAATCCATTCATTAATCTACCCCATTCCTCCATTTGGGCTTTCCAGAGCACACACCATTCATTCATCCACACACTGCATCCATCTATCCCTCTATCAACGCATCCATCCAGTTTTTATTCACCCCCTTTCCTGTCTCCTAATAATGAGCCACAGAAGAGTCAGTCTTGTTTCCTTCAAAAAATAATAATAATAATATCAAACCAAACCAAAAATAGGGACACACACACACACACAAGTGGGGCAAATAGCAAAGCTCTGCACAACAGTTTTGTCGGGCAGATGAGAGGGCAGCACCATTGGAGGGAGGAACCCTGGGTGCTTTGTTCCAGAGCAGCTTTGTGTCACTGTGGCCTTAGCTAGACCTAAGGTTTATCCCGGGATCGTCCTGCCTGCTCCCAGGATCCCCTGTGTATCACTTACATGAACAGGGATGACCCCGGGATAAACCTTTGGTCTAGCTAAGGCTTGTGTCAGGTGGATCTTATTATTGGACCCGCTCATTCACTCATATGTGCCCAGCCAATTGGTGCAAGGTGTCTTTGGTGCTCTTATTGTTCTCTGTTCTGATTTCCTTTGCTTCCCTCCGTCCTACTGTGGCTAAACACTGGTTTTGTGTTTATCTGGAGGTCTTCAGCCTGGAGAGACAGAGCTGCCAGAGGCAATGAAGGCCACATATAACAAGACTGAGGGCCTTGCTAGACGACGGGTTAGCATGGTGTGAGCCCCAGGCCCCTGTGTGTCCAGATGACGCACAGGGGATCCTGGCCTCAGGCAGGGGTAACCCTCCCTTGGCCCAGGATAACTGGCACCACTTGTGGCCTGGTATTTCCACCGCTTTTCCCGGCTACCGCAATTACTCTCAAGTAGCTGGGAAAAGTGGCGGACAGGGCGCAGGGGGAGAGATCGGGGGTGGGGAGATCGCGGGGTGGGGGAAAGCGGAGATCGCAGGGGGGAAGCGGAGATCGCAGGGGGGAAGCGGAGATCGCAGGGGGGAAGCGGAGATCGCAGGGGGGAAGCGGAGATCGCGGGCAGGGGGGAATCAGAGATCGCAGGGAGGGAATCGGGGGCAGGGGGGGAATCGGGGGCAGGGGGGGAATCGGGGGCAGGGGGGAATCGGGGGCAGGGGGGAGCAGGGAACCCTTTTTTAAAAACAAACAAACAAACCTACCTTCGTCGCTGGTGCACTCCTGCGCACCTGGCCCCTTTAAGGCTTAAACAAAATGGTGGACGTGATGGGGCTTTCCTTTACCCCATCGCATATGACGTTGGAAAGGAGCAACAGCCCACACTACTTCTAGCGCGGGCTGGCCCCTCCTCACCACTGGATTTTCAGGTAGGTCTAGCAAGGCCCTGAGAGCCTGATATGGCCTGCATGTTGCCTACCTGTTTTACTCATATTCAGATTGAATCAATCAATTGATTGTTCAATAACAAGTCATTGGATTAATCAACTATGATGTGTTTATTCATGGGACAGTTTATTATTTATTTAGAGTGCCATGTGATGAGAACTAAGTGAAGTATAAAATGAAAATATGGCATTAGCCCTAGCCTCAGTTGTTTGATCTAAATAAGGCAAGACATATAAGAGAAGATGGAAGGAGGTAGATCTCCACAGGGAAGGAGTGAATTTTTTTATCAGGCATTTCAATGCGCTAATGGAAATGGCCAGAGAGATGCCTGGAGCAAAACAGGTCCTATGATTAGAAACAGTGTGAGAGAAAAGGCACAGACAAGGAAGGATGGACAAGATCTTGGTTTTATGGTGGAATGAAAAGAGTGCAAGTGGTGTGAAGAGCCAAAAGATTTGTGGGAGAAAGAGAATGAAGACACTTAACGTTTAATAGATGTTTAAACAGCAGTGGTGTAGTGGAACCAGGGTTCACAGGGATGCTGTCCTGGCACTTTTTGGTTAGGAGGGTTGCTGACATAATCTCCCCTCCCCTCCAGACTTGCCTCTTCCATCTGAGCTTAGCTGCAATCATCACAGTAGCTGTGGGGAAAATTAATTTTCCTTGCAACAATATATTGTTCCCTGTTGTAATGCAAAGTATTTTAGGGTGGCCTGGGTCTTGAATGGGCAATTAATACCCATTAGTTTCAAAAAAGACATTCTCCTGGTGGAGATGAAAACTTCTAAAACTGGTTTGACGGTATGGTTCAGCACAGCTGCCTGCAATTTTTGACTCTCCTTGGTGTGGTGGACAGTCATAATGAGCACATGCACTAAAATGTACCATTACACCAGTGGCTACTGTTACCTATCAAAAGACATTGTGCAGCTATTCCATCATCCCCTTCTTAATGGATTTTCTGTGGTAGGAAAAAAAGACAAGAGAAGCAGCAGGAAAGCTTGGGAGGGTCACAAGTGAAAGAAGATGTCATCTAGGTCCCCCATAAAATTCCATGCAGGGTGATTGGAAGCATCCTAAGATCTAGGGCTCATCTACACCAAGCAGAATATTCCACTATGAAAGTGGTATGAAAGTGGTATATAAAAGGCAAGCGCCACACTACTGCTTTATAGTGGTATTGAAACGCACTGCAGGTCTACACTACTGCTTTATAGTGGTACTGAAGTGCCCTGACAACTCTTGGGGCCCATGACACATCTACACCAAGCAGAATATAACACTATGAAAGTGGTATAAAAGTGGTATATGTTATCTGTCATGGGCCCCAACACTTTGTCAGTGCCCTTCAATACCACTATAAAGCCATAGTGTGGCTCCTGCCTTTTATATACCGCTTTCATACCACTTTCATAATGGAATATCCTGCTTGGTGTAGATGATCCCCTAGAGAATGGCCACCACAGTTGATCGAACGAATGAGATGGTAAGAAGGGAGAGGAGAAATTTTCTGGAAAAACAGAGGAATGAAAGAAGGAAAGAAAGTGAAAAGATGAGATCCATAAGAACAGGGGGAGATCAAAAAGAAGAACAGCATCTTAAAAAGAAAAATAGAACGAAATGCAAAAGAAGAAAAAGAGAAAGAAGAGTAAGAGACTGGATGTAATACATGGTAGAAAGAAAGAAAAAAACCCTACCCAGTCATCAAAGCCAGTAAGTTGGGGAGAGTGGGAGAAAAATGAAGAGCCGCAGGAGAGGGTGGCTTGTGTAACAGTCTGTGGAGGAGATCCAAGTTTCAGTAAGAACAAAACTGGTTAATTTACGAGGCCAAAACAACCCCCAAAATTATGAAGTACAGCTTTGTTGACTGGAGAATTACAGTTGCTAACTGGGTACATGAAAAGAGAGAAGGAGAACATGGAATATATTATAGTAAACTCAGCAAGTGAGATACTCATGGAGGAGGCTACAAAATAAAGATGAGGCAGCTAAGCCAGGAGAGTCTACCATTGGCTGAAGTAGTAGAGAAACAGCTGGCCTGTTTGCACATCATGATTCGCAACGCTGGAAACAAGCCATGGTGGGTGGCTGATCGCTCCCTAAGTCACAATGCTGCTGACAGATGATCAGGTACTTGCTGGCTCACCATGGCTTGTTTGCCCGTCATCCTCCTACTGACACCCAGCACAGATCCCATGAACTTTTACAGCACAACTCATTTATACTCCTGCAGTGATGAGATTCTCTCTGTCCCACGCCCCCATCTATAAGAAGTAGTTTCTTCCCCTTACGGCTGGAAGAGAATGAGAATGCCCAAGGTGCTGGCGGTAGAGAGAGAAACGCCACTGGATGGTGATCTTTTGCAGGGCAAAGGGAACAGGATATCTTGTAGTAAGATTTTGTATAAAGGAGCAAATGGTCCAGGTAAAAAGGAGTACCAGAGCTAGCAATTCTAACTCCTGCACAGGTATCTGCTTGGAAAACACCTATTCAGTAATTACTCAGTTCTCAAGTGGATTTTATGTGTGCAATGTTACACATGCTGCCGAGCTTATTCGCCTTCTGCTGAACCACTTTGCCAGCTCAGACAAGAGAGGTACTGTTGGACATCTCAGAGGCAAAGTAATAAAAGTTTTGGTCCCTCTGTGATCAATTTCTTCATAATGATCTCCACAAATGCCTGTACTCCCTGAAGAACTACAGAGAAAGGTCACAGAGAGGCCTTAGCTAGACCGGGCGAAATCCCAGGTCGAACCCCGGGATCGTCCCTGTGTGTCCACATGATGCACAGGGGATCCCGGGATCAGGGAGGGATCATCCCTCCCTTTCCCCAGGATACAGCCCTACACTTTGGGCCCACTTTTTCTACAGTCCTGGGCTGAGCCCGAGACCGTGGAACGTGTGGCCTGTTGCTGCGGTTTGACACGGCTCCACGCGACTCCTTGCGCAGAGCCGTGCACGAGGCGCTGTGCTCCTCAGGAGCACTGTGCCCATCGGGGGGTAGGGTGGGGGGGAGCAGGGAAATTAAGTTACATTTTTTAAAAAACCTACCTTTAGCACACAAGCATTTGTGTGCTCTGTCTTCTCTAAAAATAATTTTTAAAAATGGCGGGCACAATGCCTCTCTTCCTGAGGGCATCGCACTTCACGTGTAAACAGAGGAGGGATCTCACGTTAATCACAACGTGAGATCTTCCCTCCTCCATTGCAGACTGTGAGGTAAGTCTAGCTAAGGCCAGAGACAGGCTGGGGTTAATGTTTTAGTGCCTTTGAAATATACCAATCCCATAATTCCATTCTTCCATCCAGTAAATCTACCACTGAGCAGGTGGCCAAATTCCTGAATTTGGCCATCCGCACCAGATCTCTTATGGATGTTGATTGCGCTTAAATCCACAGATTAGCAATTTTATTATCTATATATCCCTCCCTTTTTCACTATACTAGGCCCCAATAACCCAATTCTGTTCCCCTTTAAGGAACCAACAAATAACAATCTAGTATCTTTAGTGGTTTTGTAACACTCCCTCTTTTTTATCCCTACTTTGTACTGTTTTATATAATGGTGTATCTTCTTGTTTTATATTGGTCTGTTGACTGTAAATAAAGAAATACAAATACATAGTAGCATTCTAATGTTGCCCGTCAACCAACCAACTGGGCCTGCTCGCATGTACAGAGGGAAGAGGCCTTTGAAAAGGGGGCAACTCAGTAACATTTCAAACCCTGACTTCTTAGTGGTACCTCACTCCTTTGCCTCTAATTTGGCAACTTTTGTAGCAATTATGTTTTGAAGAACCAAATAAATTGGTGGTGGTGGTAGTGGTTGTTGCTATTGTTGCTGTTGTTGTTATTGTCATTTCTTAGATTTTTTTAGGCACCTTTCTCAAAAAAGACTCAAGGCAACCTAAAACAACATTAAAACAAACAAAATTTAAGATGTTGAAAGGTGAGGGAGAATGAATTCTCTTCCCCTCCTTATTGTTTTACTATGATTTTATTAGATTGTAAGCTTATGCGGCAGGGTCTTGCTATTTACTGTTTTACTCTGTACAGCACCATGTACATTGATGGTGCTATATAAATAAATAAATAATAATAATAATAATAATAATAATAATAATAATAATAATAATAATAAATGCAAAGAAAGACCCATGCTTATGGTTGTCCTGGCAAAAGAATGATTGCTAAGCCTACCAGGATCTAACTGAGCTTCCCTTCCATTAAAAACAGTAGGAATGTGTGGGTGATTGCTCTTTGCCAGCCCCACCTCCTTAAGGATGGTGGTCCTACAGATGTTCTCAGTGACATATAGGAGGAGACAATTATACAGTGAGAGAGCTGTGTGTTTTATGGCAGCATGGGTCAAAAATCAGTACTCTGAATTACGATCTTAAGGTAAAAGGAACTAGTGCAGATAATTGCTTGACTCCTAAGATAAATTAAGTAAGTTCATGGAAAGAAAGATTCCCACCAACAACCCCAGCAGCCACATCTACTCCCTGAAAAGCCTCTCTGGAGGGTCAAAGACCCTCCTGAACAATGTGGGAGAGCGCATGGGGCCTGCTGGGGAAGCACAGGTGTGCTGTCTGTAACCCACCACCATAAGCAAAAGGTGAGCTACCAAGTTCTTGACCTGGTAGAAGTTCCCTGTGACCAAAGGCAGGGCTGGCGACACAGGTAGGCACGGTTGGGCACCTGATGAGGGCCCACACCAGAGCAAGGGTCAACTGATAACAGCCACCTGGAGTTGCTCCTGCTCTTCACCCTTGCAACCTGCTGGTTCACCTGCCTCTTGTTCTGGCCCAGACAACAGAGATGGTGAGAAAGGGGAGCAGCAGATGTCACTAACTACATGCTCCTTGGTGCTCTCTGCCTGTCAAGCAAGTAAGTGGTAGCCATGATGAAAAAGAAGATGAGCAGAAATAGCAGCTGGTGACTATGGTGGTGAGAAAGTAGACTAATTGATGGGGGGGTATGTGGCGTTACACCCCACAAGTCAATTCCAAATATATGTCTGCAGTTTGTAAGTCTGGGCTTTTTAGAATGTTGGCCTGAGTGGGCGGAGTTAGAATGTCTTGGTTGGGGGGAGGAGTGATATATATAAGGGAATGACTGAGGGGATTGAGAGTTCTTGTTCTTTTCAGGGAAAAGCTTTTCAGGGAGACTTGTTAGGTACTCTTAGAGTCTGCAGTGCTCTCTGTATTTATGGTACTTAAGTTCTGGGAAATTTGAGAGTCAGTGTAGTGAGTGGTGTCTTTAGAGTGTGGTGTGCACGTAGTGGAAGTATATTAATCAATACTGAGAATAAAGAAAGTTCAAGAGTGATTGTGTGAGAAAAAGGAAAGCGCGAATGTGAGAGTGACAGGATTGTATGGAAGGTTTCAAAAAGGTTTTTAAATGTTATTTGAAACAAAGCATATGAACTTTTAAAAATAAATTTTGATTGTTTGTTTTAAAACTACCACAAAAATCCCACGTGTCTGTTTGGCGTTTATCATCTTAAGTTTACATCATTCAGCACCCACTCTGACAATCATTCACCTAAGCAGATATAACTCACAGCGCATTATTATATATATTAAAATCCATTCTCCATTTTAAACCCCTTTCTCCACATAGTTTGGAGGAAGGTGGGCTTTATCCCTTGCCTCAGGCGTACCAAGTGGTGGTGCTTGGCTTGAGCAGGGAGTAGCCTCGGCCGGGTCTGGTGTTCAGAGCCTGTGTTGCCCCATAATAAGTGGTGGCAGACGTGAGGTCTGGTGTTCAGAGCCTGTGTCGTGGCAGGGTCCCATTGAGGGTGTCTTACTCAAGCGCCTTCAAAACCCTGTCCCTGGCCAAAAGGCCGCCCCACATACAGCCCATTCCACTCCTTCAGTTTAGAGAATTCAAAGGCAGAAATGACAACCACTAGATCAGAACCTGACAGAAAGAGATGTGGCTTCCTCATTTGTTGGATTTGTTAAAAGCTTGAGAATACACCAAAAACATTTCACTGAAGGTCAGATACCAAATACACATTCAAAAATGGTTCTTTGGGTCTGGAAATCAGCATTTAAATCTTCATCTACCTAGGACTTAACTCTCCCCCCCCTCCCTCCTCACATACTGGGTCTCCTCAAAACATTCTCCCTCCCTCCCTGGTGTCATGATTGTGGGTTTTTTTAAAGCCTCCCACAGGCTTCAATGGGAGGTGTTTTTCAAGCCTAATTAATCTGACCTGGTTCACACGATCACTGCATCCCACCGGGACTTATTAGCCATGGGGACCATGTTGACCCCTGCTGTTATGACTTCTCATGTTAACAAACCACCCCACAACCCTACAACAGGCCATGGGTTCTGTGTGGTTTGTGAACCAACCTCACTGGGTTTGGATGATGGAAGAAGCTGTGCCCAGAGAGGGTAATTATGCAAATCAAGTGGCATGTGACTGGTACGCACAGGGGGCTTAATGAGGTTAACCACCCTGTGACCAAATGAACTGGGGTCCAGGGTGGGATGGGGGCTGGAGGAAGGGAAGAATGATACCTTCCACCCACCAACCCACACCTCCCAAATTAATCACAGTTCCAAACATTGATTCACTGATAAACTTTACAGGGGATGCTTGGGTGTGATGGAGGGAAAATTACACCTACAGCAGCAGCAACATAGTCAAATAAAGACCCTGCTCAGAAGCCATTTCAGAGATTGCCAAATAACACCACAAACTGACAAAAAAATGTTGCTAAAGTGCTCCAGAGTTTCTAGAGGACTCTTCATTGGAGTCAATGCAGGCTTTCAAAAAAAAAAAAAATGCCCATGTGGGCAGGGGGAGGAATTTTGGAACAAAAATGGTTGGAAAGAAGGTTTAATGCCCCCCTCCCCGAGGGCCACACATACTTACTTGAGAGGAAGTTGAACTATCGTGCAGAGTTACACTATGTGTGATTAGACAAACATTTAGTTTGGCCGTATTGCATTCTGTAAATGACTTGAAGGTCAAGAAGAAGGCAGAGTGAGCCAAAGCGCATTAAAAAAGCACGTAATGCATTTGGGCAGTTAGCAACTAGTTACAAGCACACACACACAAGCCTGTAAAAGAAAAGAAAAATCAAAACCTCAACACATCGTTGATAAGGGGACATACAGGGAGCACCTCTTGGGCTTGACTGGGGAGCCCCACAGCCAAATTAGACCTTTGGGTTGAAGGTTTGCCAGGCCTGAAATATATCCTGCATTCAGGGACCCAGAAAAGAACTTAAATGCAATCTTAAGGATAATTTTTAGAGTAAAAAAACCTGATTAGTGATTAGTGGTTAATGACTAAGCTAGTATGTACTCAATCTGATGCTTCTTTACCTGCAGCTAAGGGAACAGTTTTCTATCCCCCTAGTTTCCTTTCCTCTGAAGGAGTCAAATACAAGAAGGGCAGCTGGAATGAAAGCCTCCCCCCCCCACTGTTTCTCAGAAGACTAATATTTCTCTATGCACCTGTCTCACCTAGGCAGGCCTCCTTACTTTTCAAGGGGGAGCCCTCTGGCAAAGTTTCTTCAAATCTTTTATACTACTTGGGCTAGTTTCTGCTATAACTGCCCCAAACAAACAAACAAACAGTGTTTCATCCTTACGATCTCATTAAAATATCCTACCAGATAGGAAAGTCCAAATATCCAATGACTGAAATGAAGACGGCCGAAGGCATAGCAACGATTTGTGACAAAAATAAAGGTGATCTGGAACTTAGTCAGAGTTTGTCTGCATGATTTCCAGTTCTCAACGAGAGCGCTAAGGAACGTCAGGCAACAGTGACTTCAGAGCTGTTCACCTGGCCCACCCAGGGAAATGCTATTTCGAGACCAAACAGAAAGCTAGATGGCCCCTTTAATCTAACATGAATTGGATGCTGCTAAGCCGAATGTTTAATTTGAGAAAACAACCTGAAAATAGCATTAGAGGAAGTAGTGGATTTGTAGAAATCTATACTTTTCCAACGGCGTTTCTGGAAAACACTATGTTTGACCATTGTGCCTTGTTCCATGAGGTTACTGAAACTATAGACCTATCACTGGACTTCCTGAGTGATAAGGCTTGTAATTTGGTCCTTTTGAGGAATGGAGTCTAAACATTATTTGTTTTGTATTATTTAATTCTGTGTGTCACAGTTCCACCCAAGCCCATTCCTTAGGTTTGGGGCACAGATCATTTGAAAACAGATAATAGGTTGTTGTTGTTTTTATATGGGAGAATCAAGTTCTAATTAAAGATAATTTATTATTGTATAAGCTACAACTAGCTATTAAGAAATGAGAACAGTTTATCACCCTGCGAAGTAGCTGAGCTGCAAACTGTGTTCAAATGCCACTTGGAAGTCACAAGGTAGCCTTTAGCAAATATTTCAACCACACACACACCTTGCTGTAATATTTGGGTTTTATTAGTGAAACGTAAGTCCCGTTCATTTCTTTGGGTCTACTTTAAGTAGGACTAACATGGGATGCAACTCTTTATTAATGATATCTATATACAATGTTCTTTCATGGAACCTAAGGCAGTGTACATGGGGTTCCCAAGATTGTCCCCTGTCCAGGGACTGATTTATTTATTTATTTGCTATATATACACCAACCAATGAACATAAACGATAAAATACAATTAGCTAAAACAGCGATGTAAACAGTTTTAAACAACAGCAACAGTAAAAACTCCAATTTATAAAATAAAAACGGCATCCGTTCTTTTTAAAAAGCAGACTGGAGCACCTGGGTCTTTAAGGCTTGTTGTACAGTGGTCAGGTGCCCTACTTGACAGAGGACAGTCCTCCATTTGAAGACATCCTCTATTTGAAGAGCTGTCCATTCCAAGTCTAGTTTAAAGATACAGAACTAACTACAGGAAGGGAGAGTGAGGTTGGGGGCCACGAAGTTACCCACCAACGGCACCTGGATTTAGCAGCAGGCACACAGTGTGTCAGTGGTCAGTGTTCATAGGCTTCCCCCACTATGCTGAGATATACTGAATTTCTATTTAAATTACAGTGATTATTTCTAAATTTCTATTTCAACAGAAAAATTCTAAATTCCAAATATGCAGCTTATGCAAGTTTTATGCAAATTTGCATCCTCTTTTGTCCCCCCTTTTAGTGCCCCCTTTTCTCTTTTTCAGCAATGTGTAAGTCCCCACCCCCCAATCAGGGAGGGAGCCATGGGCATACCAGACCCAGACCTGCTTAGCCTTAGAAGTGTTCTTCAGACTCTGCCCTTGGGCATACAAGACTGACCTACATGACACGGTTGTTGTATAGTTCCCTGATATGATGGGATGCTTCACATTATCACTGAAGCCCATCATAGCTTTTTTCAGCCGCCATGGATTGTGGAGCATGCCGGCATCCATTTTGAATATTCAACCCTTGGCGGGGTTGAATACTCATGGCAGGGTCGGATGATACGGCCCATGGTTTGCCGTATCATCCGACCTGCGCAGTAGGGGTTGTTGGAGGGAGAAACAACCTTCAAATAGCCTTACAACAGAGCATGGGTTATTCAAGGGTTGTGTCCCCTCCAAGAACCCCTGCCACCAGGGTCTGGATAACACAGCAAACCATGGCAACCCCTGATGGTAGTTGAATATTCAAAATGGCTGCCAGCATGCACCACCACTTGCCATGACTTAAACAAGCCATAGGGGCATGCAGTGATCGTGAGAATCCATCATCGTATTTGAACCACATTGAACAGCCTAAACCATTGTCTAGATGTGAAAGATGACTGTTTTTAAAAACTATTTGAGCAAAATTTCGCATTCTAGTAGCAGTAACAGTGTGCAAACACATTGCTGCTCTATGCTGGCCTGTGTTGCAGCCAGATGGGTAGCAGCATTCTCCTCCACTGTTAATCATCTAGAATTAAGCGACTAGTTATATATTTAGTAAAACACTTTACAAAACAAATGCATCAGTAGGATTTTGTCCTTATTCAGGACCAGTTTATTTGCCCCATGACTTGGAAAGAAACCAGCCTCTCTGCTCACGTGCACATCTATGGCAAATCCATATAGCGTTTATTTCCGACTCAATATGCTATTTGCAGTTTGATGTTATTTTCATTCTTGAAACTATAGCCATATTACAAATACAGAATTGTAAGTATTTTCACAATGCCCCTATTTTTTAAAAAAAACTCTGTCTAATATTTACCTTGATAAAACTTAACATTTTTTTAAATGACTGAAATGATACAAATCCAGATGGGCATGCAAACTTTATAACATCTGTATTGCAGATAGGGTGAGAGAATTGTGGCTTCCCTTAAGGCCACCTAGTAATTTGTGGCTGAGGTGAGATTTGAATCACAGACTTCCCATCTCATAGATACTTAGCCATTACACCATAACAGCTCTATGAGTAAGAGTTATATTATACTGAAACTTGAGGATTATGAAACTAAAAGGTTGGCATGTAAAAAAAAGAAGAAGGAATGAAATCAGTTTTGCATACTAATTCAACAGAAAGTAAAATCCACGATGGGGAGAAACAATGAAATTGCAGGTTTTCAGAACCAAGTCTCAAGAAATATACCAAATAAAAATATATCTGAGGCAATCCTATGCAAATTTAGACAGAAAAGGGCCCAGAATTCCCAGCGTTTACCATAGTTGGCTGGGGTATGCTGGGACTTGTAGATTTTTTTTTCTGTCTAAACATGCATAGGATTGCACCCTTAATGATGCTTAAGAAAGGAAAATGGAATAATTGGTGTTGGAAGCCATCAACGTAATCCCATTCATTATTTTTTATTCAGAAGTATATCCCACTGTGTTCAATAGGGATATCTCCTAGGTGGGTGTGCATAAATCTACAGCCCAAATTACTTAACTCTATAAATGTGCTCACAGAAGGAAGTGAAAGAGATAATTTCATGTTATACATAGAAACCTAGTTAAAAAATACTTCATCTTGCTAAATCAAATCTGATTGGCACTGAGACAATCTAAGAGTAACTATTACAACTAACAGAGATAAACTGAAAGGGTTCTTAATCATCTTTTCCATTTCTACTGTTCAAAGGTGAATGCCATGATCCACACCCATGTAGCCAAAACAGCATGATCCACACCCAAGAGAGAAGTATCAGCACGCTCAGGAAGACCCCAAGGTTTGCAGACATACCAAACAAACAAACAAACAAACAAACAAAATAAATAAATAGGGAACATCCCTAATGGGGGACAGACCTATGAGGGAAGGTTGCATCAACTGGGATTGTTTCGCTTGGAAAAAAGGAGACTAAGGGGAGACATGATAGAGATTAACAAAATTATGCATGGTATGGAGAATGTGGACAAGGAGGCATTTTTCTCCCTCTCTCAAAATACTAGAACACGGGGTCATCCCATGAAACTGATTGGTGGGAGATCCAGGACAAATAAAAGGAAGTACTTCTTCACACAGCGTATAGTTAAATTATGGAGCTCACTACCACAAGATGTAGAGATGGCCACCAATCTGGATGGCTTCAAAAGGGGGTTGGATAAATTCCTGGAGGTTGAGGCGGTCAATGGCGACTAGCCCTGATGGTTCTGTGCTAACTCCAGTATTGGAGGCAATAAGCCTGTGTGCACCAGTTGTTGGGGAACATGGGTGAGAGGGTGCTGTTGCACCGTGTCCTGCTTGTTCATCCCTGGCTGATGGCTGGTTGGCCAGTGTGTAAACAGAGTGCTGGACTAAATGGACCTTTGGTCTGATCCAGCATCAGGGCACTTCTTATGATCTTATGACCCCAAAATCAGGTCAATGAGTACTGAGCATGCTCAGTAGCAGCAGAATGCTGATTGACTGGGTGGGTGGGTGCAGGCAGGGCAGGGGGGAAATGGATAACCAAAGATTAACTACTCTTCTACTACAGATAAGCTAAAATGAATCTTAACAAAGAATTAATTGGTATGCTGCAAAACATGTTTTTCAAATAGCTTAGGAGAACCAGCTAAAAACTGATGGTAATGTTATTGAAATTTGTACTTATTTATTGTCTGTTTGTACTTATTTATTGCCATTTTTGTGAACCGCCCAGAAAGCTTTGGCTATTGGGCGGTATAGAAATGCAATAAATAAATAAGTAGGAAAAATATGGGAAGTATAATTTGACACTAAGGCCACTGCTAGACCTAAGATTTATCCTGGGATCATCCAGGGTTTGCTCCTGTCTGAGCACTGGATCCCCTGTGTGTCACCTAGATGAACAGGTTTGACCCCTGGATGATCCAGGGATAAACCTTAGGTCTAGCTATGGCCTTAGTTTCAGGCACTGTACTTCACCTTGGCAAATGTGAGTTCCCACATTGGGTTTGCCAAGTTAACATGAATACGTTGATGGAAGGGGCATTTGTTTTAAAGGAGAAGCAGTGCATGGGAAAAGGATTAATCCCACGCTCCTGCCGGTCCTAGCGCCTGGGTTGGCCTTATGAGGATTGGGGATCCGGTGCCTTCAGATTTTGCAGTTCTGTCCCCAGACGAGCAAGCTGGGGATAGAATGGAAGTGAGAAGCTACTCAATTTGTTCTCCACAAGAGCAAGATCTTCTTTTGAAGAGATGACTAAATGCTGTCAGAAATAGGGTGTCCACGTATGCCACCCCCACAAAAGAAAGTCTCAGATTGGTGTAACATTTGCATATGCTCATTTATATGTATAGATGCAAATTTGGAAATCATTAACTCCAGAGATAGAAATACAATATCTCTCAGGTGATTCATCTGACCCAGTGATCCATCTACTCAGTTGGCTGTCCAGGTGCTGTTGATGGGCACCTTCAAGCTCCCTAAACTCGCTCTCCCTTCTTATGGTTGTTTATCTTTAAACTAGACTTGGACTGCATTGACCTTTAAATAGAAGACTCCCTTCCACTAGAGGACTATCCTCTGACAGCCCTTCATATAGAGGAGTGTCCTCTGTAAAGAAGGACACCTGGCCATCATACTCAGAAACTACTATTCATAACTCTGATTTGTATTGATAGCAATATTCAGTGGAGGGAGTACACCTAAGGAAAAAACATCTTGGCAACTAATTATGGGTCAATTCAGGTCCATCTAGCACAGTTATGACTGGAAGGATTTTTGTAGCTACAAAGTTGGAAATGAAAAACAATCATTTAAAAGGGATAATCAAGGGAGTCAAACCGACTCTGAACTAAAATAGAAATGAACCTTTATTTTTTCTTGAACCCGAACCCTAAAAAATTCAAAAAGACGGTGCTGCTTCAGAACAAGGGTTCAACTAAATTAAAAAAAAAAAAACTAAAAAATTGGATATGGCCGAATACTCACTTTCTCCAACCAGAATGAATCATGGGTATGTAAATGAACATCAGGATGGGTTTGCCTCAGCTTCTAGCCTCTTTTCTAGCCTCTGTCCTCTTAAAGGGCTGGGAGTCAGAAGAAATGGCAAAGTCCTGTGGCTTTAAGGATTAAGGATGCAACCCACTGTAATTAAGGAGCATAAATTAAAAAACATGTTACAAATTTAATATTGAATGCTCCAGCTCTTTTCATGTCTTGCATGCTTTTATTACTTACAGCTTATGGCTGACTCTCCTGCTAAGTTAGGGCCCATTAACTTGCTCCACCCCGCTTTGAAAATTAGCACAGAAGTGTGATTCATATTTAAGTTTTTCCATGTGGACCAGGAGGGAGCCAGTTGCCAAATCTTTATTTGATTGAACCAGAAGAAAACTTGCTTCAGGAAATGTCAGGTACCTTCAAGCCTTTCCCAAGAAATCAGGAGGAAAAGCCCTCAAGAGAGATCACTGCTGCCAGTTCTCTCTGCTAGTTCCTTCCCTTTCCAAATAAGCCAGTGTGGCATAGTGGTTAGAGTATTGGGTCTCTGGAGATCCAGGTTCTAGTACCCACTCAGCCATGAAGCTTGCTGAGTGACTTTGGGCCAGTCACTGACTCTCAACCTAACCTACCTCACATGGAAAGGTGGAGGATTATGTATACCATCTTGGGCTCCTTGGAAAAAAAAGGGCAGGATATAAATATAGCAAATAAATACATAAGTAAAATGATACTGGCAAGGGAGTGGATGAGCCCAATAGCAGAGAGGACTTACGTGATGTTTCAAGACCTTACTATCTTCTTTAGTTGGCTCAATGTACCTAAGCATGCTCAGGAATGTTAATGCCAGCTGAGGTTCATGGAATTTGTAGTTTTCTGTTCCTCTCAATAAAGCATAGAAAACTACCAGTCCCATGAATCTGTGCAGAAAAGGACACACTTGGAGATGTTCTAGTGCATCCAGCCCAGTGAAGCAGAGGCTGGCAAAGCCTCTCCAAGATCCATTGAAACTTCCCTGCTGCTGTTCTCCCCAGGCCTTCAGAAGACTACATTTGCTCAGAACAGGCAAGAGTGGGCAGAGTGCAATGAGGACAAACCCCATTTCAAGTTCGCAGAGGCTTGGTCAGTGAAGATGGGTGTTTCTTATTTCAGTGAGGCAGTGAATCTGCTCTGGGTTTCCGTCAGGACCATCCAGAACTCTAAAGGAGCTATCCAAGGTGTGGAACCCAGTTTGGGGATTGGTTTTAGCATTTTGGACAGCTGCTTTACAGTTCTGTTTCTGACTGAAACCCAGAGCAGATTCACTACCCCACTGAAATAGGAGACACCAGTCTCACTCAGGATAGGGGCATATGAATAAGAATATAAAAACATAAGAAGAGCCATGGTGGATCAGCGCAAGGGTCCATCTAGTCCAGCCCTCTGTTCACACAGTGGCCAACCAGCCATCGGCCAGGGATGAACAAGCAGGACATGGTGCAACAGCACCCTCCCGCCCATGTTCCCCAGCAACTGGTATATACAGGCTTACTGCCTCTGACACTGACAGTAGCCATTAATAGTCTTTTCCTCCAGGAATTTATCCAACCCCCTCTTTAAAGCCATCCAAATTGGTGGCCATGACCACATCTTGTGGTTGAGAATTCCATAGTTTAACTATGGGCTGGGTGAAGAAATACTTCTTTTTATCTTCCCACCAATCAGCTTCATGGGAGAACCCCAATGGGTTCTAGTATTATTTGAGAGGGAGAAAAATGTCTCCTTATCCATATTCTCCATACCATGCATAATTTTGCACACCTCTATCATGTCTCCTTTCAGCCTACTTTTCCCCAAGCTAAACAATCCCATCTGTTGTAACCTTCCCTCATAGGGAAGATGCTCCAATCCCTTGATCATTTTAATTGCCCCTTTCTGAACTTTTTCCAGATCTAATATCTATGGTGATGAGAACTCTACACAGTATTGTAAGTGTGGTCACACCATAGATTTGTATAAAGGCAGTATGATAATGGCAGTTTTATTCTCAATTCCTTTCTAATAATGCCTAACATGGAGTTTGCCTTCTTTTTAGCAGCCACACGCTGTCCATCACAACCCCAAGATATCTTTCTTGGTTGGTAACCAGCAGCTCAGATCCTATCAGATTATACTTGAAGTTGGGAATTTTGCCCCAGTGTGTATCACTTTACACTTGCTTACGTTGAATCGCATCTGCCATTTCGATGCCCACTCTCCCAGCTTGGAGAGATCCTTTTGGAGCTCCTTGCAATCCCTTTTTCTTTTAACCACCTTAAATAATTTGGTGTCATCAGCAAACTTGGCCACTTCACTGCTCACTCCTAATTCCAGATCATTTGCGAACAAGTTGGGAAGAACTGGTCCTGATCTCTATCCCTGTGGGACCCCACTATTTACTTCCCTCCATTGGGAGAATTTACTATTTATTCCTACTCCCTGCTTTCCATACTTTAAACAGTTACTGATTCATAAGGGGACATCTCCCCTTATTCCATGACTGCTAAGGACCTCTCCCCTTAGTCCATGACTGCTAATAAATTGTAGTGGTGTGTAGGAGGCAACATTTCAATTTCAGATTAGTTCCTATTTATATGATAGGGTTTTTTAAAATTTTTGTTTCAGCTATTAATTTACTTTATTTTCCCATTGTTCTCTGAAAGAATAACTGCAAATTTTGTCAAGGCGACTCTGATGCTTTCTCATTGCCTGAGGGTATCTGCTGAGTCTTCAGTGGCTCCCAGTCATTAGAGGAGAGACTGGTAGGCAGCAGGGGGACATAATGCAGAGAGATGCTCCCCGTGGAAGCCAGCAGGAATCAGAGGGAAATCAACCCATGCCCTAAAAAAGCACAGCCTGCCTGCTTGCCTGAGGGGAGGTGAAACCTGCACTGCAGAGAATGAGAGGATTATGAAAAAGAAAAGTTACAAAAAGCTTATTGGGACTGGCCTACAAAGGGCCCTGTTGTCATGAAAGTGATTGGTAATGTGTGAACACAGGGAGCAGCATCTCTCCCCTCTTCTGGCAGGCAGTTGTGGGCCATTTGCTTTCCATTTGAGCTGGATAGCGTCAGCGTGAGGTGAGACTGGCCAAGCTCTCTCTTTCATGCAGGTGACATGAACTCCATACTGGTGCAGTGAAGCCAAGGGTCACAGGGTTGAAGTCCCAGGAACTTTTCATGCCCAGGGCTGATGATGTCATCTGCCACCCCACCCCACCCTCAGACTCCCCTTAGCTGCAATCCACACAGTCCGGGGTGGGTGGGGGAGCTGATTCTCCAAACAAAAAGAAGGTTGTGAGTTATCCTAGGCACACACATAGCACACACTCATACATATAGATATGGACAAACACAGCTACCTGCATTTTGCGCCTCTTCTTGGGCTATCACGTTGAGCACCGGCATTTCCACGTTTACAACTTCACCACAGGAACTCACAATATGGCTTGCCTTTCCTCTTCAGGCAGGCAGCATCAGCATGAGGTCATAATGGACAGTTTCTCCCCTTAAGGCAGGCAGCATCAGCATGAGGTCATAAATAATGGCCACTCTCTCCTCTTCAGGCAGGCAGCATCAGCATGAGATCATAAAGGTGAGTCTCTCTCTTTCAGGTAGGACAATATCAGTGTGAGGTCACAATGGCCAGTCTCAGCTTGAGATCACAATGGCCAGACTCACGCCTTTATGCAGGCAGCATCAGCATAGCAGGAACATTGGTCAGTTTCTCTTCATCAGTCAGGCAGCATCAGCCCAGGGAGAACATTGGGTTGGTCTCTTTCCCTTGAAGCAGACAGCAGCAGCAGTGATGTGTGGGCAGAGTGGTGGCTACCCCCCCTCTCTCTTTTTCTTTCTTTCTCTGAAATGGGCGGAAGCATGTGGGCAAAGAAACAGCAAGCTAGTAGAGAACAGCTGACACCCAGCCACTACAGTGCTTCTACTTACAGCACATACCCCAGAATGGTCTGGCTCTAAAAGAGATAGTGATAATGGAGAAAGGTACAGGAATTTTGGCAGCATGTCAGATATCATAGGGAGATAGCATGTGGAGTCTGGCAAAGCTAGTTTTACAATGCCATCATAAATAAAACAAGTGGCAACCCGCAAGAATGGGTATACCATTCAGCTGGATTTTCACAGAAGTGAGAAAACTACTCAGTTTGTTCTCTACAAGAGGATCCTCCGCTTTTGAATGGATGAACGAACAAATCCAGTCAGAAATAACTACGTCTCAAATTTGTATCAACGAATCCATGTGGAGAAAAGAGCAGCTAAGGGAAGTCCATTTTGACAACTAATTACTGGTCAGTGAGGTCTGTCAAGCACAGCCGAGACTGGAAGGAATTTTGTAGCTGCCACAGTGTAATTAGTAAATTATTTAAAAGAATCATTAAAGGTGTTAAAACAACCCTGAACCAAGAAAGAAAGTGATTCAGAACAGAACCCTAAAAAGAAATCACAATACTGATTAGAATAAGGTTTCCACTAAAAACATATGTACACCCCAAAATGCAGCCACCTTGCTGAAGCTAAGCAGGTGCAGGCCTGTCCCGTACCTGGATGGGGGATGGCCTGGGAACTCCAAGCATGCTGCCTAGAGTTCTGTCATGGAGGAAAGGCAGGAGTGAAAGGTAATAAACAAAATGGAATCAACAAATACTCCCCAGCTCCTACCAAAATGAATCCTGACCATGTCGCTCAAGAAAATTATGTAGTTGTCTCTGTATTATGCCCTCTTAAAGGGCAAAGTCGTTATCAACCCTGTTTACTATAGCATTAGCTGTGGCACTATTTGGTTCACCTGGAGGTTCATCATACTCCCTGTTATATGAAGCTGCCTTATATTGAGTCAGACTTTTGCATCCAGCCCAGTACGGTTTCTTCAACTGCCAGCTGCTCTCCAAGGTCTAAAGCAGGGGTCCCCAAGGCCTTAACTGCAACTCCCTGGGTGTTCTGATTCCTGGCTGCTGAATTCCCCACCACCACCGCTGTTTCCCTGCAGATTGTACTGTTGCTACCAGCATGATACAGACCGCTCTTTCCAGTGTGGAAAGAGCAATCTCTCTGGGGTAGTGAGTGGAGGGCCTTCTGTATCAGAATTGCTGGGAAAGGAGACAAGGAGAAGGCTTTCCACTCCCTCCCACAGAAATCCTAATATATCTGCATAGGTGCATCCATCAGTGTGTATGTGCCTGTCTGCACATACACATGGGGCTCCAGAGCCAGAGTTGCATGCAGCCCCCAGGGCCAAAAAGATTGGGCACCCCTGGTCTAAAGGCAGCTTTCCCCAAACTGCTGCTCTTTAGATGTCTTGGACTGGGAGTGCCTTATACAAGGCAACTAGAGGTGCCAAGAACTAGAGCTGAGATGATGATGATGATGATGATGATGATATTATTATTATTATTATTATTATTATTATTATTATTATTATTATTATTTTGTAGGTAAAGCAGGATGAGCTCTACCACTGAGCCCTTACAAGGGGTACTAGAATGTGGTTTCTGGAGTGAGAAAAGACTCAAAGGTAAGAGCAATATCTAGGACACCTTCACCTCCTACATAACCCTGAAACTGGCAAGTTTCCTTAGCTCGGTGCCTGTATTGAAGGAGTAAAGACAATGTGTCTGCCTTTGGGAGAAATCTGGGAAACAATTAGTGATACAGAGGCGCAGTACATATGAGTTACACCAGCACCTTCACAGGTCTGAGTATCTACCACACCCATCCCTCCTTTGGGCAAGATTTGCTCTATTAAAGGTACATCAAACAAGATACATTACTTGCAGCCATTAAAGCAGGCTGGGTACATCAACTTGTCACTAAAACCATCCTGACAAACTAAACTAGTTCACTGCATTATTATTAAAAATTCCCCCACCTATGCAAATCCACCAACATTTAACTCACACACAGGTATGCAACCACTGGGAAGATGCCATCTTGAATCACTGATCAAAATGTTTCATTTACGCTAAGCATACATAATTAAATTTGAGCGGCTATAGGCATGGTACCAGAACTGGAAAGGAACCTCAAGGTTTACTTCATTCATCTGCTTGCAATAAAAATCTTCTCAAGATTTCAGCATTCTACACACTCACCTAAATATATTATAAATAATGCTAATTTTTTCAACTGGGCAGCATTAGCTGATACACATGTTAGGTCTGCTCAGTTATAATTTGAAGGCATTGCTTGTCTGTTATTCTGCAATGGTCTTGAAACAGTTATGCCTACATTGTTGGCAAATTATCCTCTTAGCTAATTATAAAATGACAAACTTTGTTCACAGCTAAACTTATTCCAGACCCCTCGTTCACCTCTCTTACGCTATGCATTAAAAATGCTATCGCCTTTGTTAACGTCCTCTGAAATGTTGCTTATTTGGCCTAGAAAATTCCTCCTAACATAGCAACTGACTCCAGACACAATATTGCTAGCAAGGCTTGACCACTACCAAGCAGAGAGCTACTGCAACATCCTGTATCTTGCATGCAATGTTTATTCTAATACTGCTTGAAATGGCATTTGTCCTGTTTGCATAGCATCCTGATGAGATGCACTATCAAAACCTTTGTACAATGGTTTACAACTCATTTTTCTATGCATACATACTGTTCAATCCTATGCATGCTGACTTGGACGTAAGCCTCACCATATGCAGTGTAACTTACTCCATGGTAAATATGCATAGCGTTGTGGCCATAGTCTTACAATGTCTTACACTAAAATAATATACATTTCCTGCAGAAATACATGGTTTTCAACACAATACTCTTGGTTATTCAGAACATTTCAGGAAATTTTGTCTGGTATAATATTGGAAACCCCTTGCTTATCTCTATCACCAGCATATTTCATAAGCACATTTTCTAGTTTATTCAAAGGGTATTAAAATACCCTGTTGCAGCAGGAAACTCAACAAGCCCATGTTATATGATTGCCGCATCTTAGCTGCTCAAGAGTCATCCACTAATTGTCACTTTTTAAGTGTGCCTTTTAACATCAGTCAGTCAGACTCAGGTTGTATCTCTTAATCCATACATTACTACTCTGTTTACAAGAAGGTCATAGAAGAGTGTCAGAAAGTCTTGAATTCAAGATGTGCATCATTAAACTAATCACCACAGTAAGGTTGAATATGGTACAATGACCCATATGAACTACATTATATAGAGCAACCGTCCCTAACATTTTGGGGTCAGTGGGCACATTCAGAATTTTGAGGGTGTTGCGAGCACTCTTACAAAATGGCTGCCATCATGGGCATGATCAGTCACAAAATGCTCATTTCCCAGAAGGCAAACTGGTGAAAAGTAACTTGTTCAAGAACCTAAGTACAAGGTAGAGGTGAAGCCTGAGCTCAACCCCCTCTCCAAATCCCCAGTCAGAATAGGCAAAGGGCTTGGTGGGTACCAAGGGAGGTATTTGTGGGCACACTAAGCCGTGGTTAGGCCACTAACCCCTTTGCAGCATATGGTTAGTGAGCATGTTTAAACCATGGTTATGGAATGGTTGACATGACACGCTAAGTCATGGTTAACACAACACGCTATGCCATAAAGTTTAGCTCAAAATGCTTAACCACCATGGTTTAGCATGTCATCTGGACAGAGTCACAGAGTCAGACCATCTGTCCACTCATCTCAGGACTATTAACTCTTGCAGCTACTCTCCAGAATCTCAGGCAGAGAACTCTCCCATCATCATCATCATCATCATCATCATCATCATCATCAATTTATTTATTTATTACCCACCTCTCCCTCTGGATCGAGGCAGGGAACAACATGGAATACAAAATATTATAAAATACATAAAATGGATTAAAACTTATAAAAACTAATACATTATTAAAATAACACTTCCTTTAAATGAACTCCAGCAACTGGTCCCATGCCTTCTGCATGCAAAGCAAGAGCTCTAAGACCTTCCCCCTTGATAATACCTCCATGACTGTTAGTAGTCACTGCAATCAGAATTCTATGGTGCCATGATTTGCTCAAGTAGTTTGCAGAAAGTAGGGGCAGTGTCCAAGACAACACTAGCTCTAACTTCAATTATGCTGCTCAAGTGTAAGTGATCTCTAGTGCTACAGCAATAACATTTGCTGTCACAATGGGCTTTCCGGAGAAATCTGTCACACCTGCTAACACTGTTGTTGTGCTAGCGGTTGCTTACACTTGCACATTGCAACACATGTTAACTTGGAAACTGCACTAGGGCTGCAAACCTAAGCAATTAATCAGGTAGATTAATTGATCAACCATGCAATACTATGCATATATTACAGAGAAGTACGCCCCACTTTGTTCAGCCGGACTTGCTCCCAGGTAGGTGTGCATAAGATTGCTGCCTAAAATCCTTTTTAAATTAATGAAAAAGGCGTCACCAATTTATTGATTTGTTTTAAATATTTCTTAACAGACCTCATCAAAAAGATTCGAGGGTGGTGTTCGAAAGTATGAATAAAAATATTCACTCAAACATCTCTCTCTCAAGTTTTTATTGTTTATAGCCAATGGCCATCACAGTACAAACACAAAGTACACAATTATAAAACAGAAAAAAATGTTTGATACAATAAAGCAAGAATACAATAAAATGATCAGGATTTAAAACATCCCTTCTGTTTAAGCCCCTTTGGATTTGACAGTGGTATGGTTTAGCAAGGCTGCTCTTATTTTTCTTGCAGCCAATAGGCACGAGCAGCATAAATGGACCCTGAATGGACATAATATTGAACAATGTCATTCATTCAGATATTTAGGGCTTAATTTCTCTGAAAATACCCTATGGCATACCCATTTCGAGGCAATTACATCTTCAGCTGCCCATCTGTTGGGGTCTATAAAGAAACTGAGGGCCACCATTTAGTAGAACCAACACTAAAGTCAGCCAAGATTGTGTCTCATCTTCTATATGGTGCACCAATCTGGGGTAGTCATTGCAGAGATGAACTTGATGTGATCCAAAATAAGTTCCTGTGTATGCTCTAGGCAGTGTCACACAGGACACCTGGTGCATTATTAAGGACTGAACTACCTTCTCTAAAATCATGTATACACAAGTCACAATATTGTACTGGAAAAAGTTACTATCGTTGCTAGAACAACATTTAGCAAAATTGTGCTTTTTGGATTTGCAGAATAAAGAAGGCTGGGTACAATCTTGTAGATACTTGATGCTTAGCTACTCAATCCCCCTAACAACAATAATGCATGACGTATCCGATCATAAGATCCGAGATATTGTGTTTGGTGTAGAAGCCAAAAGAGAATCTGAATACATAAAAAACCATAAATTTGCTCAGACATGTAAATGCAATATATTTAAGGCAACAAATCATAATAAACTACACCAATCAGTTAAGGAAAAACAAACAAACCACAAAGCAGAACTGGCACAGTGACCACAAGCAACACTTAGTACAAAGACGTCATATTGCATTGTGGAAAGCTGTTGTGCAACAGCTTGGGCCAGTCACTGACACTCAGCCCAACCTACCTCACCAGATTGTTGTGAGGATAAAATGGAGGGGGGAGATCATGTAAGCCAACCTTGGTGCCTTTGCAGCAGGGGAAAAAATGGGATATAAACCTGGGATAAACAAACAGCAGTCATCATCTTAGAAAAGGCCTTCTTGGCCACACATAAGGGAATGCTTCTTATAAAATGTCAATGTACAGTATGTATGCTGCAACATACATAGGTACCATCTAAAAACCAGTGTGCTGTTTTTCTTTCTCTCTGCTTCCTGACTTCTCAAAGATGGTTGCTTGCTTCTCTGAAAGAGATGGGTTTCTCTTTGTATGATTTCAAAGGGACCATGGTGGCAGTTATGAACTTACTTCACAGTATCTACAATGGTGTAGAAAAATGGCGGTTCATAGGGGAATGTGGAAATGTAGGCTAGTAGGGCAGTAGTTACATGTAAGAACATAAAAAGAAACCATGCTGGATCAGACCAAAGGTTCAGCTGTCCAGTGGCCAAACAGCTGACCACGGGAAACCCACAAGCAGGACGTGAGTGCAACAGAACCCTCCCACCCATGCTCCATAGCAACTAGTGTACATAGACCATGGTGCACATAGACCATGGTATTTTCCTAAGCCATGCTACTCAAGATCCTTTTGATTTATGGCTTCTTCCTACTGAGCTGGTTAACCTACTTTTGGGCTGTACGACTTAAACAGCAATTGGGAGCTCACATGATTCGGTCATAGGTAGTAACAACATAGCCCAGTAAGGAACTCTGTTTGACTTGCCACTTGTTGGAGAGGGGGGAAATGCTATCATCAATTCTTGTAGGAAAATCTGATACATACACTGTTGTCGACATTTGTAAAGTTTACAGAAAAGATGCATGAAGTCTTCCAAATATTTAACTTCCAGGTACTTTGCTTTAAAGATGGGACTTACCCCTACTTGATCTTACAAATAATCAAATTTACTGGATTAAGTAGGGACTTTTGGAAACTAAGAAGAAAGATTCCTCAAGGAAAAGGGAAGCTGCCTGGGTGTTTTTTGTTTTTTGTTTTGCCCACACATCTGCACCACCCATGAATTGCGCTTGACGCATTATGCGGCAACAAGAGATCATTTGTGGAGATGGGCAGAAAGAAGCTCTAATGACTGAAACAGACTGGTTTGTGTACACTGTTGATTTCCCAGCTAACCCACACACTATGCTCATCTAATTGGGTGCGTAACCTTTCAGATAAATAACTAACAATAAATGTCAGTTAATTTCCTTAAATTAACAGAGTGCCAGCAGTTCATCAACCGTGTTTAACCTGATTTCTCTTTAGACTGCATGATGCAGCTATATTCTAGTTTTAATTTTAATGACATGTTAACAATTTTATTCTTTTTTTGCAAAGCACTTTGGGAATATGATCGACGGTCGGTATAAAAACGTCTTAGAATAAACAAATACAGAAATAAAATTATTCAAATCGAAACCCATGGGGGGGGGAATTATAGACTGCAGTGCACTCTCCTTCTCTATCTCCAATTTAAAATATGGCTTTTAGCCAAAGTTTTGCAATTATGGACTGGATCGTTTGGGCACAGGAAAAGGGTCTATGCACATGGCTAGATGGGGCGATATCCCAGGGATCACCCCGGGATCGTCCCTGTGCCTCCCAGGAGCAGGGAGGATTGATCCCTCCCTTACCTTGGGATATATGGCCCTACCCTTCCATCCCACTTTTCCCTGCGCCCTCGGGATAATCCCGAGACCACGGGATGTGTGGCCCACCATCATGGTTTTCCCCCAGCTCCTCATGAATAACCACGAGGAGCCAGGAACTGGGCATGGGGCACGGAGCTCCTTAGGAGCTCTGTGCCCATTGGGGGTGGGGTGGGGAGAGAGTGAGGTGTTTTAAAAAAACACAACCTCACAATTCCATTTGAGCACTCATGTGCTCCTTTCCCTTTAAAAAAAAAATCCAAAATGGCGCCGTGATGTTGCACGCCGCGTGTAGATTAGGGGGGCAATCTTGCGATCATAAAATTGTGAGATCTTCCCCTATACCCCCCTTGTCTAGCCATTGCCCTATGTCTCAAGAACCCAATCTTAACTAATGGAATTAGAATTGCCTTGCATAATGAATAACTAGTAAAACAAATGAGCAAGTTCTGATCTTGGTTATGCACTTGTAATCCAACAACAAATAGCACCTTGCTGATATCTGAATCCAGAACACTGGGTTGTTTAAGGGCTAAACACTCCAGTGATTAACCCGACAACAAATCATGCTTAGCCCCTAAACAACTCAGTGAGTTCAGACATCATGCTCAGCAGGAGCAGATCATGGGTTGCTGAATAAAAGTGCAAGACAACCCAACATTTTTTTTATAAAACTGGTGGGTTGTTGTTATGTGCATACCAGGTCCGTCTTATGAAATACTCAGCAACTTCTAGTGGACATTTTTGGGGGGAGACTTTTAAGTCAGCATTGGGAAACATTAAACTTGCAGATTGAATACAGCCCACAGAAGTTTCCCATCTGACCCATGGTGGTTCCCTCCCAAGGACTTCCTCCTTCCACAAGCCCCACCCTCTTTGCAGGGATTTCCCTTTGCAGAGAGGGAAGAGGAACTGCTATCAGGGGGCATTGCTAGGGCTAGGCTCATTCATTATTATTTAAAAACATTTGTATCCTGCCCTATATCACTAGGATCTCAGGGTGGTGTACAGGCTCATGGACTTTGGGGTCTGGATCTAGCCCCAAGTGTCCATTGATGCCAATGGAAGATTTTCTTTTAAGCTTAATTGGGGGTAATTTTCCTATAGGAGAAGTGGGAGCAGGGAGAAAGAAGTGGGGATGGGACAGCAAGAAATAGCAAAATAATTGTCAGTAAAGAGGAACTACTGATTTGGATTGATCTGGAGTAGGGTGCAAATGAGAATTTATTTTATTTGAGCTGACCCAGATGAGAAATTAATTGGCTAGTTTTGCCTTCTGTGGAATTCAGATAAATCCTAGTAATTATTTCTAAATCTGCATATAGTATAAGCAAATTTGTGACGTATGGGTCCTAAATCTTTTAAGTGCCTGGCAATGCCTCCTGCTCATGCTTATATTTGCTAACGGATAGTAGATAACATTGGAGATCTCCCTTTCGTTCCACTTGCTATCCCATTTGGGATGACGAGGATGCATGAAGGAGGTGCCCGACTTGGTCGTCACCTGGAGATGCTGCTCCACTAAGCTCTGGCCAGTGCAGATTAAGGCACAGAACTCTGCACCCCTCTCTGCATGGAGAAAGGTAAAATTGGCAGCTATTGATGACATCAGTAGAGAGGGGAGGGCAGCACCTTGACTCCCCTGAGGTCATCCCACCTGCCAAATTCATCCGGGGGTGGGGGGAAGCGATCTTACCCCTGGACTAAAAAAAAATCTACACCCCTGCTTTAAGCAGTTTCAGAGTCCATCCTCTGCCTTTGAGCCTTCGGAATCTTTTGCAGGATTAGTCTCAGCTTCATCCCCACTCACACCACTCGTCGTGTAGACAGGCCGGATGGAGAGACAGCAACACAATCAGAAGCCAGTCATAGCATTTCGTAGCCCTTTCCCCAAGAATCACGAAACCCAAACCCATCTTGCCTCCAAAGGGCATGATCTGGTTTGTGCATCAAATAATTAAATTAATGGTTGTCAGCACCACTATTGGTTGTAGGTGGAATAAAGTCCAATTCTCATAGTCTTCACCTTCCTTTATGTACGTCCTTCCCCCACTCCCATTTTCCCAGACAAAAACTCCATGCACTCACCCTTGTTTGTGTGTTTTGCAAACAGTAGGCCCCCATACTACTATGCAACATCCCAGAAGAATTTCAAAAGCAGCTTGTCATAAAGTGTCTGTGTGTGTGTGTGTGTGTGTATGCATGCTTTTTCTGCTGAGGTTCTGGGTGTGTGCAAGCTCTTGGGTGCACCTAAAGTAAACCTTCTGGGATGTGGCCCCCTGTGTGTAGTGCAGCGCTGTGATATTCTTGACCAGGCTATTTACAGGCAATTCAGGGCAAATCAGGACATAGTTGGACCCAAGTACCAGTGCTTACTTCTGCCTCCCAGCAGGGCGATGTGCTGACTGGAGGCCCAACACTTCCTTATTGTGCTTCCTTGCCTAACCTTCGCTGTATTTATTTTCTCATCCAGTTACCACGACTCACACAACGACACGGAGCTGGAGATTTAAAACAAGCATTTAAGAAGGTCATCTGAGAATGCCCACAACGCTGGTGTGGTAAAGCACACACACTGGGGAGAAGGTGTGGGTTGCTGGCTCAATACTTCAGCTTGGAAAATGCTCGTCAGCTCCAGGTCACAGCCAACTGCTTAATTAATTTCATGCAAAATACTGGCAATGTGAATGAATCTAATGCAGATAAATATTTACCAGCAGGGTATTTGCATTCCATTCCCGGCAGCCTCAATATGTGGGTAGGATAGGTACTGCTGACAATGAATAAAAGCTCTCGGCTTCCTATGGGAAGACCAATGCTAAATGGGTTTTAACTCTAGATTTCATCTCTTTTAAATATATCCTACAGCAGTGATGCTGAGGCAGAAGACTGGTTCTGCAGGCTTGCTCCCATAACTGCTTCAGCCACTGGTGGATTGGCACAATGGGCAGACCTTTGTGATGCAAATTAGGCCTTTCGGAAACATCAGCTCAGTGGGAGAAAGGCCCTTGGTAGGCAGCGTCCAATGTAAGCCTCTTGCCAGCCATGTCACTGTCAACTGTTTTGGCCTTTGGAGGTGTGTGATCAACGAACGGTTCCCACCCTAATTATGCCCTCAGCATTTCCAAGTAAAATGTTATCAAGGAATGTGGTATAACGAAGCTTTGAAGATTTAGGCCCTTTCTACACCTAAAGATTATCCCAGGCAAATTGAGGGATCATACCTGCCTGCTCCCAGGATCCCCTGTGTGACATTTGCTTGCACAGGGATGATCCCAGGACAATCCTAGGATATAGGGATGTTGTAGACATGCCCATAGAAACAGTTAGGTGAGGGTTGGGGGGAAACCACAGAATCATAGAATAGCAGAGTTGGAAGGGGCCTACAAGGCCATCGAGTCCAACCCCCTGCTCAATGCAGGAATCCACCCTAAAGCATCCCTGACAGATGGTTGTCCAGCTGCCTCTTGAAGGCCTCTAGTGTGGGAGAGCCCACAACCTCACCAGGCAACTGATTCTATTGTCGTACTGCTCTAACAGTCAGGAAGTTTTTCCTGATGTCCAGCCGGAATCTGGCTTCCTTTAACTTGAGCCCATTATTCCGTGTCCTGCACTCTGGGAGGATCGAGAAGAGATCCTGGCCCTCCTCTGTGTGACAACTTTTTAAGTATTTGAAGAGTGCTATCATGTCTACCCACAATCTTCTCTTCTCCAGGCTAAACATGCCCAGTTGTTTCAGTCTCTCTTCATAGGGCTTTGTTTCCAGATCCCGATCATCCTGGTTGCCCTCCTCTGAACACGCTCCAGCTCATCTGCGTCCTTCTTGAATTGTGGAGCCCAGAACTGGACACAATACTCTAGATGAGGCCTAACCAGGGCCGAATAGAGAGGAACCAGTACTTCACGTGATTTGGAAGCTATACTTCTATTAATGCAGCCCCAAATAGCATTTGCCTTTCTTGCAGCCATATCGCACTGTTGGCTCATATTCAGCTTGTCATCTACAACAATCCCAAGATCCTTCTCGTTTGTAGTATCGCTGAGCCAAGTATCCCCCATCTTGTAACTGTGCCTTTGGTTTCTATTTCCTAGATGTAGAACTTGGCATTTATTCCTATTAAATTTCATTCTGTTGTTTTCAGCCCAGCACTCCAACCTATCAAGATCACTTTGAAGTTTGTTTCTGTCTTCCAGGGTATTAGCTGTCCCACCCAATTTTGTGTCATCTGCAAATTTTATAAGCATTCCCTGCACCTCCTCATCCAAATCATTAATAAAAATGTTGAAGAGCACTGGGCCCAGGACTGAGCCTTGCTGTACCGCACTCGTTGCCTCTCCCCAGTTTGAGAAGGTTCCATTGATAAGTACTCTTTGAGCCTGATTCTGTAGCCAACTGTGAATCCACCTAATACTTGTTTCATCTAGCCCTCTTTTAGCTAGTTTGTTAATCAGAATGTCATGCAGTACTTTGTCAAAAGCTTTGCTGAAGTCAAGATATATGACGGAAATGGAGCACTTAATTATAAATGGTGCTTGATACATGCAATACTCCATCCATCCATCCCATTTCTATACTGCTCTCTGGGCTATTTACAAAGATTAAAACTCTAAAATACAATGGGCCTGTTCAGACAACACACCAAGCCATGGTTAGGCTGCTAACCCCTTCACAGCAAATGATTAGTGAGCATGTTTAAACCATGGTTATGTAGCCACTAGGGTTAGCCATAATGTTTAGCTCAAAATGCTTAACCACTGTGGCTTAGTGTGGTGTCCTGACAGGGTCTGTATAATCACAATATAGTCCTACATAGAGTAGATCCATCAAAATAGTTGTGACTATTTTAAGTCTCATTCGTTTCAATGGGTCTACTCTACACAGGACTAACATTGGATACTACCCATGATATAAAAACCAACATAGAAAACTTAATAATTTAGAACAATCAACAGTAAATCCCAGGATCCATTAAAAACCTTATTGTATGCTGTCAAATGCCTGGGAGTAAAGGAAAGTTTTAAGGTGGCACTGCTGTGGGGCCAAGGAGGGGTCACAGGCCGCATCTGTCCTGTGGGCCACCAGCTTCCCGTCTCTATCCTATGGCCATGCACTACAAACTCTGGGCCACTTTTCTTAATGGACAGACACCTTCGCATGCAGAGGATCTGCCTGTGTGCGTCTACTTGCCACCTCTAACCGAGTAAGACTTTTCACGCGCATAATATAACACATACACAAGAAAAACCATTGAGATCTCCCATGATTACCTAACTGGCACCAGCACAAACCACGTTGGTCTTACTTACTAATTCTGCCAGTTATCAACATACTTTTCAATTACATCGGAATAAGCCGCTTGCCCTGCCCATCATCTCACCACCCCGGCAGGTCACAAAAGAGAAGGAGCTTGTGCAACAGCCTGGAAAAAAGCAAATACCTCACTTCAGAAGAGTGATGTAAGTGATTAGTACAGCACTGCGACATTAACGCTACAGTTGCTCGCTTGCTGTGCTCATTGTAAACTGATTCCTTATTTTAAGCTCTCCCTTTTTTAATGGTTTCTTTGTTTTTGTCAGGCTCAGCCATCTTGTTTCCAAAATACTTCTCTCTCTCTCTCTCTCTGTGTTATTTATATAATCTGCAAACACACAAACTTCTCACTATATACAAACACACACACACACACACACACTTTTGTTGCCACAGTTGCTTAGTTAGGACTTTTTGTCTTACCATAACTAGACTGACCATACGAAAAGGAGGACAGGGCTCCTGTATCTTTAACAGTTGCATAGACAAGGGAATTTCAGCCGGTGTCATTTGTATATATATGGAGAACCTGGTGAAATTTCCTCTTCGTCACAGCAGTTAAAGCTGCAGGTGCCCTGCCCTCTTTTAAATCTGGTCGCTCTAGTATAGCTCCTGCAGCTTTAACTGCTCCGATGAAGTGGGAATTTCACCAGGTTCTCCATGTATACAAACGACACCTGCTGAAATTCCCTTGTCTGTTAAAGATACAACTGTTAAAGATACCGGAGCCCTGTCCTCCTTTTCATATGGTCAGTCTAGGGACCATAACACAAGTGAATAGAATATCAGTTTGACAGGTTTTGGCCTGCATTAGGGCTATACAGCCCCAGAAAAAGCATCCAAGAAAATCGCTCACGTCTACCTGCCTCATGCCACTTCTAACTTTGTGAATTTCCATCATCATTTTATAATGCTGCTCTTGCAGATCTGAAGAATTTGGGGCTTCCTGTTTTTAGCCATTGCTAGTCTGGCTGCTCTTAGGTGTTATATCAGCCTAACATTTTCAGGGGGAAAGTGACCCTTGCTGTGTGTGTGTATGTGCATGCGTGTTGGTATAAGGCTGAAACATGATACAGAGCTTTATCACACCAGCGTTATACTGTGCAATCACTTCGAATTGCTTGCAAAGGACTCCGAAGTTTTCCATCTTATAATCTGTTGTTATTGTGAAGTACTCTGAAGTTTTCCAGTTTGTAATCTACTTTGACTGTGAAGTACTCCATGCACGCTGCTTTAATTGTGATTCAAAGGCAAAAGACCCGAGCTATTTTCTTACTACTTTTCTCTTTTAATTCTTTTGTTATTTTTCTACAAAAGCAAAACACATAAGGAAAGGGGAAACAGTACAGGAGATTACACAACTTCACACCTATCACATCCAATAAAAAACACATATATGTAAGGCTATATGCCATTTGAAGCAGATTTTGGTACTACTTTTTGAGCGAATCATTTGTTGTTTTCCAAGCGGCCACTGGAGCAGGATTTGATATGTTTAAAGAAAAATGAAACAAATGCTTATATCTGCATAAGCTTTAAAGATAAAGACATTAAAATTGGCACAGTAATAGATATTAAGGAGAGCTTTAAGCATACCAAATCTTAATTGGATTGGGTCATCCGTTGATTTTTAATGATTTTTTACATTCACCCTCTTAAACCCATGTCCTGGTATGCAAAGGATCTTAGGAGCACTGCCGCCCGGGGTGTGATTTAGCTAACAACAACAACAACAACAGCAACAGCTTAGCACTATAGGGGATAATTTGAGGGAAACAGATACATTGGATGAAGCTAACAGTGCACAGGGGACTACCATGCCCTCTAACCAGCAACATCTTTCTCCCTCCTCATCTGTTGTTGTTGTTATAATAATTTCCCTCTTGCAAGGAATCTATGGTGGTTTACACAGCCCCCCTCCTCTCCATTTTATCCTCACAACAACAACCCTGTGAGGTAGGTTGGGCTGAGAGTCAGTGACTGGCCCAAAGTCACTCAATGTGCTTCATGGCTGAGTGGAGACTAGAACCCGAGTCTCCCAAGCCCTAGTCCAACATTCTAACCACTACAATGCTGCTGCTGTTGTTGTTTTAAAAACTCTAAGCCTGATGAAGAGTTCTGCGAGAAAAACTAGCTCACAGCTTGGTAATTTTTAATTGATCCTAATAAAAGCATTCCTATTTTGATTTCCCCCCTCCCCTCTGATTGGACCAACATGACCGCTTGCATTATGATTGTTTTTTAATCAGCTTTCCTGCGTGCAATTATCCTGTGTCAGGAATTTCATAATGTGTTTGCTGGATTCAGCTCAATCTTTTGGTTGGGTTTCTTCCATCCTCCTCCCCACCCCTAGCACTGTTGTCTAGTAGGATTGTATTCATGGAAATTCCCAAACACATCTGCAGATAAGTGCTGAGGAATTAAAAAACAGACTGTTGCTAAGGCCTGTCTCCTGAGATTAAGTTTCTGAAACTTAAGGATTTGAAGGCACAGGCACAGTACTGAAGTGACAGTACCTTATGTTTGGGGTGGGGAGAGACGCTCAGAAAGAAGTTTGTGTCAGAGAGATTCCCCTCTTGCAGAATCCATACTGTTATCTAAAACTTCAGACACCATAATACTGGAATTGGTCCTAGTTTCATGGATGTTGCTGTCTTCTCCTTATCGATTAAAAGGGGAATCTACGCTCTCTAAAGGCAATTCATCTTGTTATCAGAGTGAAGGAACACCATGTGTAGAGCACAAGTGTAGAGTTATATCCAATGTTAGTCGTACCTATAGTACATCCATTAAAAGAAATGGGACTTAAATCAGACTAGATACAACCATAAGTAATATCCTTCACACTCCCCTACTGCTGCATTTCCTCCTAAGTGTGTAGGGCCAATTTTTTCAAGTGATTCCATTTTATTTCTAAAAAGGATGCCCCATTCCCTTAGCCCCCAAATGCCCCAAAGAAAACAAAAGCTTGCTATATTGTACAAAATATCATCAACAGTAACAATACTGGTTTCAATACTGATGTGGCAAATTACACCAGCAGAGTTTCTGGCCCAGTTCTGTCCACACCTGCAGCATATTGGAGCTTGTAAATATGGGGGGGGGGGGAATCTTCGAAGCTTTGCAAAAGCCATTTCCTTGAATGTACTAAATGCCAAAAGGGAAACAAAGAAGAACACCTATATAAACATAAAATTGCACAGACAGTGCCGGGGACATATATGGAAACCTTTGAGCAAAACCAAGCCAGTTGAGTGTTTTAGCATGTTTGATGCTCAGCCATAACATGCAGTCAGGCGTGTGGCAGATTCATTAGGCACCGTGGATTTTCAAATGGCTTAGAATCACAAGAGCAGCTGAACTCAATTACGCACTTACGGATGAAAATTCCCATTGATCATCAGTTCTTGTATGCTTCATATTGTTCTTAACAGGGGAAAGGGGTTTCTCATCATCAAGTTTCAGTACAGCAAGCACCTTCTCCGCCCCCTCCATGCCCAATGCCCACTGCTACAATGTTGATAATGGAAAGGTATTAGCAAGGTTGGCATCAAGGTTAAGCATGGTCAGCCACCTGCTGAGGGCCCAAACCCCAACTTAGGCCCACTGAGAAAAGTCACCTGGATTTGCTCCTCTCCTTTTCATCATTGCAACCTGCTTGTTCACGCCCTTCACTCTGGCCCAGACAATGATATCTGTGAGAAGAAGGAGCAGTAGATATTACCGCCTACTTGCTCACTGGCTCTAAACTATGTCAGATGGCCCTTTCTGAAGATATGTAGAAAACCACTAATAAAGTAAGTTAATTCTAACTTCTGCTAAACTGGCTTTAGTTTGCACTTATTGCCTCCTATACTAAATGCTTTGTTGCCACACTTCCTATATAAAGCAACTCTGTTGTTAAGTCACACCAGACTTTCCAACATATTTAAGCCAAAGTGATTTCATCTTAGTTATCTTACATCTTAGTTATCTCCAACACATTTAGAGGCTCCTCATATTATGAGGCCCTAAGCCATGGTTTACTTGATTTGTTCCTAAATCCAGCACTGAATAGAATCCAAAGCACTGCCCTGGACTGTGCCAAATCAAATTATTGGACTGAGCATATTAATTACTTTACTTAAATGTTTGTGAAGAAGAGCAGATTGACCTATTCAACACCACCTCCATCACCAAACTGTACATACACGTATCTCAGTTAATTCCTTCTATAGTCCTTGATGATATACTAGCTAAGATAACTTACAATTTATGCTTTTGCCATTGTGGATTGCTAAAAAAAATGTAACAAACTGGTCAGTTTCCAGAAGATAGACTTTTTGCTTTTCAATAAGGACAAAAGGATTTTTTTTCTACTTTCCTAACAGTCTTAGCTGAGGACCATGCCAGATTTTTTTAAGGCAGTTGTAAAAGATTGTATCAGAGAAACTTGATTCTTATTAAAAAAAAACCAAAACTTTTATGTTTTATCCTTGGTTTGATTAAAAGAGACGTTTATAAAAATTGAAACTCAGAATTCTGAAATCTAATCTTTAGGTTAAGTTCGTTAGTTCTGGATTATTACTCATTTTCTTTGAGCAATGTTTATCGACCTTGCTTTTGTAATACATTGACTATTTTTTCTGCTATATTGCAATGACCTAGGGTTATGAACAATAAAACTGAGCTGAATCTGTAAATATTTAAAACTGAGTGTCTCATACTTTGGGCTTCCAGTTCTATAGTAACATTGCTTCATGTTTCTGAAGCCATGGGATGAGATAACTGCATGAAGCCAACAGGAACGCAGTCTGTCCTGGACAAAATTGCTTATACTTTCATGTCATTGGACAGTAAAATTGCCAATTAAATTTTATCAAGTGTGAAAATGCATTTGGGGGGGAATGTACATTTTTGGAAGTGAGCACTTGTGTAAATGCACACTTTCGCATGTGAACACAAGCTTGGGAAACTGACAGAACGCCTCTCCCGACGTGAATATACCCGGTCACTACGTTCAACATCTAAGGTCCTCCTCCAGGTGCCTACTCCGAGAGAGGCTCGGAGTGTGGTAATGAGGGACAGGGCCTTTTCGGTGGTGGCCCCCAGACTATGGAACGATCTCCCTGACGTGGCTCACCTGGCACCAACACTGCTATTGTTCCGGCACCAGGTTAAGACTTTCCTCTTTGCCCAGGCATATGGCGGCACATCTTAATCACCCACATGTTTAGTTTTTTAATGGTTTTTAATGCTTTATGTGTGTATGTTCTGTGTTTTAGAATTTTAAATTTTGTATACTCGTTTTTATCTTAATTTTAGAATTTCTGTAAACCGCCCAGAGAGCCTTGGCTATGGGAGTGGTATATAAGTGCAATAAATAAATAAATAAATAAATTGTGAAAATTCTCTGAGAATTGTGTGCTGGTTCACATTCACATTTGTGTTTGCAAATGGGACATGTTTGCATGATGTGAGAACAGGGAGGAAATTCTCCCTCCTGAGATTTGGGAGTGCCTGATCTTATTCTCAAGAGCGACCACAGGAAAATGGTGCGCACACACATCCACACACCTGACAAATTAGCCCAAACATTAAGACTCTATATTTGCAGGAACGTGGAATTTAAAGCACACGATGAAAATAAGATGCAGAGCTGGCTGGCGGATCGTTATGAAGGACTTTCTGCAGGGAAGAAACCACATAATATATTCAAGATGCCAGAGGTTAGCCATAGTGCACGTGAATCACGCTGTGCCTGCCTCACCTTTCACTTTTACTGCTGTAATTAGATTACAAAGTTTTTATTGCCATTTTAAATTCTTCCTTTATAGGTTGCTACCCAGCTATGGCCTTTTTCTACATCACACTTAGAGCTCAACGTATTTAATTTTTTTAACTTTTTTTTTTTGCTCCTACAATGTTGGATTAACTTTGAAGGATTGTTGAAGTCACAAGTCAGTCACCCTTGCCCTCCTAATGGGATCTCACTGCTGGGACATGACCTTGAAGTGTAATATATACAATCAGCTATATTTATTGGTAGTGGGAGTAAGGCGGGAAGTACGAGCAGCTGGGTTGCATAAACACTGAGGGCATTTGTCCTGCCTACAGTAGCCATGACATGTTTAGACTAGTGCGACACAGTCCAGCAAAACCTTCTTCCTACTAGCGGTATGTGATGAACTGATAAGGGGATGGTACCTCTGAGAGCCCAAAAGGTTATGAGAGAGTAGAAAATTAGCTGCCAGATTGTTTGAATGAAAGGGAGGAGCTGTGACTGAAACAGTGTAAGTGGAGATTTAGGGCCAGTCTATGTAAACGGAGGCCTGCCAAAGACACCCTGGAACCTTCTACTGAGTTAGGCCCTTGGTCAACCTAGTCCAGTAGTGTTGACAGCGACTGGCAGTGGGTCTTCAGGGTTTCAGATAGGAGTTTTTCCTGCCCTACCTGGAGATGCTGAGGGTTGTCCCAAGATCCTATGTGGCAAAGGACGTGCTCTGTCACTGATCTCTGCCCTTTCCCCATTCGGGAACTTTGCGAAACAGAAACTAGAGCAGGAGTGAGAAACATGCAGCCCGTGTGGTGTTTCCAACGCTCCCTAGTGTTCTTCTTGCTGCCTTTTGTGGCGGCAAATAAATAATTAGTGGCAAACCACTATAGAGCCTTAAAAAGGGCAAGTTTAGCTGGAGTGTGGTCTGCAAGGGGCGTCAGGAGGGGGGAGAGTAATCCCCAGAAACTCTCCCCAAGTTGCCGACCCTGAATTTGAGGATAACAACACTACATAGTAGGCCTGCCTCTTGCTGCAGGGGATAAGCTATTCTACTTCCATGTGTACATGTTCCCACAGGGCACAACAGAAATTGCCCACTGCTAAAAATGAACACTGCCCTTGAACGTCACTAGTGGGCAGCCATAGCGAGCAGCTCCCACAAATACAGGAAGACTAATTCAAAATATACCCTAAATGAATGGACATCAAAGGGCTTTGGGCACTATGAAAGCAGCAGTTGCCTCTTGTACTGAAGTTGATTCCTAGCAAATGTATCACATGTCCAGACCATAGGCAGAATGATGGCTAGTTGCACTAACTTACTGCTGCTAGAAACAGGACAAAGTTCATTCTGAAAGCAAGAAGACCCATGCACTGGATAAAGTTTTCTTAACACTACTTAGGGACTCTTCTGAACTCATTTCATAATAGTTTCACCAAGAGCAAATCTACACTACCATTTTATCCCAGCACTGTAACAACTGACACACTCATACAACACACAATGCACTTCCCAGCCCATTGTCATGGCACTATTTCCCCTTCAATATTCCATTTCCCCTGAATCTACTTTTATGATTTTTCAATTGCGGTTTCCATGTGCTACCAAGTCATGTGTGTTCCAATCAAGCGGCGTTACAATTCTTACTGGTGGGAATGGTTTCAAAGCTGTAGAACCTATTTGACAACATTCTCCCCCAACCACAAACATCTTTCTCCTCCTCCTTTCCCTCTTTCCTTAATGGGATCTGCAGGCAGGAAATCCATGATATACACATATTAAGGCTATTTCTTGCTGTGCACCTACACAGCTGCACAGCTGTGAATAACCACACATGTCGTTGTTTTTAAAAAATCTGCCTTCCTGCACAGCTACAAAGGTGTACATGCAGTTACTGGGCTTTAAAAATAAGCAACAACCTGAAATGGCAGCATGATCTCCCACAGTTCCAGCAGCAGCAATTGCATTTGAAACAAGAATAACAGCAACACCACTATGCCTCACAAACAAAACAGGCTCCAGGATAGATCCAGCCCCCAAAAGATTATAAGCTATGTATTAAGCTAATAGCTCTCCAATCCACTGAGTCTTCTTGATCAAGGTAGCCAGGTTTAAAATAGTGTAGTTTATTGGGCTAGTTCCACAGCATTTAAGGGCTGAACATACATCTACATACTTGGCAGGTCAGATATCGATAGTTGCAGAAACTCATTTCATCTCATACAGTAAACAAACTCAATCATGGTGCTATTTTAATAGCTTGGGGCTCAATCCGATGTTATGTGAGCAAAATAAGAAGTCCCTATCCCTCCTCCCTGCTATCTCCCCCCACATCCCAAGTCTGCTCCAGGGGGTTCCCCATCCCTCCAGAGCAGATTTGGGGGTGGTGGTGGTAGGGGGATGCAAGGGTGAGGGGGAATTCGATCCACCAGTGGTGTCCATTCCATTGGTGGGAGGACTCTGTTGGATACAACCTGTAACTGCAAAACAACATGAGCTCTTATATCCTAACAATTCTGAAACAACACCAAGGATGTCCCTGAGATGTCCCTGAGGCTACTCCAAGATAATAGATGATTGCAGCCACTGTCATATTGTCCCTACTCTTCCATGTATCAGGAACAAGCAAGCATCGGGTAACTACTAACAGAGTTTCAAACACAAAACATTTTCCCCACCTTTCCCTGACCTGGTGCTCTCCAGATGTGCTGGAATGCAATTCCCATTAACCCCAGCAAGCAGGGAGGAGTGATGGGAGCTGAAATCCAACATATCAGGATGGTGGTGATGGTAATTGCAGCCCAACATCTCTATAGGACACCAGTTTGGGGAAAAGAAGGTAAACCTCAACGAAGCAAGAGAAGGTAAATAGCTTGCCCCTCTTTACTACTTTCTAATGGCATCTCAAAGTGACCCATGTTTCTTACATAATCCAAGTACATCTACTGGATGATCCATACATGTTTTGAGCCTGATGTGTCTGCTAGCCCACCTGTTGAAACTATTTTTCGAGGATGACAACCAAGAAACTGAATGATCTGAAATAACTGTAGTCGGACAAGCACATGAAAACATGCTCATATGTTCAGTCAGAAAGAACTATCAAATCAGTCAAGTTAGCTGCTCTCATTGCCAGCGTCTGAATCTATCAGTGACTCATGAGCACTGGCTTCTGGAGAAAACTAGGCACGTTCTTTTGTCTGAACAGAACCTTCCCATCTGGAATGTGTGGTGATTAAGATAAAGAATTTCACATGGCCACAGAATAACTGAGAGTCCCCGGCTTGTAAAATACACCATTTCCTCCATTAATTGTGTCCACGTGGAGTTGTAACCAAGTAGCTGGAACAAATAAACCTAAAGCAATATTGTTTCCCTTTTAAAAATATTCCACTTAATTTGTGTAAGAGGTTTGAACTCATTAAAAATAAACCCTCTCCCAGGGGAGTTTTTGTTCACCTTCCCAACTGTATCGCCTTTGCTAGTTATGCACACGGCAAAGCCTCTCCACAATGTGGAGCATACATATATTAGACTATTAAATGCTGACCGTTAAACCTCAGTGTGACCAGAGCTCCTGGAAGACTACCCATAAGACACAGCAGAGTGTTAGGAAGTCTTTCTCCCATCTCACCTCTACAGAGTGTATGGAAAGAGAAAACAGAAGAAAGTGGAATTCAGTACCTAACTAGATCCAATTCTCCACCCACTGATTTACTCAAGTATGTGGGCAGCACCTATAAACCATCACATCCCTCTTCACACCCCATTCCCCCCCAGTGAAGATAGAAGAGTACCCTATAAACAGACGAGGAAAGCTTTTATTTGGGGATAGGGCTTAGATCAGTGGAAGAGCACATGCCTGGTGTGCAACAGGTTCCCAGGATTGATTCCAGGTTCAATCCTCAGAAAGAATCTCAGTCACAAAATATCTCCTCCTGAGACCCTGTGGAGACTCTGCAAGTTGGAATAGGCCAGCCTCCCCCAGCCTGGTGCCCTCCAGATATTTTGGACATAATTCCCATTAGCTGCAACCAATATGGCCAATGGGTAGGGTGATGGGAGTTGTAGTCCAAAATACCTGAAAGGCATCAGCGGAAGGCTGGAATAGTCAATAGTGGGCTAGACAGACCAACTGTCTCACTCAGTATGGTAGATATTTTATGCTCATGTGAATCTCAGAAGGGCCTTTGACTGATTTTCAGTTTGTATTCCAAAAAATGCCCTCTTTTGTTATTTCAGAAACATTAAGATTAAAATTATGGTAATGAGCCAGTATCAAGCTCTGGAGTATGGTATTTTTCTGCTTGTGTGTGATGGTGATGTCTGCTCATCTGTAATAACAATTTCCTTTCCGTTTAGTTATGGGAAAGGCTTCTGAAAGGCATTTACTCGTCTTCAGTGAAGGCATAAGGAAGAGTAAAAAGGAGCATATTGTGCCCATAAAACTTGATCATATGGCCCTCTGAACATTTTTCACTCCTCCCCTGTGTTCGGTACTGAAGCCTATGCCAATGCTTCTGGGCACTCCACCAGGACTGTTGTGGAAAGTGTCCTGGCCAAAACAATGTAGAAGAATTCACTCTCCCCCACCACTAGGCCACTGCAGTTATTCCCCCCCTCTGCCGCCCCAGTTTTAGTGCTCAGGACGTCACATCTGGAAAAATCCTTGCTTCACTAGGGAAACCAATGAGAACTGATATATTGCCTTGTAAGTTAAGATCAGAACAGATCTATTGAAATCGTAACATGACATAGCTGAAGGGCCAAATTCGATTGTACTTGTAGTTCCTACGCAACATTTGTAGAGGTAAAAGTAATATGAGAGAGGGAGGCACTTAGAGGATGATCAGTAGGAGGGATGGGGCTTAATGCCTTTGTCTCTCAATTATGATGGGGCTTGTAGTCCTAAGCATATGGAGGGCACCACGTTAAGGAGAGCTGGCTTAAGCTAATAGCTGTCCAATCCACTGGGTCTTCTTGTTCAAGGATAGCAGTAATGCAAAGAGCAAGCTCCTAATTGAGCATCACTGCAGTTGAGTAATGCAGCACAGAACAACTCTGGACTACAAATGGAACACCAGGGTGTATTTTCCACCTTCAGATGACTTGAGCACTCTGAAATGCTGAGAAGGGGAAAAAAGGGGGTAAGTATATCTTTTTGATCTCTGATTCTCCCCTGGAAGTGCCTACTGCCCCAGCAATTAACATCACAGGGAAATACAGAGTGGGGGACCTCATGTTCTTCTCGTAAGAATGTAAGAAGAGCCCTGATGGATCAGGCCGAAAGTCCAACTCATCCATCATTCTGTTCACACAGTGGCCTACCACCTGCCCATAGGAAAGTCACACGCAGGACATGAGTGCAACAGCACCCTCCCACTCATGTTCCCTAGCAATTGGTATACATGGGCATATGGCCTCTTTATATTCGAGGTAGTATATCACCATCAGGACTATTAGCCATTGATAGCCTAATCCTCCATGAATTTGTACAATCCAAATTGGTGGCCGTTGTTATCTCCTGTGGAAGTGAATTCCATTGATTAACTGTGCATTGTGTGAAGAAGTATTTCCTTTTATCTGCCCTGAATCTCCCACCACATGCAATCAGAGTGCAAAAAGTAATCTTGAAGTGATGAAATCCAGATTTCTTTTTGGGGCGGTGTTTTCATCAGTGACCACTTATGCTCATGCATATCGGTAGCTTCCACAAGAAAAAAAAGTCCGGCAGCAAACTGCACATCCTCCAATCTCAACATCTTCCAAACTAAGCCATAATAATGAAATGGAACAGGGGCAATCCCATTAACTATAACTGCACAATTCAATAAAAGTTTTAAATATTCTTACACTGGCATACACTGTTAGCAGACTAAAAATGCCACGGACAATGACATTGCCAGTCTACGAGTTTGGTATTTGAGAACCAAGAGCTAACTCTATCAAATCTTTTCAATTCATTTCAGCTAGTAGTAGCACAGGCATCTAATAAGCAACTTATCCAATAATGTTTTAAAAATATCTTTCTTTTTTCTAATATATGTTATTAAGTTAACACACTTCGCTTTTGCAAATCTTGCTATCTAATATTATTCCAGTATAGTTATTCTACAGCATCTATATTGACTTACAAAGTTCATTTTATTTATTTTTAAAAACAACCACCACCCTGAAATCTTTGGTCTTTGAAAGCTTTACAGAAGCACTAATGACACTCAGAAGCAGTGCCAGTTCTAGGTTTTGAGGGCCCTTGGACAAGGTACCCTTAATGGGGGCCCTCCTTCAGACAACAATGAGGCCTGCTAAGTAATCCCCAAAGCTTTATTTAAGCAATAAACATCTCTTCCTGCTTGAAGAGAGTCTAATCTATTGGAAATTTCCCCTAGGCAAAACTATACAAACTAAGCGAGACAATTGTCCATTCAAGAAGAAGAAAACCTTTTCCCAAGATGTGTTAACTTCAGAGAGACTAGTTCTGAGGCGGCTTCTGACGCGATGTGAGCCGGGCTGACTTTCTCTCACCTTCCTTTCGCTCCGCCCATTTTAGCCTGCGACGTACTCCAGGATCGGCTAACCTGTCGGTGTTCTCTCCTTCAGAAGAATGTTGGCTTCCCACTGACTGTGTATTATTTGCCCTTGACAAGATAAGCTCTGGAGAGAGCTGACCACCAGCTGGTGAAGAGCCCGTGAGAGCTTTCTCCCCCACTGGCCTGTGTCTGGCACATACTCCTCTACATCAGAGTCTGATTCTGATTGATTACCTGAAACACGTTCTTCCAACCCAGGGGGAGCAGGGCTAGACATGACACCACCGCTTGCTTCCTTGACAGGCAGAGAACCAATGAACAAGTTGGCAGTGTCATCTCCTGCTCCTCCTTCTCATGGCACTGTTCTCTGGGCCAGAATGAGGGGCAGATGAACAAGCAGGTTGCAATGACGAAGGAGATGAGTGACTCCAGGGGGCTCTTGTTAGAGGGATCCTGCTGGGGTGTGAGCCAGTGACCAAATACGCAGTGGAACTTCTGTTCCTTCTCCCCACCACCACTGTCTAGGCCAGAGCAAGAGGCAGGTGAACAAGCAGGTTGCAATAAGGAAGAGGAGGAGCAAGTCAAGGGAGCTTTCTTGACGTCTTCTTTGCCCCAAGGTGGATCCGAATGTGTGTGGTGTTGTTAGACGATGCAGCCCCAGATTTGAAGCCACTCTGGGGCAAAGAGCCGAAGATGCGTGGCTGAAAGTTCAAGGACTTACCCTGACTTTTCCAGCTGGAGTGAGGGCAGCCCGGCTTTTCCGTTGGTCTGTCCTCACTCCAGAGCCACTCTGGGGGCATTTCTGGTGGATGGTGACCCCTAATTGGTCACCATCCTCCCAGGCAGAGGGCAGTGGGTGGGTGAGCAAGGGGAATGCATGTTGGAATGCCCTGTGCTGCCTTGCCATGGGGAGAAGAGTTTGTGTTCTTTCGCTGGGCTGGCAGCGTCACCGCCTCCTCCCCTGAATATAAATGATTTTCCTCCTCCCCAAGCTGCGATGCTGCTGCCAACCCCTCGTCCCCCTAGTCTTAGGGAGGGAGGGAGCAGGGGGTGGATGACTGCCGTGAACCCCATGCTTGTTCCTTGGCATGGGTGATAATCTGGCACAACCCCACAGGAATGAAAGCGTGTGGTTATGGGGGAACGCAGTGCCAACTCTTCCCCATGAAGGTAGCTCCAAGGAGGCTCTTGTCAGTGGGCTCCTACTGGAATGGGGGCCGTTGGCAGCTTATCATTGACACCAGCCATGCCCAGAAAAACTAGCTGTCTTTATTAGCATTATTATTCAGGAAAGACAACATCAGTGGACACAATCCAGAACTTTTAGGTCTCATTGATTAGAATAGGAAAGTAAAGCATATGCTTAAGCTTCACTTACTGAAATCAAGGGAGCTTTAAAGTGCCTTAACATTGGATGGGGTGTTCCTCAGGGTTTCTATGAAAATCTCACATATTATTTAATTTAGAGCTATTTTTTTATGATGTATAGATCACACTTTCTACTGCCGAAGTGGCACACAGAGCATCAGACCACGTTTGCCCTCATGAACAGCTGAAGGGTTATAGTGTGTTGCATTTCCTGTCCCTAAATAATTCCGTTGTTGTACTCTCTTTCTTTTTGTCGTATTCTGAGTACTAACCTCTTACTGTGCTACCAGTCTCATGAGCAACCACAAAGGGAAACCTCTCTCGAGATGCAGTGATACTCTTTCCACAATGGCTAGGCAAGTGAAAGGTGAATATATTTTAATGTGAGGCATCCTGCTGCAATGTATGCAATGTAACAAAAGTATGTCTTAGAAAGTTCTTCTTTAAAAACCAACCCGTTTTTCCAGCCAGGATCTCCAGATAATAAACATCCATTCCCAGGAAAAGGCACGAACTTTGTACTGTTCCAAAACCACAGGTTCTGCTTCCAGGGCTTCATTAAGATTTCTTGTTATTACTACCATTACAGAGACCTCATCATGACGGAGCACAGCAATCATTACTCTACAGTAAGCAACAATAGGAAAGTGGTTATTTCCCCACTTCAGAGAGAAAGCAGGGCTTAAATCCCCACTTAAGGCCACAGGAAATTATCTCTATATTCTACATTTCAGAACTTTGCTCTTAGCCAGTGACTCTAAAACTATAGGTCACAAACTCCTGAAATAAATCCAAGCACCTTCCCATACTTCATCATTTAATTGATTCTTATTAGTTTGTTTCTCAATTAGATGCTCAGCTGTTAATTTGTTGTGAAGGATTTTCTAAGTATCTTTTCACAAGGCAACAGTTCTGATTGTGTGGATCTGGGCATTTCTCATAAGAACATATGAAGAGCCATGTTGGATCAGACCAGGGGTCCATCTAGTCCAGCACTCTGTTCACACATTGGCCAACCAGCTGTCGACCAGGGACCCACAAGCAGGACACGGTGCAACAGCACTCTCCCACCCATGTTCCCCAGCAACTGGTGCATACAGGCTTACTGCCTCTGATACTGGTGGTTGCACATAGCCATCAAAAAGCAAACTCCTGTAACATGGAAAATGAAAAATCTGACTTCAAGTATTGTGATAATTGCTATTGTGCTTGCTCTCTGGATTGTGGTTCTCTGTGCGTATGAAGGGTAGACACCTATTTGATGTTTATCAGAACAAATGAGAACACCTTTCCACTTGTACCATTTTGTGACTTTGGCTATGATCATTCTTAACCCTTTAAGGGCAGGGGTGGACAACTCCAAATCTTATTGGACTACAACTCCCATGAGCCCTCAACACTGACTATGCTGGCTAGGGCTGATGGGAGTTGCAGTCTAACAACATTTGGAGGGCAAAAAGTTGACCACCCCTGGTTTAGGAACTAAATGTTTGCTTACTGATTTGCTTGCATGCAAAGGTCCTGAGATCTTAATGATATAAGGCAGGATACAAATATTTTAAATAAAAATAAAATCATCACCAAAATTGTCTTTTCCCTTGCAGCAATGCCCAGCCAGTGGATTGATTCAGACGTAGCACTAACCCATGCTATGGGCTGTTGAATTCCGGGTCATCATGATGTGTGAATAATGAACAACCCAGAAAGAGTATTCATGAACCTGGTTTGCATATAATGATGGCAAATTGTGGGTAATTTATTTATTTATTTATTAACTGATGATTTGCTGGGTCATGTGCCATTGCTGTTTTGGATATGCAAACTCCAATTAGCTCTATCATAGTTTGTTCTGTGATGAGCAAACTCAGATACTATGGGTGATTTGTGGGTTTAACAACCCAATTTAAGAACTAATCATAGGTTAACTTTGGGTTGTTTAACCCACAAATGGTTCACATGTAACAACAAATCATGGTTTAATTAACCATGGTGTGTTGTGTGTTGTTGTTACAATTGTGTGTTGTTGTTACATGTGAACCAAGAACTATGGGTTATCTTTGGGTTGTTAACCATGAACAACCCATGAACAGACCCCTGGTTTGTTCTTGGGTTGTAAACTATGGATTGTTTAAACCATGGGTTGTCATTACATGAAAACCCAGAATTGTGGGTTGTTTATGGGTTGTTTCACCAGGCTACAGAGGCAGCAGGCAAGAGAGTTCAAAAGACCCAGCCTCTGTACGTGCCAGTACTGCACTTCTGTGGAGGCATTTGTGATACAGGGAGGGAGTGGATGAAGGAGGAGGGAAACAAACAATGCAGGGACTGAGAAAACAAACCATGGTTAATTGTTTGCCAGAAAAACCCTAGGTAAAGCTACAAACCACAGTTTAAATAAATTATGTGTGGTTTACACATAATGGAAACTCAGAGTATGGATTTTTGTTGAATCATGGGTTGTCATTATGTGTGAACCCTGCACTGTGTTAACAATGAATAACCCAGGACGAGAACCCATGGTTTGTTGTTGGATTGTAAACTTTGTGTTGTTTGTGGCTAACAACGGGGTTGGCCCATAACAACAATGCATATTCAACCTGTACTCTGTGTTGTCATTACATATGAACTGGTTTGTCTGTGGGTGCGCGTGTCATAGAACAACCCAGGATAAGGCCGATTGGAGGTTGCATTTTCAAAACAACCCAGATACTGAGAAAACAAACCATGGTTTGTTTGATTGTCTGACAGAAAAAATCCTGGATAGGGCAACAAACTATAGTTTCAATAAGCCATGAGTTAGCGCCGTTACATGTGAGCCAGGCTTAGTTCTTATTGTGGTGGTCAACCTGTGTCTGGAATGTCCCACTTCAGATTGCAGTTTGAGGTAAGCATGATAGAATGCTCCTCCATGAAACAACTATTTCCTCCAAATATAATCTAGATGTTAGAGAAAAGAGTTCTAGATAAGAAGTTAACCTTTTTGTCTGACAAGCTCATTTTCTATGTGCAGAGAATTTATTCTGAGTAGAGAAACATTTCATCATGTGAGCCCCCATCTGCAATCTGAAGTGGTACAGCCTGGGCACAGGTCAACCACCTCAGTGAGAACAAGGCTATAAATATTCCTGAATTGAATCACTGATGGCCTGAATATGAATTGTTCACTAGAACAGAACAGAACAGAACAATCATATTTCGGATAATCACATGTAATGTTCTATCTGCAGAGACCTTTGAGGGGGCGGGGAGGTTTTTTTGCTTTTGTTTTTTAAAGTCTGTATATTACAGGACGAAAATCAACCTAATCTTAGAATATCCTCCTTCAATACCAGAACTCAGAGTGGCATTTGTCCAGCCAGGAAAGAGGAATACAAACAGGAAGAAACATGCAGAAAGAAATTGATACTTTTTTTTGTTTGTTTGAATGAAGTTTAAATGGAATAATTAAATTTGCCATAATCAGTAAAATGTGTGACTCAGATTTATTGGAGCAGCAATTTCCCATTGCATAATGTCCCTTGTGGCCTGCCAGTTTTATTTTATTTTTATTTTTTTTTAAAAAAAAGTGTACACATAATTTTATATATACCAGCATGTGCGTGAGGTTAAGGAAAGCATAAGACTACATGGGGAAATCAAAGTATGGCTTACCATTAGTCTGACACTAAGCACAAGGGCTGGGTACGTTCTGCAACCATAACAAAATCAGAGAGCGCTGCAAGCAGCTTGTGAAGTCAGAGGAACAGTAATAAGGTAATCCAAGCCATTCAGCAGTTCAAATTCAGTGCAAACTACGAATGACCTAAAGATTTATTTAGTTATTTATTTAAAGCATTTTTAGTCTACCCTTTAGCCAGTTGATTGTGCAACTAATTCCTTTTGCTGTCTCTCCTACCCAACCTCTTATCACCAAGTTGTTCACCTTGCCAAATGTAAGCTTCTTTTACTGGCTAAATGTTTCATTACGTTAACTTTTCTTCTTTTAATGTAATTGAAATTACTGTGAACAGGTTATTGACACTTACAGGCCAAAATAATCTACAGTAGTGTCTGAAAAGGTGTATAAACTTGCTGAACCAAAGCAAAGAATGAGAAAATAGTTTATTTTAATTACTGAGTTAGTTTGTAAATACAAAACTGAACTATACGACATGATATAACACTGTATAATCTTATTATTGATCTTTGTAAGATACTGTGCTATAGTGTGCAATCACTGCGAATTGCGTACAAAGGACTCCGAAGTTTTCCAGCTTACAATCTGCTTTTATTCTGAAGTATTCCCATGCATCCTGCTTTAATTGTGCTATCAAGGCAAAAGACTCACTGTATTTTGATACTAGTTTTCGAGCGTATCATCCAAGTGGCCACTGGGGCAAAGGAGCAGGATTTGAAGAAAATTAAACAAATGCTTACATCTGCGTGAGATTTAAAGATAAAGACATCAAAATTGGCACCGTAATAGATATTAAGGAGAGCTTTAAGCATACCAAATTTGAATTGGATTGGGGTCATCCATTGAATCGGATTGGGTCATCCATTTTTTATGATTTTTTTACATTTCCCCCTTTAAACCCATTTCCTGGTATGCAAAGGATCTTGTCGCCCGGTAGCAACAACAATGCCGACAGCTTAGCGCTAGGGATGTGCTCCGCTCCGATTAGGAGCGTAGAAGCAGTAGTGGATTGGCCTGCTCCGCCTTACCCAGAGGCGGAGTAGGAGCGGACCGCGGACCCCCTAGAAGCAAGGCGAAGAGAAGCGCCCATTTTTCGGAGCTCCGAGTTCAGGCGGAGCGCTCCGGTCGCCATCTTGAAAACATTTCGCCATAGGATTGCATTGCGGCAAATAATCGCGCATAACTACGTTGTTTTTGAAGCTATCATTCTGGAAATTCTTGTGCACAGAGAGTCGTGGATGGGGGTCATTTTGAGACCACTCTCAACTTTCTGCGTTGTCTGGGTCGCGGGCTATATTTTTGTGAAAATCGGGTCAACCGCGCGGCTCAAACTGCGTTTTCGGCTTTTCGCCCATAGGATTGCATTGAGGGAAAGAATCGGGGATAACTGGGGGGGAGTTTAAGCTATCGTTCTGGAAATTCTTGTGCACAGAGAGTCGTGGATGGGGGTCATTTTGAGATCACTCTCAACTTTCTGCATCGTACGGGTCGCGGGCTATATTTTTGTGAAAATCGGGTCAACCGCGCGGCTCAAACTGCGTTTTCGGCTTTTCGCCCATAGGATTGCATTGAGGGAAAGAATCGGGGATAACTGGGGGGGGTTAAGCTATCGTTCTGAAAATTCTTGTGCACAGAGAGTCGTGGATGGGGGTCATTTTGAGACCACTCTCAACTTTCTGCATCGTACGGGTCGCGGGCTAGACATTTTTAAAAAATCGGCGGGAAAAATACCTTTTTCAAAGGGCTGAGGGGCAGAGTCAGCTCCCGGTCATGATGATCCCAAAGTTGGAGGAGGGCATAGGCAAAACAGGTAACTTGGGATTCTGGGAAACTTCTCTTTCTTCATCTGAACGGGCTTTTCCCCGTGTTTTTTAACACAGTAGCCCCACCAAATGCACAAACACAACCTGAAATCATATACTAAGCCAAGAATAAGAGATAGAAACACAGCACTGCTCCCCACCCTAACCTTGGGGAACAACTGAATCGATGTGGTGCAAGGGGATGAGCTCCCCTAGGGCATCTCATCGTGGACGTGCCCCCACTCTCTCCTGCACTGGAAGGCCATTAGAGCCTTCCAAAGAGAGTAAAACGGTGGAGCAATGCCTATCATGAGTTGAAGTGAATGGTCACTTTTCAGTGGTGGAGCAATGCCTGTTCTGAGTCGAAGTGAGCGTTTTACTTCTTCTCAGAGCTGTGGCTGTCAGTGTCTTGAACTGGCAGCTACTTCCCCCTCCCCCGGGCACGTCCCCCTATTGCTGGTAAAAGACAGATATAGCCTTTTAAAAAAAGTTCTTCTTGTTGTTTATTGAGCAACACTGCTGCTTTTAATTCCACCCCTCCTTTGTTTATTGATTGATTTATTCCATTTTATATGCATTACTGGCTTATCCTTGGCTCACTTCCTTATGCCCCCAGAAATGCCAGCTGCATGCCTGCCTGCCTTCCCTCCCTCCTCCCCTGCCCACCTCGCAGGGATGTTGTGTGTGGGGTGCCCGATTTTCAAAAATTCGCCAAAAATCAGGGGATGATGGGATTGCTTTGAAACTTGGCATGCGTGTGTATATCCCCATGAGGTGTCATGGTGCCAAACATGAGGTTTCTAACTTGAACAGAAAAAAAGTTGTATAATTTTTTAGCTTTCAATGCAAGCCTATGGGGGGGGGGAAACGGAGCTCCGGATCCGGATCCGGAGCTCCGGGCGGAGCGGAGCGGAAGTGGGCGGAGCGGGGGCGGGGCGGCCCGATCCGGAAAATGGCGGATCTGCAAGTGAAGCGGAGCGGGGGGTCTGTGCACACCCCTACTTAGCGCTGTAGGGGATAATTTGAGGGAAATGGGTACGTGGGATGAAGCTCTAAGAGAGAATCCTTGGGCATATACAGAAGGCAGGACAGCACTTTTTAAATGCAAAATGAAGCTACGTGCCATGGAGGCTATGAGCATAGAAGTATCCACTTTGGGCTATACATCCAGGGAACGTGTGCACCTTGTCAACAGACATGTGCATGTATCACATGCAACTGGAGCACATGCCTCCAGGTGCATGCAGAGAGATAATAATAATTGCTCAAAAATGTGATTCATGGTGGGTTAGCATGACAAGTGGTGGGTATTCCACACACACACACACACACTCACCGGTAGTTGAAATACTCATGCCCACTACTCACCTTTTGCAGGAGGGTTAGTGGGCATCCAGGGTCATTCCCATGGCATGTGGCATGGGAACCCCATGTGTTTTTGGCTCGGAACAATGAGAAAATGAAAACAAAAATGGCAGTGACCATAGAGTCTGCCAGCAAGAGTGACCGCCACTTCCAGCGATGCTCTTGCCACCATGGACATTTTCTATGGTGCGGCCCTTTCAATGGCTAGGGAGGATGCCGCGGCTTCAGTTGCACCAGGATGCCTGCTGCGATATGCGGGCGCTGTGTCAGGAGGCTGCAAATTTTTCCATGGAGCAGGGAGAGGCACATAAACCACAGTGCTCCACAGGGTAACCATCATGTTAAACAATTAAAACCTACAAAGAAAGTATGACAGTATGATATTTAAAAGCTTTAAAAAAAACCATTTTCATCATCTACAAGAATGGTAAGGCAATGGGGTTCTTACCTCATGAATTTGCTCCTGAAATTGGGAGGCTTCTGAAGGCACAATTTTGCTTGCAAAGAAGGTGCATCCTCCTTGTGTCCCTCGTTTAAAATCAGAATCATCAGGGTGGCAGTGGCAGGGTCAGTATGGAACGCAAAAATGGCCAGGGGGATGCAAGCAGACTGGGTGTTCCCACCTAGTGGAAGCTCTGATTTCGTTGGAGCGGTGAATCCATTCTGTTTTTTAGTCAGAACCTGCCAGAACTCTAGAGAAGCTGTCCAAGGTGCTGAACCCTATCCTCAAAATCGGTCCAGTGCATAGGGTAGCTCCTTTAGATTTCTGGCTGATTTTGACTGAAACCCGGAATGGATTCACACACCTACCGAAATCCGAACCACCAGCCTCCACTGATCAGTCCAGTAATTTGTGATCAGTACCAGAACCAAGGTCACAACCTCTTTCACACAGAACTCCACTCTGTTTCAGTAACCCAATTTGTGTTTGTGTGTGTATGGAGCTTCCTAGCTGTTGCATATACAGCTGGGAGTTAGAAACCCCAAATGACCTATTGCAAATCATCCAGAGGATCCAGCAAGTAGATCCCAGTCTATCTTTTCCCCACCTCTGCTCTTAAGCATGTTGGTCTCCAAGCCTTTGTAGTGAGTTAAAGATAATAATAAGGACCTTGAACTGTGCCGGGTGATCTACATTAATCAATTAATGGATATTAGGAATGTACCCCTTGCCTACTAAATAACACAGACACTAACTACTATTTGAATTTTAGCTTACACTTGTCATGCTGCTTTCATTTTCAGTAAAGATAGAAAGCAGTCTTCTTTCAATAGGTTTTAGATGTACTCTCAATGACATGGTACTGCAGCTATAACCTCCCTAGATCTATGGCTACAATCTTCAGATCTCAAACAATGAAATAACTTCCCTAAATTCAATACAATTGTTCTGGAGTAACTGATTCCTGGCTTGTGACCTACTCCCTGCCACCCCACCGCACCCCACCCATTCAGCCACTCATATTATATTTTGTAAATGGACTCTAATACGTTAATAGAACTGTTTGCAGTCCAATTGTGGCTGAATTTATTATAGTCCAAGTTGAAGAGGTCTTAAGGACAATTTGTCCATTGCCCTCTACACATCTGGGTTGATGTTTCCTTCTTGGATTAATTTGTACCACCCTGTTCTTCACTTGGCCACATTCTGGCCTCACTGATTTCCCTCCATGGCAGCTACAGTGACATCTGTTTACTTACTTGGGAACTCATGGAATTGATATATTGGCGCTAGTCACAAATTAGTGGAATTCCTTCCAGATGCAGATGTCTTTAAGTATTCAAACAACAAGCCAAAAATCACTAAACTGTTTTGGCTATTTTGTCTCTTTACTGGTATCTCTCTCAGATGATGTAAACACAATTACCGGGGCAATGACCAGAACACTTAAGACATTTTGCTGTAGCTTGGCTTGGGGTGGAAGGGATCAAGTTGACAGCTCGCTTTACAGAGCTGAAGCCAAATCCTGACAGCCCATAAAGGAAAGTAAAAGAAAAACTGACTTATGTTAAAAGCAAGCAGGTGTTTCTTCCAGCCAGCTCCTAAGTCAAGCCAAAAGGCATTCTGAATGGTGGTTGGCACAGAATAGACAACCAGGGTGCTTCCAGATTTTACAAATGGCAACCTCCCAGGCAGCAAGTGCTCTCTCTCTCTCCTGTTCTGTTTTTGCAAGTAGCAATGCAGATGCTCAGCTCCGTCGTTTGCTCTCATACGAAGAGTATAAAAATATTAATTTAAGCATGCTGTAAGCAATCATGTTGTCCAATATAATGCAACCCTGAATTATTATACACTCTTTTCGCAGACTCATGAAGCTGAAACACTCAATGGGCCATCTACCCTATAGTACAAGCCTATCTAAGACTCCCTACCTGCAACATGGGACCCACTTTCATAATTTTGCAATTGCCCAACATGGTGGGAACAACTTTGCCCCGACCCATCTGACACCCCACTTTTTGGTCGTGAGCCAGCGTTTGAAGACCACTGCTATAGTACATACCAATCCAACTTCGATTTGTTACCCTCTAAGGCAGAAATTTCAGCAGCAACCTGAAATGCATTGAGAAAGCCTTAGACAGAACTTCCTCTTCCCTGTGTAACCCCATCGTAGATGCTTATCAAGACGCTATACTGATGGTGAGTGTTAGGTATGGATCCATTCATCCTTTCAGCTTTGCCACAAAAACTGCACTGCCATGCTGAAACAGGGCATGATGGAGAAATGTGGGCTCATGATGAAGTGGACATGTGAGTGCCCTTCACAACTTTAACATTCAACTAATATTTACTATGCTATTGCTCAATTTACTCTCTCGGTATCCTTGCAATAGTGTGGTAACCCTGGATTGAATTTTAGGAGTTTGTTTCTGGCGATGCAATCATATGGCCAAATTGCTTCAACAGCCACATTCTCACATCACTTGGTTATGGGAGTGAGACTAGTCCATGCCATGTACTTGGTGTTAGGCTGGTTTTGCCTATTTTACATCAACCAGGGAATTTCGAGCTGCTGTGGCAGCTGTGATCTATCCAGTGTTCTATATTTAATCCCAAATGAATCCCAGTTTCCCAGGCATGAATCAACATTGTTCATTAGCTGCAATAGCACTGGGGCGATTCATACAGGATGCAAACAATCTGTTGGTGAACAAAAATGTTAGACCTGAAGGGCTGTTCCTTCAACTGCAGGAAATGACAAGGGAGAAAAGCCATAGGTACTGTCAGCTATTCATTGGGGGATAAAATGCCCTATGTTTTTCAAGCCAGTGTTCTTCCTCGGGGGCAGAATAACATCTGGGAAAATATTTCATCTCCAACTCTGTAATAAACTGAGGAAACTCTTGCAGCAAGCCTTTGTATACAGCCTTCCCCAACCTGGTGCCCTCCAGATGTTTTGCACCAGAACTCCGATCAGCCCCAGTGAGCCTGGCTGCTAAGGTTTCCCACATATAGAGACAGCACAATATCCTTGACACCCACTTAAAGAGGGAAAACCCACATTGCACATTAATGTTCTTCTTTGAACACCAGCATGAAAATGAGAGCTATATGGGGGTGTGTCCAGGAAGCAATGCCAGTCCCAGGGTTTGGAGGGCCCTTGGGCAAGGTACCCTTAATGGGGCCCCTCCCTCAGTGGGTCAACCTTCCCACCACCATTGTCTCCAGCTGCTATTGCTCTTTACCCTCTTTCGTGGCATTGCTACCATTTGCTGCTTGACAGGAGGAATAACTCCAGGGGGTTTCTCTCAGTGGCCACTGCTGGTTTGTGGGCCCGCCAAACCCTGGCAGGTGCCCAACCATACCTACCCTTGATGTCAGCCTTGCCAGGAAGCAAGGACAACAGTCTCCAAGTGGTTCTGATGAAACCAATTTAAGCATGGTTGAACAGCTAGGAAATGTGCTCTGCTCTCAAGTTGCTTTTAGTGAAATGAGATTAACTTTGCGACAACACGGAATGGAAAAACTCAAAGGTCATGATCTAATAGGAGAACATAAACACTTTTTTTAAAAACAACCTAATTAAAAAAAAAATATCCATGAGCAAAAGGGACATCTGCAGGGAAAGACAGAACCAAATTCCTGCCCCCTTCCTCCTCCCCCTCCCCACTGCCATTTTGGGATTTGTGGTTTCAAGCAAAGGAGGTTGGCAGGAGCCCTCCTTATTACGTTTTCATTTAATGAAATCATGTGGCTGTAAATCAAATAGAAATAGGAATAACCAAAGTCACCACATCCTCCAAGAAAGTTCATATTGACTCTTGACTAGAACTGCTTGGGTGATGAATTATCAGTTGTCAAGTATAAAAAGGTCACCCAAACTTGCCCAGCTTTTCCATAGCCGCAAACATCCTCAATTCCAAAACCTAACCGAAGGCCAGTTGAAAAATGAGCGTTTGATTCCACAAATCGCTGCTAAAAACCAACACCAACTTCTTTGGCCAAAATACCTGCATGTTCTCTAGAGCAAGTTGTGGCTATTAAGAAGGGTTCTGGCACAGCAGACTGCTGAGAAACATATGGAAAGAAATGGCCCCTGCCCAAAACACTGGCTTTAAATGAGCACAGCAAAGGAGCATTGGGAAAATGAGGCACAAGGCATGATGGATGGACTGCCTGGAGTCCAATTAATGAGTCCATTAAAGAATGATTAAGAGGTGGCCCACTGGAAGCCCAGCATCAATCAATTTAAAAGATCAGTAGCAAACTGGTGGAGTGTCTATGCCCCAGCAAGCTCCCAATGACATCACTGGGAGTGCAGTGAAGTCTCTCAGCTTGACAATTTCTCCCAGCAAGGATGGGGACATCACAGAAGGCAGTGGCAGCCGGAACAGGAAAGGACATGCTGAGAAGATGCAGCAATTCAAAGACCTCTTGGTTCTGGTGTCATCAGGGGAGTGCCTAGTGGATTCATCAGTTTGTGATTGATGTTGAATGGCCTCATCTCAGACACCCAGTGGATTACTAGTTTTACTGAGAGCTAGCAAACAAGAAAGATAGGAAATGGAATGATTCTTGCCTGCACTGGCCATGGTAGTAGCTTGAAATAATAATAATAATAATAATAATAATAATAATAATAATAATAATAACAACAACAACAACAACAACAACAACAATAACTTCTTGCCCGCCTCTCCATTTGATCAAGGCGGGGAACAACAGTAAATATAAAATACATAAAACTGAATTAAGAACACAATATACATTGTTAAAACATCCTAAAAAACATTCTAAAACCATCCTAAAATCCCCCTGGATTTCTCTGCCGGAAGAGATTGGTCTTGATAGCTTTCTTGAATGCTAATAGACTGTCAAGTTGATGAGTCTCCTCTGGCAGGCCATTCCACAGTCTGGGAGCAGCAGAAGAGAAGGTGCTCTGGGTAATACCCATCAGCCTAGTTTTGGCTGGCTGAAGTAGATTCTTCCCAAAGGACCTGAGTGTGCGGGGCAGACTGTATGGGAGATGGCGATCCTGCACGTAGCCTGGACCCAAACCATGTAGGAAAGATTCCTTTACCTTGGGAAGATTCCTTTACCTTGGATCATTTCTTTGACCTTGCCTAATAAGAACATAAAAAGTGCCATAGTGGATCAGAACAAAGACCTATCTACTTCACCATTCTGTCCCTCAGTAGCCAACCACAAGTCTATGGGAAGCCCGCAAGTACATGAACACAATACACCCTCCTGCTCATGTTCCCTGTCAGCTTGTAGTCAGAGGTATCCTGCTTCCGATAAGAGGCAATATATACCAATCAGGCTAATAACCATTGATAGCATTATCCCCCTTGATTTTTTCTAATCACCTTTTAAAATTGCTGATCACTATATCTTGTGGAGGCCATCACTACATCTTTTGCTAGCAAATTTGATAGTCACATTCTGTGTCAAGATGTATTTACTTTTGTCTGTTCACAATCTCCTAACATTTAGCTTCGTTGGATGGACCTGGTTGCTAGTATTAAGAGAGCCCTGCATCCTGTTTACATTTTCTACACACTTTTAATATAGGGTGGTCATGACTGCTCTTGGAGTTCAAAGTTAAGGCATATTATGAATGATAATGTGGACCCTATTAATTTATCTTCAAAGCTTTCAGTTTGTTACTCCTAACTAGGGAAGGGAAATATCCAGAATGGGTCTAACTCCATCCACTAGATGTTGGGGCTGCCCGGGGCTTTTGTTTTGTATTTTGGGCTGTATAAGGCTTAGGCTTTCAGTTATCATCGTTCTCCATACAAAATGCATTCATGGCACATTCCTAAAACACACACTAAAGCAGAAAACATCAAGAAGTTACATCATGTTGTGCTTTAAGTACAATTTTGATTCCTCAGGATTATGAACTCAGAACTAGACATGTCTTGCAGGGTCTGCTCACCAAACCATAAAGCTGAACAACCCAGCAGTTCAGATTGCTCAAAGCTCCTTAATGAAATTGCAAAGGAGCTGAGGTCTTGTCAGGAGCTCTATTTTGATCTAGCACAGGGGTGGGGAACCTCTGCCAGCCTGAGGGCCGAATTCAGTTTCGGAGAAGCTCTCGGGGGCTAGATTCCGGTGGTGGGTGAGGCCAAAGACAAAGAAAGCTATAAAGACTGATCTCTTCCGGCAGGCCTATCCAGTGGAATTTTAGGATGCTTTTAGGATGTTTTAACTATGTATAGTTAAAATCAGTATTCTTAATCAGTATTTTATGTATTTTATACTTACTGTTGTTCCCTGCCTTGATCAAAATGGAGAGGCAGGTAAGAAATAATTATTATTATTATTATTATTATTATTATTATTATTATTATTATTATTATTATTATTATTTGGGTTGGGGCAAAAGAACAAAAGTAAAAAATACCAGTGTACTGTAGTGTAAAGCTCTTACTTCCAGTAGCTAAGCTTTAGGAGAGGCATTTCAACTTTTTAGAATTGGGAAAAAAACTTCTAAGAAGTTGTAACCATCCTAATGATCAGTGGTTGGGAGATAGGTGATGGGTCCTTCTAAAGACTCCAGAGGTCCAGGTTGTGACCCCAGGAGGGCTGGAATTGGCCCTCAAAGCCTGAGATCACCATCACTGATCTAGGAGCTCAGGTTCAGCAATGGTTATGTGTGTGTGTGTGTGTGTGTGTGTGTGTGTGTGTGTGTGTTTAAAGTAGATCAGCACTGAGCTTGCTAGCAATTAATATACAGCAGCTCAGAGCTCTGACTTGCAACTAAATGGGCTGTGTTGCAACATCTTGTTAATTCTAGCTAGCTTAAGCCATGGACAACTTGCTGTAATGGTGAGCACAAAGTCTAGAAATTTGAGTACTTTGGACATTTTTTTTTTTTAAAAAAGATCAAAATTCTATGTAGAAATAAGGGACATCGGCTCTCAGACTAGAGAGAAGGGCATTGTTTGGGGCTTTCTGGCCATCTGCAATTAAACCTAGGAGCAACACTGTTTTTCTTCCAGTTGAAAAACATTTCATTTCAAAACTGAAGACATTTTCTTGTTATGTATACAGTGTAGTTGAGGGAAGTGGTTTCTGGTTGCTGCTGCCCCACCCAGCTGGCTTCCTGTCCACTTTCTAGCCTCGTTTGGGCTACCTCAGCCATGGCCATCTATACTTGTAATTATTCAGACTGGAAAAAGAGGTGGACCAGCCTCAGTTCCGTTTGGAGCTGGCTATGGTATATAACAAAATGTCCCACTTCACCATAAATAATCAGTCCTTTTGTTCAAAGGAGCAAATGTATTTTATGCACACTCCTAAACATCTTTGTTTGGTACTATTCCTACATTATTCAGTGGTTGAATTTCTGCTTTGGACACTTAACTTAGAACGTGAGTCTTTCTTTAGGAAAATTTAGCACTGCACAGTGGTATGTGCTTGTAGTTTGCATGCATAGTTTGCCCTGCTACAACACACTTGTGTGATTTCCTTAGGTTCGTGCACATGTTTTGTTGCTTAGGGTCACATTCCATGACAATTAGTAACCTACATAGGGTGGGAATATCACAGGAGCAATGTCGAAGAGTGTTCACACTCCTGTGCTGATACTTCCAGTCACGAATGGTTCGTGTAGCTTTGCCCAAATAGGGTTCTTACTAAGAATACCTCTGTTAAGGACATCATATTAGGTATTTTCTGGCATCACCACTCCTCATGGTATTGAAAAATTCATATGACTTATCAAAAGAAAGGCCCCCATGTTCTAGAATGATTTACTTCCTCTTTGAAACATTGGTAAACACTCTGTGGAGATTAGCAATGGAGTCTGCAGAGAGTGTATTTGGCAGGGGGAGAAGAAACGGGTAGGGGTTTGAGTAGAGAAGCCTCACTCACTTTACTTTTCACAATGTCATCAGCCACATTTTACAGCGACTAACATAATACAACTTTTTCATTTGTTTGAACTGCACAAACTGTATTTTTGAGCTACTTGGAATGCCCCCCTCCCCGGTAATGCACATTTTGTTGCACATTTAATATCCCCATTCCTCAAAATTGGAGAGAGTACCAATACTTTACTGCATCCCTATCTTCCTTGAACTGTAACTCTGGGTAGCTACACCCCTGTCTTTTTATCCAAACAGATAGGCTGCAGGAGGATGGGGAAAATGGCAAAAATGGCCTCCCACCCTCTTCCATTAGTGGAAGCTTTTGCTTGATCAATGACTCTTCCACAAATGCAAGGACTCTATTGGCACCATTGAATACATTCCAATGTAACTACGTGAGCATTACTCTAATAGTCCCTATTTATCAAGGACAGACTCAGTTATCTGGTTCTTGGTTCTTGATAAATCTTCTTCCCTGTTTTGCCTTTCAAAGAGGTTTAAGTGATGTGATTTCAAAATGTCATCCATGGGGGATGCTAGAGTTGCTATTCTTCCATTTTCAGTCCCCTCCCCCAGGTCTCTAGAAGTTACATCAGAGGGTTAAAGGAAGATGTGGATGTAGCTTGGTTGTATTGCATCTGTATGCCAATACATGAGCACAAACAGTAAGGCCCAATATGGTGCACCTTTCCGCAGCTTGGTGTCCCATCTGCTTGGAGCTCAATCCTCAACATCTCCAGCCAGCATGGTCAATGGTTTGGGGGGAAAGGCTGATATAACACACCATGTCTGCCATTGCACAGATGACAACTGGTCAACTGTGCAATGTTGATAACACATCACAGGACCATTACGTTAATCTAGCATACACTCTGCTTTTAAAATAGTACAGGACAGGCTGTCACAGTTTATAAGTGACAATAGCATACAAGAGATCAAAAAGGGCTTTGACAGGGGAGTGGAGCTTGGGCCATGATACTTGAGTGAGAATGGGGTGCTTCAAATATTCAAGCGATTTTCATCTGTTGAACCCTGGAGGGTCCTGATGCATGGCACACAAGGAAAGTGTATGATTAAACCTTTGTGCTTGCAATGTATGGCCAAATCCAACAAAGGGCAAAGGGCACATGGGTCAATTTCCTCACACAATTATATCCTGGCTAGTTCCTAGGAGTCCTCCTGCTGTACACATAATAAATAACAGACCTAACTTGTATGACAAATTAGAATGTGGTGGTTTTACAGCTAGTGGTGGCAATCTTCTGTCATACATCTTTGCTGTAGCAAACATACAGCTGTTGGCTGAGCTATAGCTACTTTTTCTCCAGGCTTTTGTTTGTACAGATGGTTTTGTCCAGGCCTGTCATCAAATCAGTGGGTGACATTCAGGAGGGGGGGCAAAAAAGTAAAGTGACCAACAAATTGAAGAAATTGCTAATAAATCTGGCACTCACTAAGCCAACACAAATAAGGTGTTGAGCTTGTACTTTTCAGGTTTAGTTGAAGGCTCGCATAAATTCTATGCTATTTTTAAAGCCACCTTCATGGGAAGGCAGAGAGAAGAAGCACACAGAGGCAGAAGACAGATTTTCACTATGTCACAATTCACATGTCCTTGCACTTCTTATTTTGTTCCATTTTTACTGGCAAAAATGCTTCTTCGGAGTTACAGAAACTGTTTTGCCCTCTTGGAAAACCAACCCGACAGCACCTGACAGAAGCATGCAAACTTAGCCAATAGTGGGAAAGGGGAATTTGTTGCAAACATATGTATGCTCCATATCCACCCCTGGTGCTCTGCTTTTATAATGAATCTGCTTCCCACCTACATGGAAATAATAAAAAAAAATCCAGCCAAAACAGCAGAACGTTCGTCAGTGAGTGGGGTGGGGGTGTACTGTGTTTGGATTATATATAAACTTAGGAACCCAGGCCTGGGAGGGGACCTTGGACTTACTCTGCCCTCTTTACAAAAAGAAAACTCTCCAAAGCAACTCTTGGTTCCAAACATGACACAGAACTCTTAATGGAGTATCTGGCCAGTCCCTTTGACCAAACCCTCTTCAGGCAGGAAGGCAGCTGGATGGCACTACTGTTGTTATGGGAAGCATGTGGAAGGGATTGGAGAGTTCTGACTCGTAGTTCTCTGCTTCGGTTTCCACACTCTTGCTCCCCTTCCTGGAACATCTTTGGACTCCCTGCTGCCTCGCTCAGCACCTCCTTCTCCTCCACTCTGGGCAGCATTGTTTGGGTCTCCTCCTCCTATGCCTACTTCTCTCAGCCAAAGCCTTAGCTCACCCTTACCAAAGTCGCATCTGCTTTTTATTAGTCTTCTACCATTCTGCCGTGCCCCTCCTTTGGAACCCGACAGAACGGGCCTGGCATACGCTGCAACAACTTAATTTGCTCATTGTCACATAATACCCCTCCCTCACCAACTCCCTTCTCCCCCAATCTTTTTTTCCTGCTTATTCTCCTTGACATATTTGTTGAACTTTCAATCTCTCCCTTCTCTGACACTTAGAGCAACATCCGACGAGCGTTTTATTGCACGCTCGTTATTGGGCACTCACAGAGTTTTCTCAGGTCCCTCACATGATGTCGTCTGCCTCTCTCCTTCTGCCCCTTCTGGCCTCCTTTGCACTGCAAGAAAAAACAGAAAAAGTCCAGTTGCTGCTCTTTCCTGCTGTGTGTGGGAGAAGCAGCGTGATTGTTTACTTCCTGTTTTCAAACAGGAAGTAACTGAGTGACGACAGAGAAGCGACGGTAGCCAGCGTTTCTTCCCAGGTGTGATGGAGCTTTTAGAAGAGCTCATTATCTTCAAGGAGACAACAACATAATTCTCATGCATACGGACATTTCCCCTTCTTCTCCTTTCACCCATTTTCAACTTGGCCCTTCTCTCTAGCTTCTCCTTTGACTTCATCCCCTCAAAATTCTTTGCTCTCTTCTCACATTTCTCCTGTTCTTTTTTCTTTTTCAGGTACACAGTAGTTGACCACCTTCTTTAAAATGTGGCTCACCTGCTGCTGAATATCTTGCTCTAGTTGCCATCCCATCCCATTTCTTCCCATGACGTTCAAGCTCCATGAGTCTAAAATCTGTCATGTATCCTGGGGTCCCAGTAAGAGCCCTTAAGATGCCTTTTAATAATGTGCTTTTTAATAATGTATTAGTTTTATAGGTTTTAATTAATTATATGTATTTTATGGTGTTTTGCATTTGTGTTGTACCCTGTTTCAATTCAGAGGGAGAGGCAGGTAATAGAATTATTATTATTATTATTATTATTATTATTATTATTATTCCTCTCTGTATACTGACACCCCAGGGATCACAAGGAAAGGCACTGTTAACTGAGCATCTGAGTCATTGAATGTAGAGCTGCAATACAATAACTCAACAGATGGTTTAGGTGCCACCACCTACTTAATATAAACCAGCCTTCCCGAACTTGGTGCCATCCAGTTGTGTTGGGACTTGTAAGGAGTTGTTGTCCAATGAGGGTGGTATGAGAATTTCATGTTTCTTGCGAGCATGCCCTGTTCAAAGCCCCAAAAGCAATTGCGAGCACACGTCTGCCAAAAATGTTTGCAATTTGTGCTCACGTTCGATTTGTACATCCCCACCCCCCGGTGGACTGAAAGCCCACTTTAGTCTATGGAGGGAAGTGGCACAAATTAGGAATTCTGTACAAATTTCACGTTTGATCACCGCTCGATTTGCGCAATTTCACCATTCGCACAGAATGAGCACCAATCGCAAACAGGAATCAGGCATAAGATGAGTGTCAAGATGGTGTTTGGAGAATCCTAGAGATCTCGAACATAGCTTGTTCACCCATCCCTAGGTCAAATACATCTGGTTGGCACCAGGCTGGGGAAGGCTGATATAGAGTACTGGGACTCTCTAAAATCAAACCTTTTTTTTTTTTTTTGCTAATTCCCCCCTACACCCAGCATATCTAGATCAGCTTCCAGATGCTTCAGACTTCAACTCTCATTAGCCCCTGCCAGTATGGCTAATGGTCAGGAATGCTGGGAGTTGTAGTCCAAAACAACTAGAGGTCACCAACTTGGGGAAGACTGATGGTTAGCAAATTTTGCAATTTCATGGACTATAAGAATATCAGTGCCTGCTAACCATGCCTATTGATAGTTCCAGGATCAGACAATCTGCCTCTGAATACCAGTTCCTGGGGAACAGCGACAAGAAAGGGCTACCCATGCCCCATTTGTGGGCATCCCAGAGGCACTATGGGAACAGTATTCTGGATGTGGTAGGCTGATTAAAAAGGGCAGCTTCCAATCAATTGTGACAAGTGAGTGATTCTGACATGATCTGTAAGATTCTGAATTAATGTCTATATCCAAATCGGCCTGAATATGAGCAACTTAATCGGCAAAGAATATAGTAAATGCAATGAATAGCAGTTGATTCACCTTCTGGGGATTTATTATATTTATTTATTTTATTTATTTTTTATTTAAGGATTTTTATGCCGCCATTCAGCCAAAAAAGGCTCTCACAGCGGCTTACAAAAGTATTTCTTGACAGTCCCTGCCCACAGGCTTACAATCTAATAGATATGACACAAAAGGAAAGGGGACTGGGAGGGAGGAGGAGGAGGGGGGAAAGGACAGCAAATTCAGGCACTACAATCTTAGTTATAAAGTTCAGCAGTTACAGATGACAGCAGGAGGGAGGGGGCTCTCAGCTGGAGCAGGACCCAGGTACGGTGGAGAGGTGCCTGGCTGCTGCTTCCTCCCTCACTGGTGGCCTCTGCAGAGACAGTTGGTAGCAGGAGGGAGGGGGCTCTCAGCTGGAGCTGGACCCAGGTACGGTGGAGAGGTGCCTGGCTGCTGCTTCCTCCCTCACTGGTGGCCTCTGCAGAGACAGTTGGTAGCAGGAGGGAGGGGGCACTCAGCTGGAGCTGGACCCAGGCACGGTGGAGAGGTGCCTGGCTGCTGCTTCCTCCTTCACTGGTGGCCTCTGCAGTTACAGTTGGTAGCAGGAGGGAGGGGGCTCTCAGCTGGAGATGGACCCAGGCACGGTGGAGAGGTGCCTGGCTGCTGCTTCCTCGTTCACTGGTGGCCTCTCCAGAGACAGTTGGTAGCAGGAGGGAGGGGGCACTCAGCTGGAGCTGGACCCAGGCACGGTGGAGAGGTGCCTGGCTGCTGCTTCCTCCCTCACTGGTGGCCTCTGCAGAGACAGTTGGTAGCAGGAGGGAGGGGGCTCTCAGCTGGAGCTGGACCCAGGCACGGTGGAGAGGTGCCTGGCTGCTGCTTCCTCCCTCACTGGTGGCCTCTCCCATCTGGGATCCACCAAATCCCTTAGCATTTAAGAAAAGCGTTTATTGTGCCTTATTTATTTATTACATTTCTATACTGCTCGATAACCGAAGCTCTCTGGGCAGTTCACAACAATTAAAACCACAAAATACATGATAAAAAAAATATAAAATGTAAAAGCTTCAAACGACAGTACAAAAGTATAAACCAAAATAAAATCTAGCAGCAATGAAGAGATGTAAAATACAACAACAAACTTAAAACAACAGAGCTAAAAAGACAAATGCCTGAGAAAATGAAAAGGTCTTCATCGGCCACCAGAAAGAGCACAATATAGGCATCAGGGGCCTTCCTAGACGAGGCCTTAGCGCGCCTTCTGTCCCGGCTTCCCTGCTGTGCGTCCAGATGACGCACAGGGGAATCCGGAGACAGGCCGCGCTGAGGCCTTCTCCAACGCGCCATAAGCGAATTCGCTTATGGCGCGCCTTTTCCCCAGCTCCGGCCTGAGGCCGGAGCTGGGGAAGGTCTAGGGACTTCCGTGGCTTTTTGCGGCTAATCGCTTACTCACGAGTAGCCACAAAAAGCCGCGGACTGGCCACAGCGCTGAGCGCTGTGCCCATCGGCTGGGAAGATCCCGGGAGGGAAAAGGAGGGGAGACGACACAGGACACACACACACACACACACACGGAGGGAAAAGGAGGGGAGATGACACAGGACACACACACACGCACACACACACACGGAGGGAAAAGGAGGGGAGATGACACAGGACAGACACACACACACGCACACACACACACGGAGGGAAAAGGAGGGGAGATGACACAGGACAGACACACACACACGCACACACACACACGGAGGGAAAAGGAGGGGAGATGACACAGGACAGACACACACACACGCACACACACACACGGAGGGAAAAGGAGGGGAGATGACACAGGACAGACACACACACACGCACACACACACACGGAGGGAAAAGGAGGGGAGATGACACAGGACAGACACACACACACGCACACACACACACGGAGGGAAAAGGAGGGGAGATGACACAGGACAGACACACACACACGCACACACACACACGGAGGGAAAAGGAGGGGAGACGACACACGGGACATGGAGGGAGAGAAAGATCAGGAAGGGATCAGGAGCGGATGGGGGGGGGTTTAACTAATAAAAAACCCTTACCTTCTCCGCAGTCTTCGGGCGCACATGGCCCCTTTAAACTTTTTAAGAAATGGCCGGCGCTGCAGGGCTTCCGTCGTCCCTGCGCGTTGTGCGTCTAGGAGGCTGGGCGGCGCGCGTTAAAGTTTGCACGCCGTCGCCCCGCCTCCCTGCCGGCTTATCCCGGCAGGTCTAGCAAGGCCCCAGGTGAGCCTCTCTGGGAAGCCTATGCCACAACTAGGGTGCCACAACAGAAAAGGCCCTCTTCTTGGTAGTCACCCATCTCACTTCATTTGGCAGAGGCTCCCGGAGAAAGACCACTGAAGATGGCCTTAGGGTCCAGGCAGGTACATACTGATATGTTCAATAACTAAATAAGGGCTCCTACTCCCACATGCTGTACCCATGGGGTGAACAACCCTGGAGGAAGCCCTTCCTCCCCTCCCCCCTCCTCAATGGTAACTGGGCCCCTTTTGCACATAGGGTGAGAAATATTGGGCTTTTTCATAGGATCCCCCGCAGTGAAAACTGGGCTATTGAATATTAGAAGCAGGGTTTGCTTCCACTGCAACAGCTCCACATATGCAGTCCTTTATTTCTTGTCCCCTCTGTCCTCAGTTTGTTAAATTCTGCAACATTAGAGCAAAAAGGTAGCTTTAACTCTCCCGCTACAGTTTTCTGCAGCTCCTGCAGCACATCAAAGGCTGCCTTTTGAGTACAACTTAATTGTGTTGCCTCCTCTTTCACCAGTCATGGGGAATTTATGTGGCCTTTTCCTGGATCATTTCCCTCCTAAGAAGGGAAGCTTACAGCTGTTTGGCAGCAACTGATTTATAAATTTCACGATTGAAGAAAGATGGATGAAAAGCAGGAAGCAGCGTAGGACATGCTGTCATCATGAGTGACTAAGTTCCAGCCCTATAAGTCAATTGAAACAGTTCAGAAGTGCTCCTCCGAAGACTGGCTGTCTTGCATTCTTGGAGACAGATTTAATCTACTTATACAGGCAGCTTCTCAGCTTCTGCCTTTCTTCATCCTATCAAACTCCATATATTCTATGTGATTTCTTGAGCTAGTAGGATGTCCAGTTCAGGGACAGCCCAAAGTGTGTTGTTGTGGTTGTTTTACCTGTATACCTGGAGCTTGTCTTGATGAGGGGAAAGCCCCGGGATGGATCTGCAGGGGCGCTTGGACATTTATATGATGCAGCAGCCATTGTGGAGCCATCCCAGGGCTTTCCTCTGAAGATCCAGATTAAAAAAGTCAGGGACTTAATGAGACTTTTTCCTGTGAGCAAGGTGCAGTTGCTGTCTGTCGCGTCGCTCTGGTGTTGCACCAGAGGCGTGTCCCAGCCAATAGTGACCCTTGATTGGACGCCATCACCGGACAGGAGGAGAGGGTGGAACAGCGTGTTGAGTGGTTTCTGGAATGCTTCTGCACTTCTCCAACATGGCAGAAGGATGCACACACCAGAGAAGCGCATAATCGTAAAAAAAGGGGAGTAAAACTCAGATTTTTTTAAAAAAACAAACACCTGGAAGACGCGTGGATGCACCATAGCGCCCGTACAATGGCGCCAGGACAGGCACGTCGGAGAAGCACATAAGTGTAAAAAGGTTTTTTTAAAAAAGAATTGTGGGGGTCGCATGGATGTGCTGCCTGTGCAATGACGCGTAGTTGCGCAGTGGTGTACGCACACTGAAACACGAGTGCGGTGGTGGCAGCTCCTTCGGCTGCAAACTCCACGCTTGCATTCCTTGCCATGGAGACAACCGCAGGAGCACAAGTGTGGGGCATCATATCCCAGGTATGATGACCCCCCAAGTCATCATACCTGGGATAACACTTTTCCTTGGCTAGAGGAAGTATCAAGTTACTTGGATACCTTTGGTAGAGGCTACCTAGCTTCCTAGATCAAACCTAACAAGTGAAGCTTCTCCCTGACCCAGCATAATGACTTATACTCAGGACAGGGAAGGATATCCCTCAAATTTGAAAAGTTTTAAACTCCTGGTTCTCAGTACTGAGCTTTGGGGTTTATGAAGCAGGACAAGGTGATGGCCTTCCCCAGCCACCTTAGAAGACAGGTATTTACAAGACTTCTTCCTCTTTTCTATTAAGGTGGCATGTGGGTACAGTCAATACATCTGGGGTGTGTTTATTTATTTATTACATTTCTATACCATCCAATAGCCAAAGGTCTCTGGGCAGCTTACAACAATTAAAACCATAAAATACAAGATGATAAAATACAATATAAACATTTTAAAGTTTAAACTAGAGTACAAAACTAAAACAATAATAACCAAACAGAACCTAGCTGCAGTGCAAAGACTTAAAATACAATGCCAGATTAAAACAAGACACTGAAAAACGAAAATGTTTAAAAGCAGTTGCATTCCTGGGGTGGCTCCCAGGAGCTTATAGACATGCCATGCACCAGGACAGGGGAGGGCAACCTCCAGTCCATAGGCCAAATCTGGCTTGTGGAAGTTGCCTACCTAGCCCATAGAGGTCACCTATCTGGCCTGCGGAGTCTTTCAGGATTTCTCCAGGGTGGGGTCGAGGGGCTTTATTCTCTCCGGTCAAGGATCAGGTTTCCAAATTGAGTGCTGTGCAGGGAAATCCCCATTGATCATAGTTTGGGGACATTTCGCTCCGCCCCCATATTTGGTTACTCTCCCCTACACTAGGACTAGCCTGTCATTCATTAGGGCAATAAACATTAACTTCTTAAGAGGGGATGTTGCCTTTGCAGTTGGGGGCGGGGGCCATTATCCCCCATGGAGAACATACATAGAGCAGCTGCATGATATTCATCCGCATACCCTCTGGAGACAACATAAAGCCGATGGCTGGTTGGCCACTGTGTGAACAGAGTGCTGGACTAGATGGACCCAAGGACTGATCCAGCAGGACACTTCTTATGTTCTTATCTTCTTCTTGGCCGAAGCTGTATATAGCAGAGAGTAGGGACCACATTGTCTGTGTTCAGACAACATGCTGAGGCTTGTTGTGGGTTATTTATTGCATAGGCAGTCTACCACGGATGTCAGACTGCATGCAACCCCTGCTTAGAGCTTGTCTCTCCCACTCACTGGTGAGGTGGGTGGGACCTACTATACAAACAACACTACTCAATCAATCCAGCATCAATGTTAGACATGATTGGATAGACATCACACCCCAGCAGGATTCCACTCACAAGAAGATGCTCATCTTCTTCATCATTGCAACCTTCTTGTTCATCTGCCCCTCACTCTGGCCCAGAGAACAGTGTCATGAGAAGGAGGAGCAGGAGATGCCACTGCCTACTTGTTGACTGGTTCTCTGCCCATCAAGCAAGCCAGATATAGCAATGATGGGAAAGTGGAGGAGGAGCAATAGCAGCTGGTGAAAATGGCAGAAGATAGACCCACTGAAGGAAGGGGGCCATTGAGGGCGTCTTGCTCAAGGGCCTTCAGAAACCTGAAGCTGGCACTGACATGGCCCATAGCAGTTCAGATCAGTTTTATTGTTTGTAACACTAATTCATCACTATATAACACAGAAAAAACATCCAAGGTATCACAAAAGTAAAAATGGACAAATTAAACAGAATGACCAATAATTCATCATGAACAAACTTAAGCGAATGATAACATTCCATAACGCTGATCTCAAAATTTGAAAAAAGCATATCTTAAGCAAACAAAGAATAAAACGTGCAAGGTTAAAATAAAATGCAAAATTAGCAATCAAACTTCGCCGGTCTTCTTTTAAATCTGCCTCATTAAATCTGGCACAGATTTTAGCAAACGCCATTAGGAAACTGGCAACTCCTCTCAAAACTGCATGTTCTTACTGTTAAGCAAGAAGCCTTATCTTCTGGCAAACTGACCAACTTGTTTCAGTTTTTAGCAAGCCAACAAAATGTGAAGATGGCAACCAAGTATATCAAACAGAAATGTGATTTCTCACCTTCTAAAGGGACCAGACTTCTAAACCAAGCCAATTTAAAATACCCAACCATTTTAACAATTGTACTAATATTAAATGTGGATAGAATGCAGTCTGTGTTTCAACAACCAAGGTACTGGCCAGCCCAAAACATCCTTCAGAGACAGCAATCAGAGAGGCATCTCCTGATTATTCCCTCTGCCTGGAGAGATATCTTTATAAACATCAGAAAGAATATACTGCACCTAGTATTTCTTTTCTAGAAGCAATACTGTGTGTGTGAATTAGAGTGCAGTGAAGCAGTTGAGAGTTGAAACTGTCCTAAATAGGAAATTGCAAGCTTTTATTACTTTTCCAAGGATTACCAAGGTAAGGAGGTTTTTTTTTAGAATTTTCCTTCACCTTCCATGAGTTCTCACATTACCCTAAGTTATCCTCCTTCTCCCCTTGTCCAAAAGTCTTTTGCCCTCTTCTCAATGGATCACTTGGGGGATTTATAGGGGGGGATCTACACTACTGCTTTTAAAGTGCTTTAAAGCACTTTGAAAACGTTTTGAAACCTGTATATGCAGTGTGTCCTGGGCCCCAACAGTTGTCAAAACTGTTATAAAGCACTTTAAAGCGCTTTAAAGCAGTAGTGTAGATCCCCCCTAGGTTTCACAACTGCTTAAAATCAGTTCAGAACTGAAAACCCACCATCACCACTTCCTTGGCCTCCTGAATTTATTTTAATAGGCAACATTTGAGCTCGAGGGATTGTTTTAAATAACACCACCGACTCAGAATGGATCATTTTACGGCAAGCTACCTCTGGGTCAAGGGCACGAGGCAAGACCCCCTCACATTTTCATTACCCACAGATCACATCTCCTTCCCTGGTCCATCAATCTGGGCTCAGGCTCTTATATATCCCACATAAACTGACCATATGATTCATGTGGTGCCATATCAACAGCGTATTTCCCCCTCTGCCCTGCCCCAACTCAATCCATTGTTTTTGTTTGCTTACATGTTCCCTGTTGTACCTCAACTCATAAATCAAACTTGGCTTATTTTTTTACAGACCCACTGAAAGTTTGAGCCAGTTTCCACTGTTATGAAAGACTCCAAATACAACACATCCTTTAACAGGTGGAAAATGTCTTAAGAGAATGTTGGCCTGGAATGTTTTTCTTACTTCAAGACAAAGTAGTACTTATTTACGACTTAATCTAATTCCAAAACAAAGTAACAGTTCCCTGCCTTGAATTATCTCCTTATGATGTTACCTCACCACCATATGGTTTTATGATTTAAAATGCAAATGGAATACTGAAACCATTTATAGCTATTAAGCTTATGTAACTGATTACAGTCGAACAATGTTCCAGCAGGGGGAGGGGTCTTTGTTTTCAGAAGATCCCTTCCCCCCTCCCCTTTTCCGAACAGGACAGCCTGCCAAATGCCGCTCACAGCTCAAAAGATGTTAACATTTGGGCTGCTTCTCCATGAAGAGCTGTTGAACTAATCAATCCTTAATGGTACCAAAATATTTTTAGTAGCACAGGGTGCAACCCTAAACACATTTGCTCAAGATTAAGGCTCAGGTTTAAAACTACCCCCAAAAAAATAGTTATGAGGAAATTTGGGGAAAGATAAACACGTTCACATGTGTGGGATATGCAATCCATCAATCGCCAACATCATAGTATCAAAAGGATAACATGTGCTTCCTGAGATGGAGAAGCATCTGATAGAAATGAACTTGTCAACTGGTGGGTCATGTTTTCTCTTCATGTCCACATGGGAAAATCTCAGCTAGGTCAAGTCACAGAAGAAGAAGAAGAGGAGGAAGAAGAAGAAGAAGAAGAAGAAGAAGAAGAAGAAGAAGAAGAAGAAGAAGAAGAAGAAGAAGAAGAAGAAGAAGAAGAAGAAGAAGAAGAAGACAGTTATGCATCATGGGATTTTAGTCACCTTCACAACATCCCTCTGCCTACTATTTTTCAACCTCTTTTCATAAGAGATGAAAATGGCACAGATATGAAAACAACATAATATCAGAAATTGCTACAAACACAAACAATGAAGCAGAATAATCAGTGGACAACTCACCCCCAAAAAACAAATATGAGTTCATTCTGCTTATTGGCTGATTCTGTACAAGTTGAAAGAGCTCTGTGCCCTTTTGTATCTGGTCACCCTAGAGCAGGGGTGGACAACATCCAGGGGTCAGGGGATTACACTGCCTCCCACCAGAGCCTGCACCCTTGCCCCCCCTGCCGAGCCACCGAAATCTGACTGTGCAGGAACTTTTAAAAGGCTCCTTTTAAAAGCAAAAAGGAGAAAAAAAAGTGGGGGGGGGGAGGTGGTTTGCCATCAGTGGGGCTGCTGAAAAAAGGAGCTACTTTGTGCTTTAAAATTCCGTTGCAAATTGTGGCTTTTCACTTTTTAAAGGAGTCTTTTTTTCCTGGCACAGCAGCAGAGGTGGGATTTTGGGGGGTAGAGGGAAGCACATGCAGGCTACAAGTTGTTCACCTCTGCTCTAAAGAGAGAAGGAGAAATATGTTTGAAGTGGGTCCCATGATACATGTTGTGTTCAGAAGTCCTGGTTCTGAAAAGACTGAAGACTACTCCTGTAGGAAATACTTAATCTTATATATTTTCTTTCTATCCTCTTAGACCAGGGAGCAAAACCTTGTTTCACAATCCTCTTTCTCAGAAATGCAATTGGTTGGAGCCCAAAGTGGGGTGTTGTCTGTAATAGCATCTACCCTTAGCTCCAGGTTTGAGGAGGTCCTGGACAGTGACCTCTGGTGGAACCCCTTCTCTGTCAAGTTGCCTTGGTGATCTTGCCTGGTGGCATTAGGCAGCCTTCACAGTACTCCCAGCAGTGCCAAGTTGCTGGCTCCAGTGGCCATTTTAAATTCCCACAATGCTTCTGGTGCAGTAGAGAGTTGCCATATTCCAGGCCTCCAAATCTGGGCAGCCTATTATCATATGGCAACTTGAGAAAGTGTTAAGCAATTGCTCCACCACCACTTTCCCTCCGCAAATCATCCCTTTTAAAGTTGCTTTAGAGGAAGAAAAAAGATTGATGAGCTTTCCTTATATATTTCCTTATATAAATTTAGATTTAGCCTTTGAGGGTTGAAATATTTATACAATGCATTTCAACACTCAAAGGCTAAATCAAAATTAAGACAATTACATATTGTATGAAGTCTAAGGCTGCAATCCCATGCACGCTTTTCTGACCCCACTGGATTCACTCCTGCCTCTGAGTAAACATGGATAGAATTCTGCTGTTACTCTACCAAAACAAACCTGAACTCACTTGTGTAAGTAGCAATATCCTTCATAATTTGTCCTTTCTTTCCTTATGCATCAATTTATTTAATATTGCATTCCTCACTGTATATAGTTTGGAACTTTCTTTCTTTCTTTCATAAATCTTAACATTTTTATGGGGCATTTTTATCTCGGCCCAATACTGACACCACTGAGAAGACAAACAAAAAAGCTGTAGTCCTATTCACACTTATCTGGGATTAAGCTCTCATTAAAACCATTACACTTTCTTCTGAGTATACATGCATAGGGTTGAGCTGTATAAGTTAATACATTTTATGCAAACTGTCCCCTAATAATATCCTTTTATTGCATTCTTAAATTGTTTTTAAAATGATAATTCAGACTTGTCCAAATAGTCTCAGATGTAGCTAGATATAAATGCTAGTTTTTAATTGTGTCCATAGTCACCACTGCCCATCATAGTCTAAACATCAATTTTTCAGGAAGCATTTCAACAGAATCTCTGACTGCATGCAAGTTACATTGACTTGTGCATAAATTGCCTCTTGGGATCAGGAGCAGACTCTTGAAGTGCAGTGCATGCCATTTCCAATATCCGTGTGAAGGCTTAATCATTTTAAAGCCACCATAATTACAGCCCAGTGGTTTACACTTCGGATTCTGATCTAGTTTGACATTGACCTGCTGGGAGATTTGCCTACGTCAGTTCCCTCCTCACACCCAGAGATCAAATATTTTGGCCCTGAACCAATCACAAAGTGGTTCTGTCCACTTGCTGACTCTGTGTGATCACATCCCTTCTTCTCATTCCACTGAAGCAAGAAGTTGGTGGAGAGGACAGGACAGAAGAACAGAAGGATGGTGTCTCCTGCCCCAGCATGGCTGCTTTCTACTCTGCCCACACCTCCATTGTCAGCTGTGAAGTAGAACTTTTTATTTTATTTATGTCCTGCCCTATCCTGAGATCTTAGTGTGATTTACAGTATTTAGCCAACTTTCCCGAAATATACGTAAAGAGTATTAAACACAAAACAGCTGTGTTGGCCACAAGAAAAATTCCATTATCCATATAGTGTAAAATCTTTATTAGGCAACTCAAAGATCACCAAAAAAATGTGCAAACTTTTGAGATCTCCAACTATCTTCATCAGGCAAGACAGTACAAAAATCTGCTTTTTGTAACATCTTGCCTGATGAAGAGATCCGGAAATCTTGGAATCTTGCCCATTTTGGGTTATCTTTGAGTTGGCCTAATAAAGGTATTATACTATGGGGCTGTTCACACAACACGCTAACCCCGACTCAGTGGTTGAGAGTGGGTTGTTTTGAACTGTGGGCTGTTTGTTGAACCGTGGGTTAGCATGTGGTCTAAATGCAGCCAGGATGACTTGTTAACCATACAATGTGGCTTATATTTGCAGACAAGCCACCTTGAGAACCCATGGTTGGTTGTTGGGTTGTTCACGATGGTTGACAAGCCACACTGCATGGTTAACAAGCAACCCTGGCCGCATTCAGACAACATGATAACCCACTCTGCAGAAAACATGCTGTGTTCAGGTATACGCTAAGCCATGGTTCAACAAACAACCCACAGTTCAAAAGAACACACACTCAATCACTGAGTGTAGGCTAGTGTGTTGTGTGAACAGCCCCATATGTGTAATGTAATACCCTAAAGGTATTGCTTTATTTGGATTTTGTAAACAACATTTAAATCCTCACCTGGAGAATCCCAATATTACTTCAGAATTCCTTATAGCACTCCTGAACCCAGTGCCTTGCAGATGTTAAGCAGATGCTTAGCCTATCTCCCCATGAGCTCTGGCCAAACTTTCAAAGTGATCTTGATAGGCTGGAGTGCTGTGTTGAAAACAACAGAATGAAATTTAATAGGGATAAATGCCAAGTTCTACATTTAGGAAATAGAAACCAAATCCACAGTTACAAGATGGGGGATACTTGGCTCAGCGATACTACAAACGAGAAGGATCTTGGAATTGTTGTAGATCGCAAGCTGAATATGAGCCAACAGTGCGATATGGCTGCAAGAAAGGCAAATGCTATTTGGGGCTGCATTAATAGAAGTATAGCTTCCAAATCACGTGAGGTACTGGTTCCTCTCTATTCGGCCCTGGTTAGGCCTCATCTAGAGTATTGCGTCCAGTTCTGGGCTCCACAATTCAAGAAGGATGCAGACAAGCTGGAGCGTGTTCAGAGGAGGGCAACCATGATGATCAACGGTCTGGAAACAAAGCCCTATGAAGAGAGACTGAAAGAACTGGGCATGTTTAGCCTGGAGAAGAGAAGATTGAGGGGAGATATGATAGCACTCTTCAAATACTTGAAAGGTTGTCACACAGAGGAGGGCCAGGATCTCTTCTCGATCCTCCCAGAGTGCAGGACACGGAATAACGGGCTCAAGTTAAAGGAAGCCAGATTTCAGCTGGACATCAGGAAAGACTTCCTGACTGTTAGAGCAGTATGACAACGGAATCAGTTGCCTGGTGAGGTTGTGGCCTCTCCCACATTAGAGGCCTTCAAGAGGCAGCTGGACAAGCATCGGTCAGGGATGCTTTAGGGAGGATTCCTGCATTGAGCAGGGGGTTGGACTCGATGGCCTTGTAGGCCCCTTCCAACTCTGCTATTCTATGATTCTTTGATTCTATGAGGCTGCTGAACAGCAATTAGACCTACAAGAGCCACCACCAGATAAGGCAAAGCTGTTCAAATACTTAGTTGCAGGCTCAAACTCTTCATACCTCATCATAGTTTCCATTCATGTACTTAGGCAGACAAATATAGTTTTAATTTCCAGTAGCAAAACAGACAAGAAATGGCAAAACACACACACACACAAACCTGAAGAACAGATTAGGTCACTCAACAATCCCATCGATGTGATCTAACAATTGTTCCAAATGCTTACATATGAAGTAGCTTGTCTTCAGCTGTGTACCAAATGAAAACGAAAGCAGAAAAATAATTCAATTTCATTGAAAAAGATGCATGTAATTTTTGTACCAGATTTCCTCTATTTGTGGCTAACCACTGTCATCACTAGTCCATCTTGGCATCTGTGATCCTCCCATAAGATTATGTCAAGCACAGCAGCATCGTGTTGGCTAATTATAGCTGATATAATAGGACATCACTAAAATTTCAGAAACATCCTCACCATTAAAAGTAACGTTCATCACAGAAACAAGTTTTTTTCATACTCTTCAACTGAGCAGGGGATCAGACAAAGAGATTCAACTCTCCAAATTGGTAATGAGTTCCCCCAGATTTTAAACAGAACTTCTATCCAAAGCTAACTTCTGTCAAAGTAAGACCATTGATTTCGATAGAGCTTATTTCCAAATCCATGTGGTTGTAAGCATGTTTGGTATTTGCCGTGCATGATAGGAATCTAACTGCACTATTTAACAATAGGCAATTTGCTGCATACACATACCGGCAACGCCATCCCTTTGAATTTAGATAAGAAATGTTTTAGGGCTCTTCTAAACAAGCGATTTATTGCACACTTGTGATTGGCCACTCACAAAAGATTGCAGGTCTTTTAAACGATGATAAGAACAACGAGGATGTCTCCCATGACATCTCCTGGAAATTTTGTCATGAAAAGAACCACTTTTAAAAAGGTAATATCTGATAAAAAGCATTATCTTCTGCCACTAGATGGTGTTGCCTCAGTGGAAGTCAACTTAAAGGGGAAGTATTCCATTCAAACCACATTGTTACCCTTCTCTGTCTATGTAATGCAGCCCATAACAATTGTGCCAAAAACTGGGAAGCACAAATGCCCCGAGTAAGCACCATAGTTTCCCCTTAATGTATAGATGCCCTTAGTTTTGAGCAGGGATTCTCAGACTTTGCCACAACAAAGGAGCTGATGGCAGATTGCTCAGTTTTTCCTAACTGATGAAAAGAAAAGAAAAATGAGACCATCCAGCTTCTGTAGCTCACTTTCTCTAAAGGCTATATCTCTGGCAGATCAAAAGGGAAGGAGAAAAACAAGGTTACATGAGCCAGAAGTTCTTTAATGCTTGTGATTCAGACAGTCATGGGCACTATCAGCACAGAAGGATTAGGTGTGCTAAACCTATGGAGACATCCATGTTCAATTTATTGGGGAAATGCAGAGCAGGTAGCTTAGCTCCTCACCGAAATGGTAACATAGGAAGGATCAGGAAAGACCCTACATTTCACCTGGGTGCTACTGGTAATGCCTTTGAAGCAAAACACCAACAACAACCTTGGATCCATCAGTGGAATTACAAAAAAGAAGCTACAAAGGTTCACTGCACTGATTTATTTAAATATTTATTTATTAAACATTTGTATCCTGCACTATATCATTGGGGTCTCAGGGCAGCATTTCACATGCACTCTTAGGTGTCTTTAACTTAGCTCGATAAACATATTGCCATTTCTAGTGATGATGTCCAGAGCAGTCAGCAGAAAAACAACACAAAAGGCTGCAGTTGGTAAAGTGCAATAATAAACAGAGCCAGAAGGCACCCAAGTGCTTGTGTATTCGCTCCACAGATAATAAGACTGCTTATTTGAGGAAGTCGTATAAGATGAAACAGGACAAATTACCGGATTCCTGTTATAAGAACATAACTAATTTCTTATAATTTTTGTTGTATAAAAACTTATTTGTTACATATTTTGTTGTAATTCTTGTTAAGTCTTGTAACTCATTGCTTTTAAAGTTGTTATAGTGGTTTTAAATGTATGTGTATTTTGCTTGCTTTTTTGGTTTTTAATCTTTGTATATTGTTTTTAAGTGTTTTTATCTTATGTGAACTGCCCAGAGAGTTTCGGCTATGGGGCGGTATACAAATGCAATAAATAAATAAATAAATCTTTATGATATATAATTTTGATTGTCATTATAACTGGCTATTTTGCCTTAAAATTATCTTGTCTTATGTTCAAAAACCTCTGGTTGGTGTAATGATTTAAAGGGGTAGGAGTACACATAGAGTTTTAAGGTTAACTGTTGTTATTATTGGGTGCCTTCTGGCTCTGTTTATCAGAGCGGTCAGCATCAGTCATGCAGGTCACCTGATTCCAAGCCATAATCCAGCCTTCCCCAACCTGCTGCCCTCCAGATGTGTTGAACAAATCACACCCTAAACACTTCTCAAGCATGTTTGGAGAAAACATTGCTTCGCTGGGGGATGCTGGCAGTTGTAGTCCAACACATTTGGAAGGCACCAGGTTGGGAGAGACTGGCATAAACACTTGTGTAAACTCTGTATGAATCCCCCATATGGAAATCCAGGCTGTGTCATCCACAGCCATGATGTAAATATTCAAAAAAACAACCACAACTGCAGCAGACCATGCTGTCTTGTTGGAGAGGAACTGCTTCCTCCCCAGTGGTGTGTTTGCAGTGGTGAGCTGCCAACATACTGACTAAAGCATGCAGGATTCTGCTGTGTTGACATGCCCTGCATTACCTGAACACCTTCAAGGTAAACAGCTGATAACCCTTGGCAAAATTAATTTCAGCAGATTTGTACCCCTTTAGAACTTTCAGGTAACTTTTTTCATTTTAATTTAGCTTAATCTTCTTTAATGACACTGGTTTAATTAAACATGCTTTACCAAATCAGCTATACCAGAAACTCCTCTCTGCGAACAACGCTTTTCCTAATTTATTTAACCATTTAAATGTGGAGGTTCCCCAACTTTTCTGTTAAACTCCACTCTACAAGAGGCTGAGATTCAAGTATTCTCCCATACAATTGGCTAAAATTCCATTTAGGTTCTGTGTCTCATTAAAACGATACACTTTCAGCTCTGTCGTTTTCCTCATGGCTCATGAAATGTTACGAGTTCTTGCAGTCAAGAGCGTGCCGACTTTGAAAAATACCAATTTACACCAACAGGGTCCCTTCTGGAGTTGTTTATCTCATTTCACCATCTTACCTCTCCTGAATCCCCAAAATGATATCCAACACAGAGTGCCTGAAAGAAGCTTTTGGTGCTAAATGCTGAGCAATATTGTGTAATTTACTATGAAGAATACAGAAACAACAGTTATACTCAAAGAGTTCATAATCTAAGCATCTTAGAGAGAACAAAGGTCAGTATCCTATATGTAAATTAATGTAAATTACATTTTGCTAGTGTAACTTACCTCTAGAAAAATGCTGTTCTAGCATTGTTCTAGACTTCCTAGCATTTGCTGGAATTACAGGTTTTCTATGGAAACCTATCACGCCAGCAAACATTACTGGCATTGTGCTAGAGGTATCTTACACTAGCTCAACACAGTTTACATTAGTGCTAGTGCTGAATAGATTATTGCCCAAAGGTAATAGGAGCGGTATGACTCTGAATTGAGGAGTTGCTGGATAGTATAAAGCATGAAGCATCACTGCACAGCAGAAAGAACAGAACTAGCATTCAGTGCGGGTCCAAAAGCATTTGATGAAAAAAGCTAATTTTGAAGACAGGATTTTAAAAACTGAACACATTATATAAAGCAAACATTAAAAGGCATAGGGCTGGGATCCATATTAAGTTGGTTGAACCTAACCCCCATGGATTGCAATGGGAACGAAGTCATGGTTAACATGTCCCATTAATTGTATTGGGCCTTAAGTTCAACTTCTTTGTCTGGATCCTTCCCATATTCATGGGAGGACATCCCAAGGGTAAAAAAGTAGGGAATACAGCAGGAAAGAGAGCTTTGAAGTACAAGGGCAATGACTTATTTCAAAATGAAATATTAAAAAAAATACTTCACATGTTAAATCTTTTAATACGTCAATAGCTAAGTTCACACAGCACAACAGTCCCAACTACAGGTTGACTATGGACTGAGTGTGGGTTGTCTTTGAATCATGGATTGTTGTGTTGTATGAACCCAGCTGCACTAACAAACAATTTTTTTTACCCCTAAACAACCCACAAAGAGAACCCATAGTTTGTTGTTGGGTTGGGTTGAGCTGTAGTTAACAAACCATTGTTTGTTAGTATAGCTGGGTTCACACAATACAACAGTCCACAGTTCAACAACAACCCACACTCAGTCCATTCTCAACTGGTACTCTGGCCTGTCATGTTGTGTGAACATTTTCTCAAACTAACTACATGACCTATTTCTATTAATGTTTGCCTGGAAATGAAAGTTTAACATTGATGATTTTTAGTAGGCCCAGTTACCATCACTTCAGTATGAACAGCTTGCTGAACCCAGTAAAATGTAGCAAAGTACTATGAGTACTTAAATATATCTTATGTCAACTGCTAGATATTCTGCTATCTTTCCCTATTCTACAGAATACTGTATAAAATGCTTTGCGTATAATTTAGAAAACTATACACACAATCCTGGAATAGTAAGCATATATTTATCATTTTCCCTATATACAGCAGCATTACATGTTTATCAGTCTGACAACTTTGGTAAATACGGTAATACATTATTCAAAAACATAATTGTTTTATTAAAATATGTGTTTGCCACTTTTATCCCATCAATGGCATTTAACTAACAAGATATTATTAAAAGCAAATAAGAACAATCAGAAATAAAGACATCAAGGAGCAGAAAACTATCAACACACCATTAAATTTCAAGTAAAACAACTTGCACAAGTTTAAATAGTTTCTGCAGCTTGTCTGCCAAGCTAAAGCAATTACCAAGGAAAGATGTCCATAGTGTATTACTATGTGTACATATTTTTCCACCACAAAACTCTCATATTCATTTTGAACAGGCTAGAATCATTGCCAAAACATACTTAATTGCTATGTCCCTTGATCTAAATGAAAGCATGAAATGATATCTTTGACATTGACAAAAATAAAACCAAAAATAAAACCTGACAGATCTTTAGCCTGTGATATAATCACATTAATTCAGCCAACTTACTATTATGTGAAAACTTGACAAAATTGTACACAGAAGCTTCCTAACGGCGGTAATAATTTCTAGTGCTGTGGGCAAATGGCCTCTCAAAAATTTCCACCATATTTGTGGGGAATGGAATTGTAGAGTACAATTTTGCCAAATTCCTCCATGGGGAGGAGAAATTCTCAACAGTTCCTCATAGGAAGGACTCACCATTGGCAGGGCACAGCTTCTTCCTTTTTTCACAACCGTTTCTGGTTTTTCTGTGTTGCCACTGCAAGTGGCAACAGCACCATCTGTGTTGGCAGGCAGACCCTTATTTTGCATCCACTACAATTTAGGTGTTGGGGGGGGGGCAGTATTGTGTCTAATTCCAGGGAAGAGGTGGAGCTGTGCCAAAATCTGTCCTCCAATTTCCTGAACGTGTTCTTCTCCCATGAAAGAGGCTTCAATTGTTCTGCTTCGGGGTGCTTTCTAATTTATTTTTGTGTGTCTTTGAGCTTACCTAATCACTGTGAGGCAGCCAAGGGTAGTGTGTGTGTGTGTGTGTGTGTGTGTGTGTGTGTGTGTGTGTGTGTGTGTGTATGTGTGTGTGTGTGTGTTCTTTCTATTAAATATATCTCCAATGCTTTGCAACCTCCCAGGCTGTCTGCACTTCGTGATCCCAAAATGCCATATGGGAGGAATTACCTCATGATGTCGTCCCCTGGACTTGCACACACAACTTGGCCACCTCATAAGTAAGGTAAACACAAGAAACCCGAACCCACCCTAGCAGAATTTCTCCAAAGTTTTCTTCACACTTTTCTATCAAATTGAAAGGGAACGGTCAAAAACAAGTGGGAGAAATTACTAATAATTTCAGGGGACAACTTTGAGAGCATCTGAGAGATTTTCAAAACAAGAGATACCGTGACAGACCCTTTACTCCAGCCCTCCCCAACCTGATGCCCTCCATATGTATAGGACTACAACTACCAGCCAGTCATGATGGCTGGGGGTACTGGGAGTTGTAGTCCAAGGGTACCAGGTTGAGGAAGGTTGCTTTACACTGTCTCAATGAAACCAGCTTCACTCTTGGGCCTAACTACATATAATATTAAAAGTGTCACCTGCTGTACTGCATGAAATTTTATTTTTAAAAATTCAGTATAATTATTATTCTATCTGAAAGCACACACTATTTGAAGGGTTGTCCAGTCCAAATCCGGTTTAAAGATAAAGAACTATGAGGAAAGAGAGCAAGAAGCAGCCTTGGAGTTGCCTATCAACAGTTACCATAGTTCTCTGTACCTCAAAAGCTTCAGAAGCAAATGAATTCCAATGAAATGCAAATTTCTACAATATTTTTTTTTACCCAAGATGGCTGCCACCTGTTTACAAGAATGCTCTTATTTAATGTTCCAGGTTGCAAATAGCTCATGCAAGACAACATTACCAAATGATACTTGTAAAAAGAAGTGAACTAACTCAGAACTTTCATCTCCTGAGAAAGAAAACACTCCTGTCAGGCTACTGGAAAGGAATTCATTTTGAGTACCTGTATAGATAAACATTTCTAAGCCAGGCTTTCAGAACAGGAGGAGGACTTTATTTATAGAGCCCTCCAGGGAACTGTACCTCATCATTTTCATGTCAGTGGATCACTTATTAACAGTTACAGTGTGAGGTAAATGGATGTTTAGCCCAAATGAATTAAAGAGCTGGCTGCTTAATGAATTCTTCTATTCATAGAGAAACAGACATCTGTACTAGAGTCCTCCTCCTTGAACAGCCAGCTGCTGTAATAACTGAACAGGTGTCTGCAGTCATCCAATGACGTCAGGCAGCATAATGGGAATTTAAAAGGTCTACTGCAGAAGGCTGGATAAGACGGTATCCAGGAAGAACAGAGCACCGGGAGGTAACCTCACACACAAAATGTTAAAAGGTCAGTCTTGCTACACTTCCTCAGAGTCATGATCTACTGCTTGGATCCATGCCTTAGAAAGGAATGCTGATGGGACAGTACTCTCAAATGTATTCTAAAAATAATGGGCAGTATGTTCCAGTTTGGTATAAGGCCATCGAACATGGAGGCTCCATTTAGCAAGCAAACCAGGGATAAGAGCTATTCATCTAGTACTGTGGCATGTCTGAAACACCAAGCGGATTAGCTGAAGTTGACAGTAGGCAGGGCTCCCCAAGCTTTTTGGATCAGTGGGCCCATTTGGAATTTTGGCAAAGTGTCATGGGTGCTCTCACAAAATGGCTGCTACAGGAAACTTGTGCATTCATAAAATGGCTACCATGGCAGTGGGGGCATGGCCCTGTTGCAGTCTCAGGCCAAAGGTACACAACTGGTGTTCCTGTTATGTCCTTTTGTATGAGTGAAAGGAAAAAGGGGGCTGCCTAGACTCCCTGCAGTGTAGGTAGGAGTACATGATTACTTTGGTAGACTGCCACTCCTACCCCTTAACGTCCATCTCAGACTGAACCAGGGAACTCTCCGACCATTCAGGATATAATTGCTGTGCAGAAATAAGTGTACAAGCAAATGCTATCTATATCAATCACCTAAAATATGACACAGTAGCAATTAGCCCAATAGAAGGTACTGAATTTTAGGGGTGTGCACGGACCCCCCGCTCCGCTTCACTTGCAGATCCGCCATTTTTCGGATCGGGCCACTCCGCCCCGCCCCCGCTCCGCCCACTTCCGCTCCGCTCCGCCCGGAGCTCCGGATCCGGATCCGGAGCTCCGTTTCCCCCCCCCATAGGCTTGCATTGAAAGCTAAAAAAGTATACAACTTTTTTTCTGTTCAAGTTAGAAACCTCATGTTTGGCACCATGACACCTCATGGGGATATACACACGCACGCCAAGTTTCAAAGCAATCCCATCATCCCCTGATTTTTGGCGAATTTTTGAAAATCGGGCACCCCACACACAACATCCCTGCGAGGTGTGTTAAAAAACACGGGGAAAAGCCCGTTCAGATGAAGAAAGAGAAGTTTCCCAGAATCCCAAGTTACCTGTTTTGCCTATGCCCTCCTCCAACTTTGGGATCATCATGACCGGGAGCTGACTCTGCCCCTCAGCCCTTTGAAAAAGGTATTTTTCCCGCCGATTTTTTAAAAAATTCTAGCCCGCGACCCGTACGATGTAGAAAGTTGAGAGTGGTCTCAAAATGACCCCCATCCACGACTCTCTGTGCACAAGAATTTTCAGAATGATAGCTTAAACCCCCCCCCAGTTATCCCCGATTCTTTCCCTCAATGCAATCCTATGGGCGAAAAGCCGAAAACGCAGTTTGAGCCGCGCGGTTGACCCGATTTTCACAAAAATATAGCCCGCGACCCGTACGATGCAGAAAGTTGAGAGTGGTCTCAAAATGACCCCCATCCACGACTCTCTGTGCACAAGAATTTTCAGAATGATAGCTTAAACCCCCCCCCCCAGTTATCCCCGATTCTTTCCCTCAATGCAATCCTATGGGCGAAAAGCCGAAAACGCAGTTTGAGCCGCGCGGTTGACCCGATTTTCACAAAAATATAGCCCGCGACCCGTACGATGCAGAAAGTTGAGAGTGGTCTCAAAATGACCCCCATCCACGACTCTCTGTGCACAAGAATTTTCAGAATGATAGCTTAAACCCCCCCCCCCAGTTATCCCCGATTCTTTCCCTCAATGCAATCCTATGGGCGAAAAGCCGAAAACGCAGTTTGAGCCGCGCGGTTGACCCGATTTTCACAAAAATATAGCCCGTGACCCGTACGATGCAGAGAGGTGAGAGTGGTCTCAAAATGACCCCCATCCACGACTCTCTGTGCACAAGAATTTTCAGAATGATAGCTTCAAAAACAACGTAGTTATGCGCGATTATTTGCCGCAATGCAATCCTATGGTGAAATGTTTTCAAGATGGCGACCGGAGCGCTCCGCCTGAACTCGGAGCTCCGAAAAATGGGCGCTTCTCTTCGCCTTGCTTCTAGGGGGTCCGCGGTCCGCTCCTACTCCGCCTCTGGGTAAGGCGGAGCAGGCCAATCCGCTACTGCTTCTACGCTCCTAATCGGAGCGGAGCACATCCCTACTGAATTTAATACTAAGGTTTACCTGCAAGAGACCACAGACAACTCTAGAGGTGGATTTGAAGTTTATTTATATGGGGGGGGGATAAAAACATATGCTTGGATCAAAGTCTACCTTTGGAACAATATTCCAGACAAAATGACAAAACAATATCTAAGCCTATTCTATATATTACCTAAGCAAGGGTCTCCCAAAAGCAGAGGGCCCCATCCAGGACCCAAGAACTCATAAGCCCAAATACAATAGTAACACCTCACAGTTCCTTTCTAACTCAGGTGTTCTTGCACATGAAACATGTAATTTTCCCCAATGTTAAAAGAATAATGCAACTTTTTTTTTTAGTTTTTCAAATATGTTTTTCAACATTTAAAGAATTCTGCCAGTACAAACATATCTATATCAGGGGTGGGCAGAAAGTAGATCTCCAGATGTTTTAGACTTTAACTCCCAGCATTCCTGACCACTCTGGCCATCCTGGCAGGGGTTTCTGGGAGCTGGTCCAAAACATCTGGAGAGCTATCTTCTGCTCAGCCCTGATCTAGAGGGCTGGGCATAATGCAGGTTGAAGGGGGCTGTGGCTGGGGAAATGTGGCTTATTACAGCCCCACAATGTGGTCCAAATTACATGTTAGAGGCCATGCTGAAGGTGACAGAGTACAACAACATGGAAATATATCTTCTATTGGTACTATACTACCACAGCAACTTGTGGGTGGGGTCAGGATAAGAAAGAAGCTTACAACTACTCTACAGTGGGTAGCAGTGGAAGTATTTTCTGGTAGCTTTTGTTTTTCCTTGTTAAACTTACTGCCCAGTCACAGCTACCCTAAACTCTTTATTTATATTTATTTATTACATTTATATACTGCCCCATAGCTGAAGCTGTCTGGACGGTTTACAAAAGTGAAAAACAATGAACATTAAAAACAGATATACAAAATTTAAAACCACCAAAATATATATATATATATATATATATATATATATATATATATATATATCACAATATCCATTTAAAACAACTATTTTGGGTCAGTTAAAAACTCAGCATATGCTGTTAAATGCTGTTAAAATGCCTGGGAGAGGAGAAAAGTCTTGACCTAGCACTGAAAAGATAACAATGTTGGCGCCAGGTGAGCCTCATCGGGAGATCATCCCATAATTGAGGGGCCACCACTGAAAAGGCCATCTTCCTTGTTGCTGTTCTCCGAGTAGGCACTTGGAGGAGGACCTTAGATGCTGAGCGTAGTGTTCGGATAGGTTCATGTTGGGGGAGGCGTTCCGTCAGGTATGGTTGTTCCAAGCCGTGTAATGCTTTATAGGTTAAAACCAGCACCTTGAATTGGGCTCGGAAAGGTACAGGCAGCCAATGCAAGTAGGCCAGAATCAGTCTTATATGTCGAATCTTCTGTTCGAACTCTTGGATTTTGCCACTGACATCTAGAGGCAGCTTTCAGTTCTGCCCCAGGAGGGAGTAAAAATTAACCAGTTCTGTTGAAATGAGAAACCAGCCAAGTGCCTCAGTCATAATTTCACATGACTATGGTGTGGCTTGCCTTATAGAGAGAGAGAGTCTGGCCATTGTGACTCCATGCTGATGCTGCCTGAAAGAGAGACTGGTCTGTGTGCCCACACATTGCAAACCACTTTCACGAGGAAGTTATCTTTTGCCTCCGGGACCAAGGCTAATTTTGTTTACTTTCTTTATTACTTTCTCATCCTATTACTTTCTCATACAAGGGTCACCTCTTCTCAGGTAGGCAGGCCTCACTATCCACTAGTGCCTTTTGAATCCCTACAACATGTTGGTGGATTTGACACTTGTGTTATTTCTTGGCTGGTTTCAGCTCATTTTTAACTTTATTTTATCAGTTGGGTTTTGTATTTCATATTATGTGGGATGCCATTCATTACATAAATTAACAAATAAATATCAAGGGAGGACAACAGAATAATCAGGCATAGTAAAAAAAAGTATAACAAAAGTTTGCTTGGATACATGCAAAAGTATCCAGGAACAAATATATACCTTGTAATTGGTACAGACAGGTCTCCATATTTGTTTCCTTACATAGATTTGTCTAGATTACCTCATCCTCTTCAATTTCTTCTCTTTCAGCTTGGCACCCCCTACACTCACTCACCCTGCATGAATCAAAGGTCATTCGTCACAGCAATTTAACAAATGGAAGTGACAGAACATGGCTTCCTGTCACAAGGGAGCAAATTTTTCTGAGCTTCAGAGGAATGTAACGGGAATAAATGCAGGGAGCAAAATGGGCCCTCTGGAATGGGCCCCTGACTTTGGAGGGAATTGCACTGTTGCGGTTTTGCAAAATGGTAAATCTAGATATCCTAGAGGTATCATGCTTGAGAAGTAAAAGAAAACTGGAGCAAAACCTTCCCCAAACACCTAACTTGTACCTAAAACATGAGGGGTGGGGTGGGGCAGGGGAAGAGGAGATTAGTTCCTTCAGAAGGAGATACTGGTATTCAGGCTGATCTGTCTCAGCTCTTTACTGTATCAGTTTTTTACTGTCTCAGCTCTTTACTGTCTCAGCATAAGAGGGTTGAGCTACAGCCATGAAACGAAGTGAATAGGACGGCAGCCATAAAGGTTAAATTACTCTGTACTACGGTGACCACTTCTGAATAGCCAAAAGAGGGCATGTATCGCCCAAAAAGAAGATTCCCCCAAATTACATATCATTTGTATGTGCTAATTCATAGATGCCAATTTAGAAAGAATAATTATAACTTAAACAGAAATACAGTACATCTCACCACAGTGGGGAAGACTGTGAGCAGGTGATCCGTGTGTGTTCTCGTTGGATCTGCTGTCCAGGCGCTAACTGTGGATAGGCAATTGTTCTTATAGTTCATTATCTTTAAACTGCACTTGGACTGGACAGCCTTTCAAAGAGAAAATGCCTTCAAAATAGAGGACTGTCCTCCTTAAAAGAGGACACCTGGCCACCCTATGCACTAGGAACTCTTAAGAGTCCCTTCTAAGCTCACATTCAGTTGACTGCATGAGTCAAACTCTTCTTTAAACAAAAAAGATGGAGTATTTAATGTATGCCTAATATGCACTATAACTAGGGGAATGCTATTGCAGACACACACACACACACACACACACACACACACACACACACACACACATATATATATATATATATATATATATATATATATATATTACAAGGAAGATTTGTTTTCCAGGCCCAATAAATATTTGAAAAATGCTTCCCTCTTCCCTCCACCTCTCCCCCCCCCCCACCAGCAAGCCCTCACCTTTCATTTTGTTACAAGTAGCTTTGGCTCTTCCACCATTCGTGGTACTGAAACCAGAGCCTGAGCAACAGCTACATAAAGTGACAAAGGGTCACTTGTAGTAACAGGTGAGATGTAACACTAATCGAAAAGTCCTTTTGGAAATCACTGTTATTAGATGGATACCCATGTGAGAGTTCATAAATAAGGGGCACTCTCATTGAAAGTGTTTCCATAGCTGCCACTCATCAGGAAAAGAGGGAGGTTACCTCATTCTCTCCAGCTCCCAAATATCCTTTGGTTAGTTTATACTAACCCAAGAAATTAATTAGCCAATATTCCATGGGAATTAATAACAACGTTTCCATTTTTCCATCTGACAATTCCTTAGTGCATTTTGGTTTTCAACTTCCTTTAAGCCTGGATCGTTTTGATGTGTGGACAGACATTTTGTGTTTCCAGTGGGTCATTTCCACAGGTTCAAATATTCTGTGTAGTAGATATTTTCCTGTGTACAAAAGCTGTCAGACTTAAAAGGAGCAGTTGATTGATTAAACAGAGGCTTCAGTTGTAACTTAGCTTCATACTGGCTCTGTTCTTCAGAATGATATGTAGATGACGCTTTCTTGTTACAAATCCTGCACCAGGGAGTTGGGATACAACTACTGTATACTTGCTGCACTGTTTGCTAGGTCAACATTGCTTTTGCCTGTAGCTCTAAGGAGAATTGGAGTGCAAGTTAACATGCGGGATTCAATGGCAAGGCCTGATGGTGGCAAAACACATACAATTTCAGCTTCAGCAAACCTCAAAGTTGACTATAGTGACCTTCTATAAAGGCACTGTTGTGAATAAAAAGTGACTATATTTATACCAAGGGTGTGCTGAATTTTTGTGAGCTTCAATTTGCGCTGCAGCTATTTTGCTGGGTAGCTGTACGAATGCTCAAAACTCCCCCTGCCTTCCACTCTTGCACACACTGGCCCAGTTCACACATGACACTTCCTCGTGGTTTATTTAAACCATGGTTAAACCATGGTTTGTTGACCTTCTCAGGGTTCATCTGGCAGACAACTGAACAAACTGTGATTTGTTTTCTCAGTCCCTCCTCCTTCATCTGCTACCCCGTATCCAAAATGCCTTTGTGGTGCTGTATTATTGGCATGTAGTGCTGCTGGGTATTTTTACCACTCTTGCCTACTGACTTGGGCCGGATCTACACTACTGCTTTAAAGCGCTTTATAACAGTTATAAAGCGCTTTAACTGCTTTAAAGCGCTATAAAACTGTTATAAAGTGCTTTAAAGCAATAGTGTAGATCCGGCCTTGGTTTAAACAACTTTCTGCAGCTTGCTGTGGGTTATTTCTTTAACCCACGATGAGCTGTGGTGGTCTTGGGGGCCAGGTTGCATATGCAATCCCCCCACCAGAGGGGTTGTCATGTTGTGTGAACTCAGCAAGCATGGATTATGTGAGGGTTAAACAACCCCTGCATGTGAGAGTTGTTTAACAGTCGTATAAACCACGCTCACTGGGTTTGCATGACATAAAACCTCAGAGTAGGGTTTGCATATTCAAAATGACAGCTACACACAGGGCCGGTGCTACCATAGAGGCCACTCAGGCGGCCGCCTAGAGCACCAAGCTAAGAGGGGTGCCGGGCACAGCGCAGCACTCATGCGCGTTGGCTGTCAGCTGGCCTGGCCCGACGATTCAGCTGGGCGGGCGAGATGGCGCCCCGTGCCCGCCCAGCTGAAGCAAAGCCAGGGACGCTGGGGTGGGGCGGCTCCATGTTCAGACTTCCAGAATGCGCCCGGGAGAGAGAAAGAGAGAATGTATGGGTGCATGGGGTCTTTGAGTGAATGCATGTATTCATGCGTGTGTTTGTTTAGAGTGAGAGATGCTGAGTGTGTGTGTGTGTGTGTGTGCGCACGCGTGTGAGTTGGGGGGGATGATTTGGAGGTGATATTCCTCTTAAATAATGCATTTTAGACCCATAGACATTCCTTTCCAATTTGTTTGCTAGAGTTGGCATGACGTATTTCTTGCACTTTAAAATAAATTTAGCAGTTTCAAGTTTTGTGCTTCTTATTTTTTCCAGGAAACATATCTTCTTAAAAATCAAAGTTGGCATTTTGGGGGGCGGGGGTTTAAAGTAGCTCACCTTGCCTAGGGCGCAAAATAGTCTGGCACCGCCCCTGGCTACACACACTGCAGCCTCACCATAGGAAAAGGAAAGGAACCTCTCATGCAAGCACTGAGTCATTACTGACTCTTGGAGGGACGCCAGCTTTCGCTGACATTTTCTTGGCAGGCCTTATAGTGGGGTGGTTTGCCGTTGCCTTCCCCGGCCATTATTACCTTTCCCCCAGCTAACTGGGTACTCATTTTACCGACCTTGGGAGGATGGAAGGCTGAGTCGACCCGAGCCGGCTGCCTGAAACCCGCTTCCGCTGGGATCGAACTCAGGCCGTGGGGAGAGTTTCAGCTGCAGAAACTGCTGCTTTACCGCTCTGCACGCAAACAGCCCCATTGCCTCTGAAGTTTGGTGAAACAACACATCAACAACCCACAGTTATGGGTTCACATGTTCACATGTAATGATAAGCCTTGGTTTAAACAACCCACCGAATACAACACAGCAACAAACTATGGGTTCTCTTTCTGGGTTGATCTTGTTCAAACATCACAATAACCCATAATTCAACAACCCATACCATGAGTTAGCATTATGTGTGAACCCCTTTTTCATTCCTGATTCATGCCTGTTTCATGCTACTTTACGCAAAGTAGCTTGATTTGGAGAGCAAGATGCTCCCTGTCCTGTAAGACTGTGCTTGGACGTTTCATTGGTGACAGCACTGTAATGCTAGTTTAACTCGACTTGCGTGGAGTTAAACTAACATTATTTGAAATATTATTATTATTATTATTATTATTATTATTATTATTATTATTATTATTTCTTACCTGCCTCTCCCTCTGGATCGAGGTGGGGAACAAATCAAATGCAATATAATACATAAAACTAGTTAAAAGAGCATATAAAACCAATACAATATTAAAATAACAATCACAACGTATTAAAATTCTTAGGTTTAAAATTCATCTGGGTAGGCCTGCCACAAGAGACTAGTCTTTATGGCTGTCAAACTCAGAGAGAGTATTAAGGTGACGAATCTTCTCCAGCAGGCCATTCCATAGTCTGGGGGCGGCAGAAGAAAAGGTCCTCCGGGTAACAGTTGTCAGCCTAGTTGTAGCTGACTGGAGTAAACCCTTCCCAGAGGACCTGAGTGTGCAGGGCAGGTTGTATGGGAGAAGGCGATCCCGCAGGTAACCTGGGCCCAAACCATGTAGGGCTTTAAAGGTAATAACCTACGCTTTATACTTCACCCAGCAGAAACTAATTGGCAGGCAGTGAAGCGATTTTACAGTTGGTATAATATGGTCACCTCTAAGTGACCAACCTGGCTGCCATATTTTGAACTAGTTGAAGTTTCTGGACAAGGTACAAAGGTAGCCCTATATACAGCGCATTGCAGAAGTTGAGCCTCAAAGTTAAGAGATGCATTCTGTGGGAGAATGGCGCCTGGAGCTCAGCTCCAGAAGCTGTCACAAGTGGCAATTTCTGAAGGTAAGGCCCCTACATGCGTTCTCCCCACACACACACACTCGAAATGATATGAATCCTTTTGCCCGCCCACCCCCAAATTGTCAAAATGCCCCCTCCTGCAACTGAACTGGAGGTATTTTGAGTCAAGTTTCAGTCAAGTTTTGAGTCAAGTTTCAGTCAAGTTTTGAGTCAAGTTTCAAGTCAAGTTTTGAGTCAAGTTTCAAGATCCCTTTCTCAGGGATCTGCAAACTGGATTTAACCCTTTGCTGCTGCTACAGTCCCAATCAGGAACAGGGGGCAGAAGGGCAGCTGCTCTGTGCAAACATGTCATTGGGTGCTTTCCTCCTGATGCAGCTTCCTTTCCTGTGGCTGCTATCAAAAAGAACATTCATGCACCTGCTTGTGTGATCATCATCATGTTTAGTTTGTTCCTTAGGCTAAGTTAGAAGGGGATATCCTTGCATTCCCTTCCTACTCAGCCTATCCCATCTGATGGTGGTGGGAAACAGCATCAAGAGAAGTCAGGATGCCCTTTCTCCACAAATGCTGCCTATGGTTAAAGGCCACACAGATCTCTCCTGACACTTCACAGGTTTCCACTTGCTTTGCCAAATGCACACCACATAGGAAACATCATTACACCAGGTAAGATTCCTTGTCCATCTAGCCCAGGGTGGACAACTACAAGTAGTCTGAGGACCATTTTTGCCCCTTGCCTCCATGGGCCACACTTTTGCCTCCCTCCCTCTGGTGCCACCAAAAAAAGGGGAAATTGCATCTGGAGCAGCTACAGAGATCCAAAAGGGCCAAAATTAGCTTCTTTGCAAGCTAATTTGACCCTTTTGGCACCCCGTAGTAACTATTGAACACTATGGCCCCATTCAGAAGACTTTAACCATGGCTTTAGCCATGGTGAACCATGGTGAATAAGGCCAAGCCATGTTCAGAAGACACCTTAAACCATGGCTTTAACCATGGGCCTTATTCACCATGGTTAAAGCCATGATTTAAGGTGTCTCCTGAACATGGCCTGGCTTTCTGGCTTAATCACCATGGTTAAAGGTGTCTTCATGATTTAAGGTGTCTTCTAAAAGGGCCCAATGTGAAACAGATGGAATGGCGTTAAACATTCCTACATGGGATGCTGCATGTCCCCCATCTAGCCCACTATTGTCTACTTTGACAAGTAACAGTCCTCCAGGTCCTGAGATAGATCTTTCTTATCTCCCCTTTCCTAGTATTTTAACTCGAGATGCCTTCTGTGGGATCTTCTGCATGAAAAGCATGTACTTTACCACTGAGCGATCATCTCTCCCAACAGGTTAAGCCCATTTCCTCACCTCTGTAACACTAATCAATGCTTCCTCTCTTGTGGTACACACCCTGAGAAAAATAAATCCTAGAGCATTTCTCCATATGAGAGCAGGACAACAACAAAGACGACCAAATAAATTGCAGAGACTGAGGTTGTGGAGAAAACCTAACTGCTTAAAAGGAATGTTTTCTTGGATGAATGCATCTGCATGAAGTGTTTTCCTAGCATCTGCAAAAAGGCAAGAGGGAAGCTTTGTCCTAATGTTAATAATGTAGTGTAACAGATATCTTAGCCATGTGGTTAGAGTTCTGCACCCTGCTGTGAGCTATAAAATGCAGAATGCACACCAAAAAGCAGTCACCTGTTTATCTTGACATTTCTATTTGAGCCAACCTGTTGTCCTTCAGTTAATGGCTGTCCCTTTTCACTGAGAACCTGACCAAGACCACAGACATTGAAGTGGTTCTATTTCATCATGGGACTCCAGAATTGTGATCACTATTTTGAAATTAAAGCCAGAATATCCCCTTCTCAAAAACATAAAGATCTGCTTAAGAACATGAGAACATAAGAAGAGCCATGGTGGGGTTGCCCAAAGGACCATCTAGTCCAACATCAGGGAACAATCTCATGAATCTGGGAAGACCACAAGCAAGACATGATGGCAACAGCCTTCTCCTGCTGCTGTTCCTCAACAACTGGCATACAGAGGCATACTGCCTCTCATCCTGGAGGTAGTACATAGCTGTCATGACTAGCAGCCCTCCATGAATCTGTCTAAGCTCCTTTTAAAATCATCTTGTGACATTGAATCCCATAGGTTAATTCTGCATGGTGTGAACGAGTACTTCCTTTTGTCTGTCCTGAATCCCTTGTTGATCAGCTTTATTGGGTGACCTTGGGTTCTATGTTATGAGAGGAGAAAACTTCTCACTCTCAACACCACACATAATTTTAAAAGGTTGATCATGTTCCCCCTTTCCTTTCTAACTGGAATCCATCTTTTTACAGCTACCATGAGAGTTTCACTGAGTCATCCTCCATGCCCCAATATATCTTTCTCAGTTAGCCACCGACAGTTCAGACCCTAGTAGGGTATATGTAAAGTCAAGGGAGGGGGTGTTGCCCCAAGGTGCATTGCTTTGCACTGACTTAAATTGAACCACATTTGTCATTTTTTTGCCCATTCTGGAAAGATCCTTTTGGAGCTCTTCCCAATTCCTCTTTCTTTGCCATTTTGAATAATTTGGTGCCATATACAAACTTGGCCACCTCACAGCTTGGCCAAGATGCTTGAGGGAATCTACTTCCTTATGTTCCTCCATTGTCACTTTAACCAGTTAACGATCCATAAGAAGTCCTGCCCTCTGATTCTTTGAGTGCTAAATTAACTTAGGAGCCTTTGGTGGGGAACTTTGTCAAAACCCCTTTTGAAAGTCCCAGTATATGTGGTCCAACAATGTATGGAAGGCCACAAGTCACCCACTCCGGCCAAGGATCCTTGTGTGTGCCCTTAAAACAAGTCATGGTGCAGAGGTCAAGTGATATGTCAAGCTGCACAGAGGTTAAAGGCATTGCATTTCCTTGAACGCTAGTCACTTAAAAAGCCACCCTGAAATCCCAGTAGGGAACAGGCCTGATTTGCTCTGGGATAGGAGGTAGCAAATGAGATTATGACTATTTAAGTGACATGCACATTGGCTAAAATAGCACAGTATGAGTCAAACTCAGTTACTGAACTTGTTTAGGCCAGGAACCTAAACAATGCTATTTCAAAATTTAGGATCTTTTTGGGTGTACATCAATGCAGTCCATTTGCAAGCAAACGGCAGGCACAAACTCGGTGTGCCTACCCACCACCTTCCACTGGATCGGCTCCAACCATGTGTACACCTTCCACTTGCCAAGTACATGGACAAGTAATGGAAATCCCATGCTGCTAAGTAAAAATGAACACTGGAATTCAGCTGGTGAAAGGCGTAAAGAACAATAGCATTCCTCTTTGGCCAAAGTACATATCTTTAGTGGTTTATGAAGAACGCTCTGTAAATAGGATAAAAATATTATTCTTTTATATCAGCAACCCTAAGCCACCCATCCACCAATCCCCATGACTGTAACTACACACCAGTTTTGTACCCACAAATGGTCCATGATCTTGCGTTTCCTCTATTCTATGACAGACCTGCAAGGAGCAGCTGGCTATTTCTTGCAAGCAGCCACACCCTGCACAGTTCTCAGAAAATGGCTCCACTAATGAGACCTGCAGTGCCGTTCACGCTTGGAGCAGCTAAGGTTGGGTTCATTTCCTTTATCCCCCCCCCTTTCCCCCCCTTCTTCTTCTTCTTCTTTCCACAAGATTTGTCACTCAGCCACAAAAGATCTTCTGGCTTGAAGTTTGCTGTCCAAGCTTCCTACCCAAGTACAACATTTTAAATAGAATTTGGAAACAATTGGTTTGGCAAATCCATCTGAAGCTTAGAGAAAATAAATAGTTCAGCGTCAAATGCTATTTTATGCTCTTATAGCTTAAAAAGCAAGTTATTTAAGTCCCTTGCTTATGTCTCCGTAATTTTGACTGAAACACTTTGCCGGCTCCTAATAACAAACATCTGCAAACCACCATTATTGTGGTACAACCATGTTGTTGTATTTACATCAGTGTAAATACAACAACAACAACAACAACAACAACAACAGCAGCCTGTGAGCCGATCCTTCAGCTGCTATAAATCAACTTGATGTCCACCAGTTGAGGGACTGTTGTACGACATGGCTTGCGTCCAGAAGGTCCCTTGCAAGAGCAGAAGGCACTTCCGATTGCACCATTTTGGCTGCTTGCCCTCTTCCGCTCCAGCAAACTGTGTCACATCTCATCTCTCTTCTGGAGGAACCTCCCAACCTCAAGAGTAGCTTTTCAGAGGGTGCAGGAAGGTACAGTGGGGATGAGAGGGAGGGGAAGCTCTGACCTGCATTTTGCTTGTTTGCTTCTGGATCCAGCCCAATGTTTCAGAAAGTAACTCCCAACGTAGGAGTCTCCCCTAACCTGGTGCTCTCCAGATGTTTTTGGACTACAATTTATATAGGAAGCTGCCTTATATTGACCCTAGATCCATCTAGCCCAGTATAGTCAACACAGATTGGCAGTGCCTCTCTAGGTTTTTAGGCAAGTGTTTTTCCGCCCCTACTTGGAGACACCAGAGATTAAATTAAGAATTTTCTACATGTAAGTCATGTGCTCTACCACTTAGCTACAGCCCCTCTGAGGGACTCCTGACCATTGGACATGCTACCTAAGGCTGATGGGTACTGAAGTCCAAACCATCTAGAGGGCACCAGATGGTCTGATATAATTTCAGAAATATAGCTCCTAGTTCACCACTGAATCTTATGTCCTACCAGTTCTTGTCGTCCGAATCAACTCCCTGTGAGTAGCCACATGTGTCGACAAAAGACACACTCCAGCGGTGGTTTGAAAGAAACTTTACTTTAGGAATAAGTGACTTTCAATCCTAGGGTAAGATGGCGCAGTTCAGCCATGTGGTCAGCAAACCCATGAGACAGAGAACAACAAGAAGAAGGAAGTAGGGGGGAGGAGACAGGAAATGGAAAAACAAACATCCCAGCAATCCCCTCCCACCTTGTTCAGGTACACATTAACTCTTTAGCTCCAGGTTCAGTGACCTGTAGCCCGAGTTCTGCTAACACCAATAACCTGCTTGCAAGATGGTGGTTTCATAAGATAATATAAGTGTATGTCCCCATTTAAGGCTTTTTCAAATTAATGAAGAGACCACAGTTGTCATTCTCCAGGGTTAGGTTAGATGTATTTACTAACAATTGATTTGTAGTGGCAGCTGGTGTGCATGCAATTGGATAAGATTTCTTCCCTCTACCTTCCCCAGAAACACCCTAATTTTAATTACCCACCCTCACTGCGCCTGCCAACCCTAGTCTTCACTCTACTGCTGTTCTGCAGCACTCTGGGACTCCTCAGCACTAGATGAACAAAGCCCAGAGGAACTAGGAATGGTGCCAGAAAACACGAGGTTTGGACATCTGTGTTACAGTGTTTTATAGCACGTTCGTTACTGGGCACGCATGGATTTTCACTGATCCTTTTCATGACACCGTCCGCTTCCCACGCATCTCCCACTCCTTCTGCCCATTTTCCCATTGCAAAAGAAAAGACCCAGAAAATATGACTTTTTTGGCTGTAGCAAAATGTGCCACCATTTCCTGCTATGTGCAGGAAACGCAGCGCGATAAAAACACCCACTGAATGGGCCACACGGTCGTCATCGCTTCCTCTTTCTTCCTTGTGTGAAAAGCGACAGTAGGGAAATGTGATTTCTCCCCATCTGATGATGCTCACAGATGCACAGAGCTGAGCAAAAATGTCCCCTGCCCCCCCTCCCACTCCAGCAATTCGCTGCCCCATTCACAGGCTTTAAATTTGGGGGAAGGGAAATTCACAGGGGGGGTTGTTGTAGTTTTCAAAGATGGGTCCATCCTTCAAAATGTTTTGGGGGGATTGCTTGTGGTTGGTGGAGGTGGTGCAGTGGTCCTTTTTAAAAACATGTATACTTTATTACCACCACCTACACTTGAGGCCGGCATCAGGGGCAGGCATGGTGGAGCACCTGCTGAGGCCCCACATCCCAGCAGGGCCCCACTGACAAGAACCCCCTGCAACCTGCTTGTTTACCCGCTTCATGCTCTGGCCCAGACTGTGGTGGTGGTGGTGGTGGTGGTGGTGGTGGTAAGGTAGACACATTGAGGTGTCTTGCCAAAGGGTCTTCTGAAACCATGAGCCAGCACTGCCTGCACTGGTAATGTTAAAGCTCCCTTCAGTGTCTTCCTCCACTCTTCTCCCTGCCCTCTGCCCCCAGAATACCCTAGAATGAAGTCCAGGGCAAAAATGGTGGCTGACAGTTCTCGGCCTCTATGGGGTCACAAAATGCAGGTAATTTTGTGCCATACTGTAAGATGTGGCATACTGTTGCTGCCAACAATGTTAAGACCCCCTCTAAAAAGAAAAAGAAAAACATTTTGAAGGGGGAAAAACCTTTGGGCACTTGTGTTCAAGGTAAATAAATGGACAATAAACATGTTTTATGTACATTGTGAGCTCCATCACACCGACTTTTCTTCCCCTGGTATGCATCCGTGATTTCCACCTCCATTTCATTAGTGCATCAAGTGCTGGTCACTTTCACATGCATGCATTATTTCGCCATTTTGCCTTGTTTACCTTTTCTCTTTTGCCAGCTTCCTGGTATCGCCGCCCCACCCCACCCCTTCTCCTTTCCCCTTCAGTTCATTGGTTCTTGTGGTTAATGGACATTCTGATGGACATGGGGGCCTTCTCCCCCCACATGCTCTGGTTTTGTTGTCTAATGTTTAGCAATTCAGCATTTCAAAAAAAAAGAAAAAAAAGAAGGAAGTTGAATCAGGTGGATGATAGAGCAATGAGAGTGGGGTTGGAGCAGCGAAAGTCCATTTGACCAACTCGATGTGCTGGAGGAGAACTCCCCCCTCCTGTTCCATCAGCAAGTCCACCCTTAAACACACACGCCCCCAAGACAGGACATTCTGCAACATAGCAGGAGGACGGCAATACACGTGGAAGGAAGGGCAGTTTTATCCCGCATGGAGAAAACATGCCACACTTTCTCCATCCTACAAAAACACAGAAAATGGAGGGGAAGAGGCGAGATGACTGCAGGACAGGGACGACGACGTGTCGGTGTCACAGGGCAAAACAGTAAACAAGGCAGGATGAAAGTGTGAGAAAAACGCTGCTGTGATGGAGCCCTGTATCTCTACAAACCCATATGGTAGCTCTCCTCAACTTTAAACTGTTGGTAAAACATTTTGTGATTGTGAATGTGGAAACGGTATGGAAAACTTGCTCCAACCCTTTTCTTTACCAAAATACACATGCATTTTCTTTTTTAAAAAATCAATGTAGTTGAGTCAAAGCCATCATGTGTGAATCTAGCAAGATGTGCTATAAATGTTTCCCCAATATTCTCAAAGGAGCTCTTTCAACTTGAACTTCAGAGCAGGTAGACTTCCCAGAAAATATCGCAGTGAATGATTTTTTACATCACGGGGTCTCCACCTTCCTCCCCACTGCCTTCCTGTATTTTCTACCCTTTTGAAGTAGAACAGTACTCTTTTTCAAAGCAGATTTGTGATGAAAACGAAGGGGCCTGTCAAATTCTGCCAAAAGGGATTTCTCTGCTTAAATTTCTGCTTACATTATTGACTCAAGTAAATTATCTTTTCATTAAATGCTTCCCTTTTTCTTTCTTTCTTTCTTTCTTTTCTCTCCCTGGGACTGCTGCTGATAAATGACGCAATATTCCCAGACTCCAGCCACGGACTGAGCGTCGACATTTCTCTTTGCTGCAGAAGAATGGATGTGGCATGCCAAGGAAAACGGACTTGAGTTTCCCTTCATGATGAAACAAATATGGCACCACAAATGAAATAAAGAAGATTGCCACTTTGAAAAGCACAGGCTTCACAGAACAATGAAATCCTATCATCATACATACGAAGTGCGAACTCAGGTGCTGAGTTATGAGGGTTATGTAGCCAAAACAGGGCCACTGAGAAACAAGCAGGAGATATAGGCATGTTCAAGGGAAACCCAACGTTTGCAGAAAATCCCTAGTGAAAAAAAAAAAAAAAATGGGCAACCCTACCCACAAAACCAGCACAGTGAGGACTGAACATGCTCACTGGGCACAGACTATTGAGTGTTTGTGTTGGGAAGGTGGAATGGACAATCCTGGGGGAAGGGGCATGGGTGGTTGGCTGGCACAATGAACAGGAGCGCTCCGTGCTGCAATGTTTCATTGCAGACTCCACTGGAATGCTTCTAAACAGGATTGGGAAGTCAACCTGAAACCTCGAAAAAGAAGGTACGAAGACACTTGTGTGCCCTGGGCGAACTTGATCTGTTTCTCCCTCTTCCCTTTCCTTTTTAAGCTCAACACCTAAGTGCTGATGTAGCTTAGTGGCTAAGAAACTCAACTATGAATCAGGACATTCCCAGTTTGAATCTTGCTTCTGTAGTAAACTCACAAGGCAACTCTCTCTCTCAGCTTGAGAGAGAGAGAGAGAGAGAGAGAGAGAGAGAGAGAGAGAGAGAGAGAGAGAGAGTTAGTTGGGGGTGGGGGTGGGGGTGAAGCAGAAAGTGGGACCTGCAACAAAACCTTGCAGTAGTATGAGCACTCCTGTTCAGGGCTCCAGCCAGCCATGCCCAATTCCAGGATACTCCATCCTCCAACAGTCAGTCTTCACTCCATTTGCACTGATCCTACTCTTCCCTCATTGGGCTGTGTTTGAGCCCCCCCCCCCCCCATAAAGGGCTTTTGGGGGGGGACTACTGCAAAGCTTGTAATTTCCCCAAGTCTGCTGATATTTCCCACTTGAGAGTGGTTGGTGCCAAATGTGGATCCCACATAAGGATCCACACTTGGAGAACTGAGGGCCTTGCTAGACCTACCTTTGAATCTGGCCTTCAGGCGCGGCGAGCCCGTGCCACAATTAGCACGGGCCATCGCGCCTGTCCAGACGCCAGACGCTCAGCCCGGGGCTGTGGAAAAACCGGGCCACAAGTGGATCCGGTTATCCCGGGTCAAGGGAGGGTTTAGCCCGGCCTGACCCCGGGATCCCCACGCACAGCAGGGAGCCTGGGCCTCGCACCGGCCTAAACCCTCATCTAGGAAGACCCTGAGTTTTCTAAGCTAATAATGCATGTGAAGCACTCTGAATGCTGGGAAGAGCAATACAGACATTACTATTCTGGCACAACTGCTCATGAATTGGGCCAGGTGCTCTGCATACTCTTGTCTACAGTGTCTACATACCTCTACTATTGGGAGTTGAATTATTAGGTACTTGAGTTTGGGACCTTCAGTAGTGACATCCAAACTCTACAACTCTGTTCCCAAAGGGCATGCTTGATTTCTTCACTGGCCTCATTTGATTGGACAGTGAAGGTCATTCTCTTCTACCAGCGGTGGGCAACTTGGTCCACAACTCCCATCAGTGCTAGTGGTGAGGCATTATGGGAGTTGTAAGCCAAAACATCTGGAGGTTCGCAAGTTGCCCACCCCTGCAGTAACTGAGCAGTTCCAGCCCCTGATGCTATTTACTTCTCGTTATCTGGAAATACTGGTTTCTTATTTGCTATTTGGATTGAAAGGATTTGAATTCTATATATATTAAAAAGAAAACTTTTGTGCACTGCTTTGGAGGGTCTTCAGGCCCAAAGGTGATATAAAAATGAACTTAAGCTCAATTAGCATACTTATTTACAGTGTGGAAGAACTGCTGCCAAGCTCTACCACATATGCTATTGAGTGGCCATGTGTCCTACCTTACAGAAGATTGTCCTCAACTTGAAAGGCTGTCAGAGAATGGTTCTCTATTTGAAAGTGTCCTCTATTTGAAAGACTGTCCAGTTCACATCCAGATAAGAACTATCAGAAGAAGGGTGAGCAGGGGCCCAGAGTCAGCAGGCACCCAGGTAGGGATGTTGTGAACATCCACTTGGGTCCACGTGGGCGGTGGAGGCTTCCACATCTGGTCCTGATGGACTGAAGTGGACATGCCCTGCATGAGTCCAGGCCTGCGCCTGAGTGCTTGCAAGCCCCCGAGAGCCCAAGAGTGCAAGTCCACTTCCCACTGCTTCATTAATGGTAGCTGCCATTAGCGCAGCAGAGGGAAATATACCATTTCCCCAGCAAGTGTTAATAGGGTCTTTAAAACCCCATTGATGCAGGATGAGGGGAGAAACTCACGATTTCCCCAAGGCTGAGGAAATTGCATATTTCCCTGGGAAAATTGCATTTTCCTCCCTCCGTGCTAATGGCAGCCACCGCCATTTCCCCAGCCTTGGGGAAATCGTACAGTCCCCCACCAATGGCAGCCTTAAAGGCCCTATTAACACTTGGGTACCCTTGTGTTAATTGGGCCTTTAAGGCTCCCATTGGCACACGAGGAGAAGCACACTTTTCAGAGCCTCTGGAAAGTGTGCATTTTCCCTGCCGTGTTAATGGCGGCCACCATTAATGTAGCAGGGGAAAGGTCAAAGCCAGGGTGGGCAGTCAAAGGGTTCATGGAGGTGAACTGCAGTGTTATCAGGGCCAGCGCTCCCTGAGTTCACCCACCACTACACATAGGAGGTCACCTGGACAGTGGTCACAGTCTTCTTCTCCACTATGTTGAGTTTCTATTTAATTTATAGTAATTATTTCTAAATTTGCATATACGTTTATACAAATTTTATGCAAATTTGCATGCTCTTTTGTCCCCCCCTTTTTAGCAATGCATAAATAGTCTCCCTATCTGTTACATTCCCCTCAAAATCTGGCTTCAGTTCTCCAAGACCAATCACCCAAATAAACCCTGATTTTTGCCAGAGGCAGAAGCAGTAACAGTCCTAGCTTGCAATGAAAGACGGGGATCTATCAGGTACCTTCACATATTTACTTTTGGCATACACCGAAGAATGTGGCCAGAAGGAATACAAATGATGATCTATCCTGATTTTATTGGATTTACTTTAATCATGGGTCAAGTCATGGGCTCTGGGGATGAAAACTGCAATATCCTCCCCTTTGGGGAGGGGGATAAATGCAAAGTCAGGAGACATGGAAGTGCAGCCATGACAAAATGAAATAAAGATAAACCAGCAAAGGCCATGAATGCTTCTAGACGGATGGCTCTTAGCACTAATAAATCATTGCTGTTCCACTGTAAGCTACAAGCCAAATTGCAATTGACTTTCCACACTACTGGGGGGATACTGTTCATCTTGCTATGTTCCATTTCCATCAATGCCATCAGTACTATTCTTCTGCCTTCTTGATTTTTGTGGACTGCCCAGACAGCTTCGGCTATTGGGCGGTATAGAAATGTTATTCTCCAGCAAAGGAGATCGTTACCTTGTCGTGGCGCTGGAGCTTGAGCACCTCAAGGATGCCATGAGCTAAACTGTGAAGGGACACCCAAGACGGGAAGGACATGGTAGAGAGGTCAGACTAAATACGATCCCTGGGGAAGGTAATGGCAACCCACCCCAGTATTCTTGCCATGAAAACTAAACGGATCAGTACAACCAGAGATATGTCGATATACCATCAGAAGATGGGACCCCCAGGACGGAAGATTGTCAAAATGCTACTGGGGAGGAACAGAGGATAAGTTCAACTAGCCTCAGATGTGATGACGCAGCTAGCTCAAAGCCGAAAGGATAAAGGTAACAGATCACGCATTGCTAAGTTTAGAGTTTACAGTTAGAAAGAATTATAAAGAAGCGTTTAGGTGGAAATTAAATACAAAAATTTTGAAGTATAATAAAGTGGTAGAAAAAATGCAGAGGGAACTGTCAGAGACTTGGGAAATTAATGGGAAGGGAGGAACGACAAGGGCAGTTGTTTGGGACACCATGAAGGCGGTAGCAAGAGGGATATGCATTAGAGAAATGTGTAATTTAAGGAGGCAACAATTTGTAGAGCAGGAAAAGTTGGAGGAAAAGATTAAGGAATTGGAGAAAGATTATTGGCAATCTAAAAATAAACATAAATTAATAGAAATACAAGCGAAGAAAAAACAATTAGAAAATTTAAATTTAGAGGAAGTTCAGAATAACTTAATCTATATGAAAAGGGAGTATTTTGAAAATAGCAATAAAAATTCTAGATTGCTTGCCAGACTCACACAAAAGGAAAAAGCTAGGAACGGGATAGGAATATTGAAAGATAAACAAGGGAATTATTGTCATATAATGAAGGGTAAAATAAAAATCTTTCAAGAATTTTATCAAGAATTATATAAGGGAAAGGAAATTCAAAAAAAGAAGCTGGAAGCTTATATAGAAAAGTATATAAAGAAGGGAATAAAAATAGAACACAAAGAGTTAATGGAGAAGGTAATAACTCAAAGAGAAATAGAAGAAGTAACTGAGAATTTGAAAATGGGTAAATCACCTGGGGTAGATGGTTTAGGATCAGAATATTATAAGGTTTTTAAAACTTTTTTAGTACCGAAATTATTGAAGCTGTACAATTCCATATTGGAAGGAGAAAGGACACCAGAATCATGGGAACATTCATTAATAATTTTAATACCAAAACCAGATAAAGATTTGACTGTCCCTGATTCATATAGACCTATTTCATTAATAAATCAAGATGCAAAATTTTTTTCAACTATTTTAGCAAGGCGGTTGAATAAATTTATAGGTGAATATATAGGGGAAGATCAATGTGCATTTGTAGGAGGTAGACAAATGCATAACTTAGTGGGAAGAGTTTTAAATGCAATACAGGTGATAAAAAAATCTAAGATTAAAGCGGGAATTTTGGCATTGGATATTTTCAAGGCTTTTGATTGTGTGAGCTGGCAAGCTTTAAAGATGGTTTTAAATAAAATGGGATTTGGAAATAAATTTAAAGCTATAATAGAACAGTTGTACTCTCAAAATACAGCTGTAGTGGTAGTGAATGACAGAGTTACAGATAAGATACGACTAGCCAGAGGGACAAGACAAGGATGTCCACTCTCGCCGGTCCTGTTTGTAATGGTTATGGAATTATTGGCAAATGCAATAAGAGATGATGGGGAGATAGAAGGAATAGGTAGTATTAAAAAAATAAAATTGAATATGTTTGCAGATGATACCTTGCTAACTATTAAAAATCCTATAGGAAAGATGGGAAGAATTAAACAGCAACTGAGAGAATTTGAGGATATTACTGGGTTAAGAATAAATTGGTCCAAATCAGAGATGATGTTATTTAATTATACTAAAAAGGAAGAGAAGGACTGGGAAGGAAGGACAAGAGACCTCTTCCAGAAAATTAGAAATATCGGAGGTAAATTCCAGGCAAAAATGTGTATGATCAAAAACAAAGATGGCAAGGACCTAAGAAGAGATCAAGAAAAGGTGGCAAGAATATAAGGAAGATCTATATAGGAAGGATAATAATATCGGGGATAGCTCAGACGGTGTCGTCAGTGAGTCAGAGCCAGACATCCTGAAGAGTGAGGTTGAATGGGCCTTAAGAAGCATTGCTAATAACAAGGCAGCAGGAGACGACGGTATTCCAGCTGAACTGTTTAAAATATTGCAAGATGATGCTGTCAAGGTGATGCATGCCATATGCCAGAAAATTTGGAAAACACAAGAATGGCCATCAGACTGGAAAAAATCAACTTATATCCCCATACCAAAAAAGGGAAACGCTAAAGAATGTTCCAACTATCGGACAGTGGCACTTATTTCACATGCCAGCAAGGTAATGCTCAAGATCCTGCAAGGTAGACTCCAGCAATTCATGGAGCGAGAATTGCCAGATGAACAAGCTGGGTTTAGAAAAGGCAGAGGAACTAGAGACCAAATTGCCAATATCCGCTGGATAATGGAGATAGCCAGGGAGTTCCAGAAAAACATCTATTTCTGTTTTATTGACTATTCTAAAGCCTTTGACTGTGTGGATCATTTTATTTATTTATTTATTTATTACATTTCTATACCGCCCAATAGCCGGAGCTCTCTGGGTGGTTCACAAAAATTAAAACCATTCAAAGTATAAAACAACAGTATAAAACCATAATATAAAATACAATATAAAAGCTCAACCAGATAAAAACAGCAGCAATGCAAAATTACAAATTTAAAACACCATGTTAAAATGTATTTATAGATTGTTAAAATGTTGGGAGAATAAAAAGGTCTTCACCTGGTGTCTAAAAGCATATAATGTAGGTGCCAAGCGAACCTCCTTAGGGAGCTCATTCCACAGCCAGGATGCCACAGCAGAGAAGGCCCTCCTCCTGGTAGCCACCTACCTCACTTCCTTTGGCAGGGGTTCACAGAGAAGGACCCCTGAGAATGACCTTAGGGTCCGGGCAGGTACATATGGGAGGAGGCGTTCCTTCAGATAACAAACTGTGGCAAGTTCTTGGTGGTATGGGGATACCAAGTCATCTTGTCTGCCTCCTGAGGAATCTGTATAACAAACAATTAGCAACGGTAAGAACAGACCATGGAACAACGGACTGGTTTAAGATTGGGAAAGGAGTACGGCAGGGTTGTATACTCTCACCTTACCTATTCAACTTGTATGCAGAACACATCATGCGACGTGCTGGGCTTGACGAATCCAAGGCTGGAGTTAAAATCGCAGGAAGAAACATTAACAATCTCAGATATGCAGATGACACCACTTTGATGGCTGAAAGCAAGAAGGAGCTGAGGAGCCTTATGACAAAGGTGAAAGTAGAAAGTGTAAAAGCTGGGTTGCAGTTAAACCTCAAAAAAAAAAAAAAAAACAAGATTATGGCAACTAGCTTGATTGGTAACTGGCAAATAGAGGGAGAAAACGTGGAGGCAGTGACAGACTTTGTATTTCTGGGTGCAAAGATTACTGCAGACGCTGACTGCAGCCAGGAAATCAGAAGACTTTACTTCTTGGGAGGAGAGCAATGACAAATCTTGATAAAATAGTTAAGAGCAGAGACACCACACTGATAACAAAGGTCTGCATAGTTAAAGCAATGGTATTCCCCGTAGTAACCTATGGCTGCGAGAGCTGGACCATAAGGAAAGCTGAGCGAAGGAAGATAGATGCTTTTGAACTGTGGTGTTGGAGGAAAATTCTGAGAGTGCCGTGGACTGCAAGAAGATCAAACCAGTCCATATTCCAGGAAATAAAGCCAGACTGCTCACTTGAGGGAATGGTATTAAAGGCAAAACTGAAGTACTTTGGCCACATAATGAGAAGACAGGATACCCTGGAGAAGAGGCTGATGCTAGGGAAAGTGGAAGGCAAAAGGAAGAGGGGCCGACCAAGGGCAAGATGGATGGATGATATTCTGGAGGTGACGGACTTGACCTTGGGGGAGCTAGGGGTGGCAACGGCCGACAGAAAGCTCTGGTGTGGGCTGGTCCATGAAGTTACGAAGAGTCGGCAACGACTGAACGAATAAACAACAAAGAAATGTTATTAATTAGTTGGCATGGTTTTGACATGAGTAGTGAATTACCAGGCAGCTGAATTACCACACATTACCTATACCCATTACAACAGGAGCCATACTTTTCAAGTAGTGCTAAAAAAGCTGTCCGGCTTTATTTGTTTACCAAAATATTAAACTTATAGTTTAGTGGATGTTTGGTCGTAAGAAAAAAGATACAAACGGGACTGAGAAAACAATGGGAGGATTACAAATGGACCACAATGCCAGGTGGATCCCCCCTATGGCTGGCTCAGCTACTATCTCTTTTCCATAGAGATGGGATTGTCAGCTGTTGTCCTCTTCCTGAAAAGTCACGTATGGCCTGTCTGCACCTGTGGCATGCTTTCAGCCCCCTTGGAGAAAAGGTGCTCATTGTGCATGAGCTGGTGAAAGCCAAAATTATATCTCTTGAGTTGTGTTTGGGCAGAGCTCAAACCTCCTCTATTCACTTGCCCGGTTTTCTTTAGGGAGGTCCACCTTACACTTAGGAAATAATTGCTTTAAGCCATCAGAATGGTAATTACATACTGAGAGCCTGGCTTCACATTACATAAACCACATGGGATCAGACCCACCACATCAGAGCTCTGCCTTTTGCAAAGTCTGAAGAGACAGCTGGAGGGGACAGAAATCACACACACACACACACACTGGAGGATGATCTCTCTCTCTCTCTCTCTTCTCAAGGAGTTTGAGGCAGGGTGAGGGAAAACAGGGAAAATTAGCCACTAATGAGTGACATAAATTGAAATAAGCAACTGAGAAAGGCGGCCAGTGACTCCACCTTTCCTGCGTAGGGGTTGTATCTATTGTTTGTCTAACTTAAAACCCCATTCATTTCACTGGGACTATTTTAAGTAGGACTAACATTGGATGCAATCCTATGTGTGCACAGGATTGTGATTTGCTTCTTGTTAGGAAACATTCTGAATTCACAAAAGGCAAAGCTCTATTGTGGCATGGATGCTCCCATGTGGTGTACATAATGTAGTTAAACACAGATGATGATGATGATGATGATGATGATGATGATGATGATGATGATGAAAATAATGGCTAAAAGCATGAAAGTAAGGTGAAATGAAACAGTGCTGAGTTGAAAATTTTCCTCGCTTGCTTTTTGACACGAAACAAATCCCTCCTGAAAAACATCTTAATCCTATCATTTTTGCAACTATTCACAGACACTGTTTACCCCTTCTGTTGCTTCTTTGACTCCATTTTTTCCCCTCCGTCATTCCTATTCAAGTGATTCCAACCAATTAGAGATCATATTTTGAATGTTATGGTATCACAACAGTCAGTCAGGTTAGGCTTTAGATTGAAGCCCATTTAAAATGAGGGCAATGCTTTCTGTATTGATGATATGGGTGATCATTAATACAGTGATTAATATTCTGCTTCTCTTCTGCAGTCTTTTCACAGCAAGCTCTGAAACTTCTCCAAAGCGGGGAGCTTTTGGAAAATCCAAGCTTTTGGAAAATCCAAGATTGTCACAAAATGTCCGCCATCACATTCAACTCTAGAAAAGTTGCATTGCAGAGTGAACAAGAGACTCCACAATCTACTGTTTCTTTTCTTTAAAAACAAAACAGGAATCATTACTCAATGTTAAGCCTTTTTCTGGACCATCTGTTTGCAATGTGGATCATTTAATTATGTGAGGACTCTCTGGACAGAATCTTACAAATGAAAAATGCTCTTGGTCGCTTTCAATGAAATCTGTAGCAAACGGGATCATAAACAGAAATCTTTATATGCAACTGAAAAACAAGAAGATCTGACTTTCTTCAGGCACACTCTTTTTAAAAGAATCTCTACTGAACTGCACCCAAGCTGCACCCAAGGATCTGCCTTTCATTGCTCTTCTTACCCTGTGTTCATTCACAATGTAGATATTTTATTTATTTTGTTGATTTTATTATATTTCTATACCACCCAGTAGGAAAAGCTAGCACTGAGGAAAGTGCAAAATCCCAAGTTCAGATAAAAGGGTACAGATACATGTGCCATGGTTTAATTCTGCTTCAGATGTGGCAGTATCTGTCATCTAGACTAACAGTGAGACATTGATTCTAGAGGCCCCGAACTAAGCATGTGAACACTTGCCTCTTGTATTAAAGAGCATCTCTGTGTGGATCAGAGTCTGTAGACAGTAGAATGCAAGACCCTTCATCAACCCAGACCACAGGCTAGAGATGTGGTCCATCTACACCTGTATCGTCTACACAAGCCTTCCCCGATTTAGTGCCCTTCAGATGTTATGGACTTCTGCAACATATGCATGTTTGGGTTGTAGGATTTTACCTGGATAAGTTAAGGTTAATTGAATGTTGGTGTGTGAGTGACAGGTGGGAGGGGTGTGTGAGCAAGAATTCTAAGGGGTTTTAAAAGGAGACTCCAGACAGTTTGTCAGATAGGGCTGAGGGATTTAGCTAAGATATATCTAGTGATGGTTTTTTGGGGGTGATGGGATTATAAGGGGTAGGTAGGTAGGATAGCATGAAATGATTAAATAAGAACCTCTATATTCCTTCTTGTATATAATAAAAGTGTATTTGTTTTACTAATTATATAAATTCCACATATCAGCTTAGTTTGTTAACGCTACCAAATAACAAAATCTATTTTCCTGTTGTTACACTTATATCAGTGGAAGGAAACCAGTTAACTGTTGGGTGTCTCCTTGACACAAGGTAAACGGGCTGAAGCTTTGGGATTCACTGTGGACAACTGGCCAAAATAGAGGCAGACGTTCTGGGGTTTTCAGTTTCCAGTGTGTGGAAACTGGAGGGAGAAAAATCCAGAGGCAGGAATGTCACAACAACTCCCATCAGCCCAAGGCAGCCTAGCCCAATGTCCAGGAATTCTGGGAGTTTTAGTCCAAAACTTCTGGAGGACATCAGGTTGGAAAAGGTTGTCTCTCCCAGCAGCTCTCCAGGGCTTCAAACAGGGGTCTTCTTCTGACCTACATGGAATGGTGATGCTGGTAACTGAATCTAGGAGGGAGTCCACACACCGTTCCGAAGGCGCCCCGAAGCTCCTTGAGGGCACCCCGAAAACGCTCGTGTAGCACATACCTTAATCGTCCCCAGAAGAGGCGGAGGAAGAGGTGTGTTTTGGCAGCGCAGACTGCGGGCGGGCTGCTCCTGGCTCCATTTTCCTTTAGCCAGCAGGCCCTGCAAGAGCTACCAGCAGTGGGGCGGCGGCGGCAGCCCCTGTGCGGTCCCGGGGGCGTGGGAGGTGCCCTCCCCTTTCCTCGCCCATCAGCTCTCTTCCCTCCCACGACCCAGCCCCGCTGCTGGCTCTGTTTTCCTTTAGCCAGCAACCCTGCGAGAGCTACCAGCAGTGGGGCTGAGTCGTGGGAGGGAAGAGAGCCGACGGGCGAGGAAAGGGGAGGGCGCCTCCCACGCCCCCGGGGCTGCACAGGGGCCGCCGCCACCGTCGCTGCCCCGCTGCTGGTAGCTCTCGCAGGGCCTGCTGGCTAAAGGAAAACGGAGGATCCCCCTTGGGCATCCTGCATTCCAAGCATATTCTTTACAACTGATTGGCAGATCTGATAGTTCAGATATAAAGCCTGTAATAGTTCAGACATAACACCAAAACATGGTTAGCTGTGATGGTGAGCTACACCTTATGAAACATTATGGTTTGCAAGAGGCCACCAAACCAGGATCTGAAATTACATCTGAAAACTGGTTTGATGTTACATCCAAACTGGGGAAAAAAAAAAAAAACAGTCATGATTTGGACATTGCTCCACCTGCAGAAAGGAAAGGAGAAACCAAACAAAGTCGTGGTTTGCTTGTATATCTGAAAGACAAATCATGGTTTGGAGTCAAACTTTGCATGGTTTGATATTGTGTCTGAACTAATTCACTGTCATAATTGCCTAATAATCTACCCCACTGGTCTCAGGTTCACAAAATTCAGCATCCCACTTTAACAGGCACAGTTTGTATAACGGAATGGGATAATACAAAAGGATTTGTGTCTGTTGCAGCACTAAAAGAAATCCACAAGAACACATGAAAGAAGACTGTGGGACAGGAACCATATGATGGAAGAGGATGGGAAATCTGATGACAGGATCACAACTCCACAGTTTCAGCCTAGCTCCTTTCCTTAGGCTATAATAGGCATTGAAGGAATGATTGGGAGCTTTTCTATGTGAGGCTGTTGACCATCTGTTAATTTGCTGTACCACTTTTGTCACAGAATTGAAATCTGCTACACAAACAGTGTTTCCTTTCCTGCTTTTCCACTATATAACCTCTAGTTGGCACTGTGGTACAGTAGAATAACGTGAATACACAAATGGAAAAAGTGTTTCATTTTGCTTTCAGTAATAATACTGCATTTTCCCCGCTCTAAAAAAACTCGCTGAATATGTTGGTTAGACACAGAAACAAAACCAGAGGGTCACAACACCATCTAAACTACTCCTAAACAACTGTGAATAGGGAATGGTGAGCGCACAATAGTCTTGTGTAGAAAAGTGCTAGGCTACTCATGATAAGGTCCCTCTGTCTACATTGTCTTCTAGAAAAAGCTTGATGAGAGTGGGTCACCCTTGGCCAGACTTCCTCAACCTGGTGCTTTCCAGATGTTTTGGACTACACCCTCCAGGATTCCTAACCATTGGCCATGTTGGCTAGGGCTGATGGGAGCTGAGGTCCACAATATCTGGTGGGCCCCAAGTAGTGGAAGCCTGCCCTAGGTGTAGGTTTCCCTCATCCTCAAATCTCCTGTGAATAGATATCACAGGATTTGCAGGGTGTCAACAATTTGTTACAGGTACAGGGAATCAAAAGCTTTCCATGTCTCCCCACTGCCAAAAGAAAGATGTAGTGGAAACTCCTTATTCCCACTGCAGAGACCCAACTACAGGAAGGAATGATCTGGTCCTTAGTCATTTCATAGGTATACATTGCAGTACACAACAAGTCCTTTATGTGAACTCAGTGAAGTAGTCGCTGTTTTAAATCTAAAACAAAATATAAGCGAGTTTGATTGTGGTTTGAAAAGAAAACTGAAAGGAACCTATTGGAAAGAAAACAGATCTTGTACTGAATGGGGTTCTGTACGGGATTAACACACAGTTTGTGAATCTGACTGAATACTAACTGCTTTGTTAGCTGGAAAGTGTGAAGCCCTGAAGAGTTTTGTGATTTCATTGTATGGTTTTCATGCTGTAAACTGACCTAGCTGAACTGGCTTCAAAGAACTGTAAGGCTGGATCAAATAGTTCTATCAAAACTTTTTGGTTAAAAAAAAAAGGGTGGTGGTGGTTGTTTTAACCATGAATAATTGGAACTTTTTAAAACAATCTAATATTCCTATTTTGCCCCTATTTGTCTGTCTATCCATCTATTCATCCTACATTTTTTTTTACGTTTTGGGGCAGAAAGGAGTATGAAAGCTGAGCTTTGAAATTGTGAGTGAGCCCCTTACACACAAACTACATGTTATGTAAATCCTGCCCCCCCCTTTGCCACCAATACCGCCACATTATAAAAGGCTGAAAATCAAGGAAAGTAGAAAAAGTTGCTTAATTGGGTGGGATAGCTAATACCCTGGAAGACAGAAACAAACTTCAAAGTGATCTTGATAGGCTAGAGTGCTGGGCTGAAAACAACAGAATGAAATTTAATAGGGATAAATGCCAAGTTCTACATTTAGGAAATAGAAACCAAAGGCACAGTTACAAGATGGGGGACACTTGGCTCAGCAATACTACAAATGAGAAGGATCTTGGAATTGTTGTAGATCGCAAGCTGAATATGAGCCAACAGTGAGATAAGTCTGCAAGAAAGGCAAATGCTATTTGGGGCTGCATTAATAGAAGTATAGCTTCCAAATCACGTGAGATACTGGTACCTCTCTATTCGGCCCTGGTTAGGCCTCATCTAGAGTATTGTGTCCAGTTCTGGGCTCCACAATTCAAGAAGGACGCAGACAAGCTGGAGCGTGTTCAGAAGAGGGCAACCAGGATGATCAGGGGTCTAGAAAAAAAGCCCTATGAAGAGAGACTGAAAGAACTGGGCATGTTTAGCCTGGAGAAGAGATTGAGGGGAGACATGATAGCACTCTTCAAATACTTAAAAGGTTGTCACACAGAGGAGGGCCAGGATCTCTTCTCAATCCTCCCAGAGTGCAGGACACGGAATAACGGGCTCAAGTTAAATGAAGCCAGATTCCGGCTGGACATCAGGAAAAACTTCCTGACTGTTCCAACTGACGGTGGAATCAGTTACCTAGGGAGGTTGTGGGCTCTCCCACACTAGAGGCCTTCAAGAGGCAGCTGGACAAGCATCTGTCAGGGATGCTTTAGGGTGGGTTCCTGCATTGAGCAGGGGGTTGGACTCGATGGCCTTGTAGGCCCCTTCCAACTCTGCTATTCTATGATTCTAATGCTTACCCTTCTGGTCATTTGCTAGTCAACTCCTCTCCCATGTTTCCTTCCTTCCTTCCTTCCTTCCTTCCTAAATCTCTGGGGAGAAAAGGGCAGGAAGATCTGGGGGAACCCTTGACTTTCCCCTACCATGTGAAAAAAACCCACTGGATGATTTTGAGCTGAAAAAGTTCCAGAGCCAAATGGTTAAGAATTAACCCTTCCTCTCACCATAGGCTTGTCTACATGGGCGCTTTTCCCTGCGGTAGCTTCGGAGTGGCGGCAGGTGATCTACATGACATAGCCACCACTCCGAAGTGATCCGGGGCAAAACCCCAAAGCTCCGCGCTAAAAAAATTGGGCACTTACCCCAACTTTTTTAGCTTGGAGCAAGGCGCTGTGCCTCTGCGGACCCTTGTTAAAAATAATAATTAAAGGGTGTTTTTTTGGATATTCTGCAAGGGAAGGAGCACCCCATTCTTCCCCCTTGTCCCCCCCCTATTTAGCTTTAACCCTTCACATTTAGAGCTTTTTTAAAAAAAAACTTAGGCCAATTTAAACAAAACACAGACCGTAAACTTGGAAGAGGGGGCACGGACATTCCCAGGTACTCTGGAACTGCCATAGGTATGCTCAGGTGGGTGGGGATGGTGGGGGCGGTGTCTACCAGAAAGCCTGCAACTGCGCTTCTTCCGATGTAGTTGGTTGCAAGGAGCGCCAATGTAGCGGCGTACCACCTCGCCCCGCCCCACGCTGCAGACCCGATGTCATCAAGATGGGGGCCATGACTCACAGCCTGTCCAGTTTTTTAAAAAAAGCCTGGCTAGCTGAGTTCGAAAGCACTGATCCTGGTTTTTTTTGGGGGGGGGGGAAACTAATATCCATTTAGAGTAGATTGATTTTTTATTAATATTTATACATATTGATGCATGTCTATATGACATACTTCTGGCTGTATTACCTATTACAATCTCTTTTATTCCCATTATTCCCCCAGAATCCATAAATCCAGAATTCCCTTGCGGTGTTCATTGTAGTGAATTTGTTGCATATTGGTATCTTAAAATTATAAAATCTATTCTTAGTGTTGGAAAATTACCTTGGGAAGACCAATCCAAATCTAAAGGGGGAGAGTGTCAAAAGGCATGCATCCTGGATTTGGGATTTGATATATCTAAGTGTGGGATGCAGCAAAGATCATAAATTAAGTCCTTCTTCACACAGCGCATAGTTAAACTATGGAATTCACTACCACAAGATGTAGTGATGGCCCCCAATTTGGATGTCTTTAAAAATGGGTTGAATAAATTATTGGAGGAGAAGACTATCAATGGGTACTAGTCCTGATGACTATGTGCCACCTCAAATATCCGAGGCAGTAAGCCTATATGCACCGGTTGCTGGGGAACATGGATAGGAGGGTGCTGTTGCACCATGTCCTGTTTGTTGGTCCCTGGCCACTGTGTGAATAGAGTGCTAGACTAGATGGACCCTTGGTCTGATCCAGCATGGCTCTTCCTATGTTCTTATGTTCTTACTTAAAGTAGGGAAATGAAGAGCATCAGCATAAATATGAAGGATTGGATTCAGAGTTGCCTTTCTACAAATGAAAGGGCTCCTTCTTTCTACAAATGCAGGAAGGAAGGAAGGAGGAGGAAGGGAGGGAGGGAGGGAGGCAGGGAGAGAGGGGTGATTTTTTACTTCTTTTTTTTACCTGCCGCCCCCAGCTGTTCCAGATGGTCCCCCAATCCTCTGGAGAAGCTTTTTAGAGAATGCAGGGGGTTCCGGGGGGGGGGAATTGGCAAAAACTCCCTCCAACCCTTTTCTCTAGTGGGAACATCCTGTGAGTAGAGCTCTAGTAAGGGTAGTCTGGATCAAACCCAAAATGTTTTCCCTCCACTACCCACCCCACAAAACCCCCACCCCTTTACTTCTTAATGGGTTAAACCAAATCTTTGAGCCAAAGTAGATGTTACGTTAAATGGGTGATTGCCTTTAATGTCCCTCTTTTTTAAAAAAATAAAAAGAGCAGCCGTGGAGGGCACCTGATCAGGATCCAGATGGCAACATGAAGGGAGGGGAGCTAACCCTTCCTTCCATGTGCCAGTCCTGACAAACAGCCCCATCACATCTCGGTCGAAACGCGCGGTTCCCATTGCTTCTCTGTCGTCGCTCCGACGTCGCTTCCTGAAAACAAGAAGTAATTAGGACCATTCAGTCCGGTAGGAGAGAGCAGCAACAAGACCTTTTCGGGTGTGTGTGTGTTGTGGCGCAACAAAGGCCAGAAGGGGTGGAAGACACGTGAGAGGCAGATGACGTCATGTGAGCAATCCGTAAGTGCCAAGTAATGAGGGTGTAGTAAAACTCTCATTGGATGTATCTTTAAATCACCCCACCAAAGCTGCCATTTGCCCTGGGAGGGAAGTGCCATTCTGGGCTACCTGAGGGGGTGGGAAGCAGCAGCATCCGGGCGAAAGGGTTTTTCATTGGAACTGCAGTGTAGAGGGGTTAAGCTCCCTCCACACATGCCATAGTTCTGGGGGCTGTCTACACAGAGGGAAAGCCCCATGGAGGCTGTGGATTTGTGCCCCGTTGGTCACTTCCCCAAGATTTGGAAAACTTGGGGATTTACCCTGATGGTTTCAAAGGTAGTGACATCAACACAGCGCTTCTGCCGTGTAATGTCAATCTGGGGCCAATCTGTGGGTGGAGCCTAGTGGAAGGTGACCAGCAATTGGTCGCCTTCCACCAGGAAGTGGGCAGGGGTGGCTCTGGAACCTGGATGGCCACCCAGAAACCCCATGCTCACTCCTCAGCATCGGGAGGGAAAGATGGGGTTGAACAGGGAGGCAGCACCAACCTGGCGTCGTGAAGACAGCTCTTCAATGAGCCCCCTGTGGCTACTTTTTTCTTTATTTTATTTTATTTTATTTTTTTAAACCACTATATCAGACATGTGAAACATAGCATTTAACATATGCATTTCATTTGGCCCTTATGCCTGAACTTGGAAGAATTCTAAATACTTTTTAAAAATCAGTACAACCCTTTCAGAGAAAAAAGTTAGCTGACAAACTGCACAAACTATTGAAGGCAGGTCACCACCTCCTCCTCCTCCTCCTCCTCCTCCTCCTCCTCCTCCTCCTCCTCCTCCTCCTCCTCCTCCTCCTCCTCCTCCTCCTTCTTCTTCTTCTTCTTCTTTTGAAAACCAAGAGGCTGCCCAAACGCAAAGCGCCGTGCCGTGAACCAAAGTAGTAGCAAAGCTGACATCCTTAAGCACTACAGGAATGCAAACACTGCAGATCTGAGAGAGTTAATTTGGCCAGAATGCACTCTAGTAATGTTTATGTTCTAGATAAAGTGCCTACAACGTTGCAGCCTGCCCTTTCGACCCGATTTCCTCCTCGGTGTGCTGCAAGGAGAAAGTGTTACTTAATTCCTGGTCTTTGCTTTTATAAGCTCCCAGAATGGAATAGGGTTTCACTCTGACCCTTATCTCTATGATATGAATGGTAACAGGATGTTTATAACAAAGTTATCTTTGGGGAAAATGATTAAGTACAGACACAAGTGACTTCCACTCCTCATTGTGCATAGCACCTACTGTGACTAGAGTTGGATATTTTCATTTTGGATCCTTTCCTTTAAGCTGTTTTTTTAATAAATAAATAAATAAATAAATAAATAAATAAATAAATAAATAAATAAATAAACCTGGTCTGACATTGCTTTGTTGAGGGCATTAACTCTGTCATATATGTTGGCATTTGTAGGGAAACTGCAACAGGAGTGCACCGGTGACATTGAATATATATAGTTGAATTTGAATGTTGCTGCTGTTGTTATGACCCATTTCTGTGTATTCCAAGTGATAAATTGAGGCTGCAATCCTGCATTCAGTTACCTATCATGCATAGGATTGCACCGTAAATTATGTAGAATGAAACAATAAAGACAGGATTTTAATTAAATGTCCAATTATATTCTTACATGGATTTTAAAATGTTCCTGTTCTTAGGGCCTTGCTAGACCTACCTTAGAATCCATGTGGGAGGAGGGGCCAGGCCGTGCTAGAAGTAGCGTGGCCTGTAGGCCCTGTCCACACGTGAGACGCGACGGGGTCTAGGAAAGCCCCGTTTCGTCCACCTTTTTTTTTTTTTAACTTGAAGGGGCCGCGACACAGAGCGCACCAACAATGAAGGTAGGGTTTTTTTAAAAAGAAAAATAGGTTTCCCTGCTCCCCCTTCCCCCGATTTCCTCGCCCCATGACCTCCCCTGGCTTCCGATCCCCCCCATGTCCCCACCTTCATGCCCCCCCACCGCCGCTGTCCCCAGACGTCATTTTCTGCTGTTACCATGTCCCCCAGCCTGTGATGCCTGCTGTCGCCATGTGTCCCCCCGCCCTGGCCTGTGATCAGCGGCGGAAGGCATGGCCGGACATGGCGACAGCAGGCATCACAGGACATGGAAACAGCAGAAAATGACGTCTGGGGATAGCGGCGGCGGCAGCGGCAGGAAACGGCGTCTGGGGACAGCAGCGGCGGCAGGACTTGGAGGTGGGGACATGGGGGGGGGGATTAGAGGCCAGGGGAGGTCGTGCGGGGAGGAAATCAGGGAAAGGGGGCGAGAGTGCTGCAGCCCATCTGCCGCTTTTCCAGGCTACTCGCACGTAAGTGCGGTAGCCGGGAAAAGTGGCGGAATGGTCCACACACCCGCAGTCCCGGCCTCAGCCACAGGAAGAACCGCACTACAAGCGATGCCAGGGCGGCTCGAACCCTGGCTGAGGCTGGGATCCCCTGTGCGTCATTTGGACACACAGAGACGAGCACGGGCCTCGCACCGCGCTAACCCCAGTCTAGCAAGGCCCACAGTCTTTATCTTCCCAAATTTGACTGGTTCAGTCCAGTAGTCTTGGAAAAGGTGTGACTATAGAAGGAATGGTAGAGCCAGTTTCAGGGGCAGGGGCTTGCTGCATTATTTACTAATGGAACAAGGAGAGAAATACTACAAAGTTCATCCCCAGAGGCTATTCGAATGAAGTGACTGGATTTTGGTTCGGCTAACCCTGGAAGCAAGGTCAAATCAAATAGTGCTGCCATTCCCATGTTTGGGGTGACCATTTGGAAAAGAGGACAGGTCTCCTATATCTTTAACAGTTGCATAGAAAAGGGAATTTCAGCAGGTGTCATTTGGATGCATGCAGCACCTGGTGAAATACCTCCTTCATTACAACAGTTAAAGCTGCAGTTGCTATACTAGTGTGTCCAGATACAAAAGAGGGCAGGGCTCCTGCAGCTTTATCTGTTGGGATGAAGAGGGAATTTCACCAGGTGCTGCATGTATACAAAATGACACCTGCTGAAATTACTTTTTCTGTGCAACTGTTAAAGATACAGGAGCCCTGTCCTCCTTTCCATATGGTCACCCTACCCATGTTGCTCTTCTTATTGTTAAGGTACTGTCAGGTTTCTTGCTTTCTTTTTCTTTTGGTCTGGCAAACTTCCCTCACCCAACTTCTTCCATATAAAGAATCAGGTGGCAAATACAATTCTCCTCTGGAAAGTGGCAAAAGAGGCACCCATTCCTTTCACAAAGATAATACTAAAGTTTCATTGCACCATGTGGTTGTTGTGGTTGTTGTGGTTGTTATTACTACTACTATTATCTGCATTGGGCACTGAGTAGAAAGACAGGATATTATTATTATTATTATTATTATTATTATTATTACTGATGATGATGATGACATGTCATCTTACATACTAGTCTGTAGAGTAGGGGCCGAGAACCCAGGATCCCCGAGGCCTTTACTGCGACTCCCTATGGGGCCAGCCTTCTCTCCAACTCCTCCCCAGCACTGAGGAGAGAGCAATCTGCATCAGGATCACTTTGTGCATGTACGCATATGCACAAAACCACATGTGCACCCCTGAACCAAAACCACATGTGCGCCCCCGCTGTAGAGGTATCAAGAAATTGATAGAAATGGCTTCTGTTACTTGGCTTTCCCTTCTGCAACATACTGTACTAAGGGCTTTCCTAGAAGGTTATTTTAGTACATTTATTTTAGTATATATATATATATTTATATTTATATTTTTATGCTGTATTTTATTAAACCGCCCAGAGGGCTTCAGCTATTGGATGGAATCATCATCATCATCATCATCATCATCATGGCACTCATAATTCAGTTGTTGCAAATGTGCCGGGCAATATCCCCCAATATAGGGGTTCAATAATAATAATAATAATAATAATAATAATAATAATAATTCATTTGTTACCCACTTCTCCCTCTGGATCGAGGCGGAGTACAACACAAATAAAATCACCATAAAATACATACAACTAATTCAAACGTTTAAAACCAGTACATCATTAAAAGCAGCACACCATTAAAAAAGGCATCTTAAAATTCCACTGGGTAGGCCTGCTGGAAGAGATCAGACTTTATAGCTTCCTTAAATGTTAAAAGACTGTTAAGTTGACGAGTCTCCTCCAGCAGGCCATTCCACAGTCTGGGAGCAGCAGACGAAAAGGTCCTCTGAGTAATTCCTGTCAGCCTTGTTTTGGCTGGCTGAATTGAAATACTTCCCAGAGGACCTGAGTGTGTGGGGCGGATTGTACGGGAGAAGACGATCCTGCAGGTAGCCTGGACCCAAACCATGTAGAGCTTTAAAGGTGATAACCAACACTTTATACTTCGCCCGGAAACTAATCAGCAGCCAGTGAAGAGATTTTAAGACTGGTGTAAAGTGGTCACCCCTAGGTGTACCAGTGAACAACCTGGCTACCATATTTTGAACTAGTTGAAGTTTGCGGACTAGGCACAAAGGTAGCCCTATGTAGAGCACATTGCAGAAGTCGAGCCTCAAAGTTACTAGTGCATGCACTACCGTCTTTAGGTCTTCCGACTCTAGGAAGGGGCGTAGCTGGCGTATCAGCTGAAGCTGATAGTAGGCACTCCTGGCCGTTGTATCTATCTGGGCTGTCATTTGGAGCAATGGATCCAGAAGCACCCCCAAGCTGTGAACACAGTCTTTCAGGGGGAATGTAACCCCATCCAGAACTGGTTGACACACCTCCAAACCCAGTATTAAAATGTTTTCCCAAGCCTAGCTGGAGTTGTGCTATCTGGTTACATGGTACTGTGTCCAAGTTCACGAGTCAGAGGAACAATTCCACGCAAAACCTCCCATTGAGTATACCCATTTAAGAGGGTTTAAAAAAAAAAATCGCTAGAGCCTGAACATGTTCTTCTTCGTATACTGGAGGATTCATATGGCTCCTTAAGCAAAGTGAAGTCTCCCCACTGCCCAAGTCCCCTGCTATTTCATGGCCATTTTCCTTTTGTCATTGTTGATTTCCAAATTAACTTAGGATGTGCAATCTCCCTTGTCCAGTGTCGCAACAGTCCTCCCTCCTGGATGCAAACACTAACACACATCATGTCGATTTCAATTTCCCCATCTCTGCCTGAAAATGAAATTGACAAAGTTCCACTGGGGTGTAGTTAATACAAGAGGTTAGTACTTTTAGTGGAGTGCTTAAGCCAGGCAGCTAAAAGTTATCTAGTGTGCCACGGATAACTCCTCACATCTACTCCTGTTTTTAAATAAATTAGTTTTATTTTTTATACTGTTCACTTATATTCTCTTCATCAAGAGAAATGTGATTGTATGGTCTTAATAGAATTAGACAACAATTTTAAATGTTGTACATTGATAACAAATACAAAATAAGAGTATGCCTATTCACTATATTATACATCCTATAATATATCTTTGAATAAAAATACATGCAAGCGGTTCACTAGAAAACATTGTTAAATCCGTCAAAGACCTAATATTAACACCAAACATTAATAAACTCCCAAATAAACTTGCAAATCATTTGGTTATTTGTGTAAATGTCTACTCTATGGGGGCGTATGGGATGTAAATATGATTGTAGCCATGTATCTATTTTATGGCTAAACTTCAACTAGAAACCTAGTTATTTGTTCTGTTATGTTCACTCTGTAAAGTATTATAATGTCTCTACTGTTTATTCAAGTTAAATTATTCCTGAAAAGAATTTCCTTTAGGGTGACAAAAAGCAGTGCAATTAAGGGTGGTACTGTAACACCTGCGCGGGCCTCTGTCCACATGCCTTCTTACAATGACCATGCATTAGTTCATAGCACTTTTCTGGAGCCTGGCCAAGAGTTGTCCACTGTACTTGCCCCTGAGATCCACCCATCCTCTCCAAAACCCAGTCTTCAGAATGTGGGAACTTTGGATCTCTCTGAAATACCTTTCCCTATACATGTCCTCCCTGACAGTCAGGATCCCCATTGTGTGCTGCTTGACAGCTGTCTGTTTTGATGGAATACACACACACCACAGTTCCATATCAATTTGTTTTTAGTATATTGGATATGCTTGAAAGTGGTTTGCGCCTGAATGAAGGGATGGGCAAAATGTGATACTTGGTGCTTTGTAAAGATGATTCCTCTGCAGGTTTGGATGTATGATTTGGGATGGCCCAGATCATATTGTGAGGTGCATATCCCTAGTTTCCTCATTTGGGGGGGGGGGGCACATTCAGTATTACTGGCTTGGGGTGCCATGCTTGACAGTATTTTGTACCCCAATGAAGCTTTGGGCCAGATATGAGGCTTGGGCCTTAACTAGACCTAAGGTTTATCGCAAGATCATCCTGGGGTCGTCCCTGCCTGCTCCTGGGATATCCTGTGTGTCATTTACATGAACAGGGATCACCCCGGGACGATCCAGGGATGAACCTTAGGTCTAGCTAAGGCCTTGGTCATGTATTTTTGCCTGCTGCCTTAAACAAATTGCTTCATCGCTCAGGCTGTATTCATATCCAGCTTCAGACAGACGACCTCTGAATAATAGTTGATGGGAACAAAGTATACGAAAGAAGAACTATTATTCATCCCTCACTCATAATTTGCACAGAAACATGTTCTAGAAAAAGGTTGCTGGACTATCTGAGCCTTTGAACAGATGAAAAAAAGTAGGGGTGTGCATGGACCCCCCGCTCTGCTTCACTTCCAGATCCGCGATTTTTGGATCGGGCCGCTTCGCCCCGCCCCCGCTCCGCCCATTTCCGCTCCGCTCCGCTCGGAGCTCCGGATCCGGATCGGAGCTCCGTTTTTTCGCCTCATAGGGTTGCATTGAAAGCTAAAAAAGTAAACAACTTTTTTTGGTTCAAGTTAGAAACCTCATGTTTGGCACCATGACACCTCATGGACGTATACACATGCACGCCACGTTTCAAGGCAATCCCATCATCCCCTGATTTTGGGGGAATTTATGAAAATCGGGCACCCCATTCTGACCCCTTGGGATAGCTCCATCAATTTGCACGTTAGAAACCTCAAACTCACCACCATGACAGCTTATCCATGTGCCCACATGGACGCCCAGACTCAAGGCAGTCCCATCATCCCCTGATTTTTGGCGGGGCTCTAACCTCTAACGCACCACCCATAACCCTAAGTCACACCCCTTTCGATAGCTCCGTCAATTTGCACGTTAGAAACCTCAAACTCGGCACCATGATAGCTTATCCACGTGTCCACATGGACGCCAAGTTTCAAGGCAATCCCATCATCCCCTGATTTTTGGGGAATTTTTGAAAATCGGGCACCCCATTCAGACCCCTTTCGATAGCTCCGTCAATTTGCACGTTAGAAACCTCAAACTCGCCACCATGAAAGCTTATTCAGGGATACATACGCCGCATGCCGAGACTCAAGGCATTCCCATCATCCCCTGTTTTTTGGCGGGGCTTAAACCTGCAGACATCTCAATGGGGCCATTTCAAAGGAAATCCCAACATGCCATGAATTGGGGAGTAGAGATCAACCTATATGAATCTTCTTCCACACTTGAAAAATGGATTTGGAACTTCCAAAACTCCAAGTGAGTGCAGGAAGGACTTCTCCCCTGAGTCAAAGCCAGACACACACAACATCCCTGCAAGGCGGGCAGGGGAGGAGAGAGGGAAGGCAGGCAGGCAGGCAGCAGACATTTCTGGGGGCATAAGGAAGTGAGCCAAGGATATAAGCCAGTAATGCATATAAAATGGAATAAATAAATAAATAAACAAAGGAGGGGTGGAATTAAAAGCAGCAGTGTTGCTGAATAAACAGCAAGAAGAACTTTTTTAAAAAGGCTATATCTGTCTTTTACCAGCAATAGGGGGACGTGCCCAGGGAAGGGGGAAACAGCAGCTGCCAATTTGACTGGTGGTCAACCAGTCTTTTAAGAAGCAAGGCTGTCAGTTCAACTCATGAAAGCCATTGCTCCACCGCTAAGAAGTAGAACTGTCACTTCAACTCATGATAGGCATCGCTCCACCACTAAGAGAAGTAGACCGCTCACTTCAACTCATGATAGGCATTGCTGCACCGGGTTACTCTCTTTGGAAGGCTCTGATGGCCTTCCAAGTACAGGAGAGAGTGGGGGCACGTCCACAATGAGATGCCCTAGGGGAGCTCATCCCCTTTCACCACATCTTTTCAGTTGTTCCCCAAAGTTAGGGTGGGTAGCAGTGCTGTGTTTCTATCTCTTATTATTGGCTTAGTATATGATTTCACAGGTTGTGTTTGTGCATTTGGTGGGGCTACTGTTTTAAAAAACACTAGGAAAAGTCCGTTCAGACTAAGAAAGAGAAGTTCCCAGAATCCCAAGTTACCCGTTTTGCCTATCCCCTCCTCCAACTTTGGGATCATGTGATCATGACCGGGAGTTGACTCTGCCCCTCAGCAATCGAAAAGGTAATCTTTTTCCCGCCTTTACCCTACTTTTTAAAAAAGTCTAGCGCACGACCCACACCACACAGAGAGCTGAGAGTAGTCTCAAAATGACCCCCATCCACGACTGTCTAAGCACAAGAATTTTCAGAACGATAGCTTAAAAAACAACCCAGTTATCCCCGATTCTTTTCCGCAATGCAATCCTATGGGCGAAAACCACCGTTTGACCCGCGCTGTCCGTTTGTTGACCCAATTTTTTAAAAAATAAAGCACGCGACCCGCATGACGCAGAGAGGTGAGAGTAGTCTCAAAATGACCCCCATCCACGACTGTCTAAGCACAAGAATTTTCAGAACGATAGCTTCAAAAACAACCGAGTTATCTATGGGCAAAATGTTTCAAGATGGCGATCGGAGCGCTCCGCGGAAAGAGAAGCGCTCCGAAAATGGGCGCTTCTCTTCGCCTTGCTTCTGGGCAAGGCGGAGCAGGCCAATTCGCTCCTGCTTCTGCGCTTCTAATAGGAGCGGAGCACATGCCTAAAAAAAAGGTGTTCTTAGCTGAATTTTTCATTAAGTGTGGGAGAAGAGAAATGCTATTTCAAAGTTACACACACACCACACACATGCACCACACAATACTACACACTTTTCCTCCTGATTCTAAACCCTTGCTAAGTTCTATTTCCTTCATATGAAAATTCCTGCAGGACAGGAGTGGGGAACATGTGCCCCTCCAGATGTTATTCGACTGCCACTCCCAGCATCCCTCACCCTTGGCTGGCCAGGACTGTTGGTAGTTGCAGCCCAACATTGTCTGTAGGCCCATATATTCCCCACCCCTCCTGTAAAACAACAAGAAAGAAAAAGGAAGGGCTGCAACTTTTGGGTGCTCTTTGGTAAGATGAAATCGTCTTAATGGAAGGTGGTCATATGCAAAAGAGGCAGAACTCCTGCACCTGTAATAAAAGAGGGGATTTTAGCAGGTGTAGTTTTCATGACAAGCTACACCTGCCCGAAATTATTTTTTTTTACACAATCATGAAATGTGCAGGAGCCCTGCCCTCTTTTGCAGCTGGCCACCTTATCTCAGGGCCTCAAAGCATCAAGCCCCTAGCATTAGGCTCCATTCTACAGTGGAAGAAAAAGGGTGTTGGCAGCTCAATTGTAAAAAAAGAAAGCAAGACGAAAGCCCTCTGGGGGAATTCTATGTTGTGGACTATAGATTTCTCAACTGAGGTTATGTTCCCAATGTGCCAAAGAATTTAGCCTCGTATGATCTTTTCAATCTGCAATTCTTACAAGTTGAGTTTACAACTGAATGTTTCCTGAATTGTTTTTTTTCCCTTCAAACATTCCCTCCCATTGAAGAACAACCCTATCTATTCATCATCAGACAATGAACAACAGTTTCAAAAGTCTGAGGCATCCTTTTACAGCATTGATGCCATGGATTCTACCATGTTCATAAAAGTCAATGACATTCCTAACACTTAGAATCTTTCTCAATGTATATCTAAATGGATCTTGGCCTCCCAGGTACATTTTGGAATGACGTCTACTTTAGCACAGTGTACTAGTGAGGATACAAGCTATAATAAAACCTTGACACAATTAAGAATTGCTAGTCTAGTTTAAGTTCCATTAATTTAATAAGCACTCGTTTCTTATAATGTAAGAAACAATGAGTGCTTATAAATTGGCATTAAGATTCAGCACACCTTCTGCTTTTGCTCTCAATATTGAGTTTGGAGACCTATGACAGAGGTTTAAAAAATGTCAGAAGACACTTAACATGTCTCCCAGGTTACTTCTAATTTGCCTTATATTCAAGGCCTGGATTTAAGTTGCTATGCAAGGTTAAAATGAGAAAGTCCCCAAATCATTTTTAATCATTCATGCATGTACAGGCATGGTCATATATTGGTAATCAGCTTACAGAACTGCATGTTATCAAGTTTACTGCAACGTGCTATGCATGTCTACTCAGAAATAGTTCAATGGGTAAGTGAACATCTAGGGTGGCAGCCTTAGTCCACTAATGCACAGCACCTGACCTATAGGTAGTCTGTTCAGTGACATGGAACTAGAGATGTTCTACCTACCCCCAGTTTCATTCTTAATTGGACTCTTCCCCAAATCGAGAATCAGCTTGACTTATTATGGGGACTTTCTCATTTGATCCTTGCATAGCTGCTTAAATCCAGGCCTTGAATACAAGGCAAATTAGAAGTCACCTGGAAGGCATGTAAACTGCTCCCGATGACATCATTAGTGTGATGGGACCCAATCTCTCTCCAACCCTTCTATGAGCCTCATCCCCTCTCTTTCTCCCTTTCCCACCTGCCTCATGCCCCCCACTCTGCACCCCTTCCCTACACACCCTCTTCTCTGGATATGCTCTTCTGGTAGCAGGAAGGCAGGAGGCAGGGCTATTGCTTCCCTCCAGCACCCTCCAGTGATCCAGGTGTCAGGAGCCCTGGGAAAACTACTGGCATGTGGGTAAATTATGAAGTTTGGTGGTAACTCTGGAACCTAGCAATATTTCTTCCCTTCTGTTTTCTCCTTTGAAAATCCAGCCAAGGAAATGCAAAAGAACACCCTAAAACTATATATTATGCAATTAAATGCATTATAAACTCACCACTCTCCAAGTATGACAAAGATTTAAACTGACTGTAATATAACCCAAACCCCAGCCTAACTCTAATCACTTCTAAGTAAACCACAGATATAAGTCTTTTCCATTTAGAGTTAAACAAATTTCTCAAGCATTAAAAAGTAAGCACGCAGCAACAGCTATATTCAGGTTGCCAGGTTTACCAGGCTTTCTGGCTGTGGTCAGCTGCAAAGTTCTCCTTCTAGACTAGCATTCTGCACATTTGGTGAACTGTTAACGGGGAGTAAAGAAGAAATGGTTGAGAGAGAGAAAACAGAGTAAAAAAGTTCAACCTGTTTCTTGTCAAAGAGTTTCAGCAAGCTAATAAATAGATAAACAGCCACAATATCTCCAGAGAAATACCATAGAGCAGCTTTTCCCTACTTGGCGCCCTCCAGATGGGTTGGACTGCAACACCCAGAATTTCCAGCCAGGAATGGCTGGCTGAGAATGATGGGAGTTGCAGTCCAGCACATCCAGAGGACACCCCAAATGGAAGAAGGCAGCAACTTGGTCTTGACAAAAGTTCCTAAACACGGAATATATGGAAAAGGATAATAACCATGTTTCAAGGCCACGGTTCTGAGCATCCAGACATTTTGTTTAATTTATTTTCTCAAAATTGATACAGTTCCTCAGTTTAAGAAGTGAGAGGGTACAATCTTGAGATGATCATTCATGCCCTACAGGAAACATGCAAAGTATGCAATAGTAATTAGGACTGAGACTTCCATACTAGGAAAGGAACTGAAAACAAGACTACTACTATCATAATGCCTTCCCGCTAACCTATGGTGAGACTGCATTTGGAATAGTGTGTACAAGTCTGGTTCCTGCAGCTCAAAAAGGGTATTATAAAAGCTGGAAAAGGTGCAGGAAAAGGCAACGCAAACGATCAGAGAGCTGTAGCAAATCCCCTACAAGGAAAGGCTATAACATTTGGAGATTCTTAGTTTATATTAAAAGGGTGGGGGCAAGTAAAAGGGGGGAACATGATGGCGGTTTATAAACCTATGCATGGTGTGGAGGAATTGTAGAGGGATCGGTTTATGTTCTGATCTCATCATGGTAGAACCTGGGGCAGGTCCATGGGTGGCTGGGTGTACAATGAAGCTGAATGGTGAGAGTCAGGACAGATAAAAGGAAGGACTTCTTCAGTATCATACTGCCCTTATACAAATCTATGGTGAGACCACAGCTAGAATACTGTGTACAGTTCTGGTCACCACACCTAAATGATATTATAGAGCTGGGAAAAGTGCTGAAAAGGGCAACTAAAATGATCAAGGAGCTGGAGCATCTCCCCTACGAGGGAAGGTTACATCAACTGGGATTGTTTAGCTTGGAAAAAAGGAGGCTACGAGGAGACATGATCGAGGTGTGCAAAATTATGCATGGTGTGTAGAACATGGATAGGGAGACATTTTTCTCCCTCTCTCAAAATACTAGAACCGGAGGTCATCCCATGAAACTGATTGGTGGGAGATCCAGGACAAATACAAAAGGAAGTACTTCTTCACACAGTGCAGAGTTAAATTATGGAACACACTACCACAAGATGTAGTGTGTTCCACTAAATTTTGGATGGCTTTAAAAGGGGGTTGGATAAATTCCTGGAGGCGAAGGCTATCAATGGCTACTAGCCCTGATGGTTGGGTGCTGCCTCCAGTATTTGAGGCAGTAAGCCTGTGTGCACCAGTTGCTGGAGAACATGGGTGGGAAGTTGTCATTGCACCATGTCCTGCTTGTTCATCCCTGGTCGATGGCTGGTTGGCCACTGTGTGAACAGAGTGCTGGACTAGAGGGACCCTTGGTCTGATCCAGCATCAGGGCACTTCTTAGGTTCTTTTGTTCATGCACCATATAGACAAAGGATGGGATTTGCTGCCACAAGATGTTGTGATAGCTACCAACTTAAATGGCTTTAATAGAGGGTCAGACAAACTCATGTAGGATAAGGCTGTCAGTGGTGGCTATTAGTTTTGATGACTATATGGTAGCTCCAGGATTAGAGGCAACATGTCCATGGTTACCAGTTGCTGGAGGCCCAACAGCAAAAGAGGACTATTACCCTCGTATACTTCTGGTGGGTCTCTCATAAGTATCTGTTTGGCCACTGTGGGAAACTCAACGCTGGAGTAGATGGGCCTTTGGTCTGATCCGGCAGGGCTGCTCTTATGTTTTTATGTTCTTGCTCTCACTGATCTTTTTTCTTTTTTTCATTCTTTTTCATTCATCATTATGTTTTGAGATCATGCTTACTTAGAACCTTATTTAATATCCTTCCTCTCCTCTAATACAGGGGTGGGCAGAAAATAGATCACCAGAAGTTTTGGACTTCAACTCCCAGCATTCTTGAACATTGGCCAAGATGAACTTCTGGGAGTTAATGTCCAAAACAGCTGGAGATGTAACTTCTCTCCACTCTTGCTCCAGTATTATTAGCTAATGTACACACACTGGGCAAGGCAATAATCACTGATGACAGAGCCTAGAGGGAATTGGCAGGACTGCCCCTCCCTCTTCTGGGAGGGGGAAGAGAACAAAAATCCTCCCTCTTTATAGCCTCCCACCCACCTGGTCTGATGCATACCTGTCTTACCTGAACCTCTTTGTACTGTATAGGCTACAGTGTACAGTATACCCTTTGAGCCATAGAATTATGCCGATTCATTCTTGCCTAAATAAGAGGTTCTCATGAGCTTCCCCACCACCTTTATCCGCTTTAGATTACTTTCAGGAAAAAAAAATCTGCAGTCAGTTTCATTACAAAACTGAACTATCCCATTGCATTCAGTGGTTTCAGAAACAAGAACACTGAAGCACAAATTTAGTAAGAAATCTCGAGCAACCCAAAGGCTGAATTAGGCTTGGAACCTATGACTGGATCTTCCAATGTTTTCTTTTTTAATGAAATGCAGATGCTGGCAGATGCCAATTCGGCTGGAGTAGTGGCTAAGGGACAGTGGTGTTTAGTCCTTTCTCCCATGCTGTTTTCCTGATTATAATTGTCCTCCATCCAACCCCAGCTACTGTTTGACCATGGAGAAGAAAATACCCTGCAGGTGCAAGTTAAGACTTTAGAAGATCCATATGGGATGTTCCACCTAATACGTACCTTGGCCCCAAAAACTGTGTGTTTATTAATAGACCCCTAAATTAGATGCCTCCTTCAGTGAGCCTCCCGATCCATTTCCCCTCACACTAAATTTCTGTAAGCTTTACATCGGGGAGTGGGATGGGGGCTGAGCCCATTTTAGCCTGAGGACTGAATTCAATTCTGGAGACGTTTGCAGGGCTGCATCCCAGCAGTAGGACCGAAGGCAAAAGGGAGCAAGGCCAAAGTACCCTAAACCCCAGCGTATTAGCTTACTGCCAGCAACCTAGGAGGACCACCCAACCTTGCAGAAGGGGCAAAAGCCAGGAAGCCACCAAATAATCAGTAGTCCTGGGAAAGGGGCCGGGAGAAGGCGGCAGGGCCTTGTGGGGAAACCTAGGGTAGTTTCCTTTAGGGGTCATGTGTGCATGGTCAGCCCCGCCTGCTCTGGTCGATGCATGCCAGCCCTGCCAGCCCAGGTCCTTGCATAGCAGTGATATCGCACTTCCAGTGGCAAGCGCGCCACAAGCAAAAATGCATGTTTCCAGAAGAGGTGCAGCTTGCTTCTTCTGGAAATGCATGTTTTCACACATGTCAGGGCTTGCCCCTGGAAATGCAAAATCATGGCTGCGCATGGTAGGGGCCATGCATGGATCTGGGCTGGAGGGGCTGCACATGTACAGGCCGGGGCCCGATAGGCCTGCGCGCATGCGGACAGTACCTATAGGATACTACCCCTGGAATGCCAGATTGGGACCCCAGGTAGGTTGGATTTGGACAGTGGGCCTGAGGTTCAACACCCTTGCTTCACTTCATCCACCAGTATGATCATATTAGACAAATTGTCATTTGTAAGACACTCTTGGTATCATTAAAACATTGTTTTACTTTCGTCGCCAGCTGAAGACCTTTTTATTTTCTCAGTATTTTAACACCTAATTTACGTTAAATTTAAACTCTGCTGTTTTAATTTCATATTTTAACCTATATCAATTTTTGCTGTGTTGTTTTATCCTGGTGGGAATCTACACTGGTGTTATTCTAACGCTTTGAATGGGTTACTGTGACGCAGGGTCTCCAACGTTGTAAATGAGTCATACTTACAGGTTCTGTTTCTTAGTTCCAGCGTGGCTGCAGATTCATGTGCCTTGTCCTACCGGTAATTCTCCTCTCGCAACCCAGAGCTGCTGAGTTTGCTCCGCCCACTTCCTGTTCTCCTTCCTTCGCCCCGTTTGCTATCTTATCTGCTACAGCAGATA